>NC_050097.1:47329003-47632033 GCF_902167145.1 Zea mays | reverse complement strand
GTGACCAAGGTCTTTGGCACCCAAATAGCTTTCTTTTTGTTTCCAACAATTGAAGTACCAACAAATTTAGCATGAACACCTTTTGCATTATGAGAAAGAACATAACAATGCTCAAAACAAGTGGAGGATACATGTTTGAACTTGGGACAATTTTTCTTAACATGTCCCTTTTTGTGACACTTGTGACACACTTTGTCACATTCTTTCACAAACAATGTCTTTTGCTTTACAAAAGCATTCTTTCCTTTCTTGGGAACATATCCAAGACCTTCACGGTTAAGAGAGCATCGTTGACTTCCCAATATGAAATCCAATTTCTTCTTACCACCATATGCCTTTTCTAGGTCATGAGTTAGAGTATTTATTCTATCCACTAACACTTCATTCTTAACAATAATTTTTGATTCATCAAGAGCAATATTATCATTGAGAGAAATTTTGCATTTATCACAAATAGAGTTACTAGGTAGTGGTTCACTTGTAAGACTATCAAGTAAGTCACAAGTGACTCCAACATCCTTAGTGACCACCTCAACTTCATGCACAATAGATGATTTTTGAGCATCCGCAAGCTTCTCACAATTTTCCTTGAGGTCATTGTGAGAGGTCTTGAGCTCCTCAAAAGACACTTGGAGGTTTTTATACAATTCCTTCAAGGCCTTAAATTTTTCTTTTTCTTTGTGCATGTAGTCATCGGCCTCACCTAACATTCTAACAAGATCATCATATGAATAGCCATCATCATCAACATCATCGATATCATCATCATCATTTAAATCGGTGATGATTTTTACCTTAGCATCTCCCTTTGCCATGAGGCAATGGGGGATGAGAAGAGTGAGGGAGCTTCCTTGATGGCAATTCCGGCATTAAGCTTGGATGAGGTGTCATCATCATCATCATCCGAGCTATCATCCGAGTCCCATTCAACTAAGTAGGCTTTGCCATCTTTCTTCTTGTTATAGTATTTCTTTTTCTTCTTGTCACTTTCATCTTTGCCCTTCTTCTTCTTGCTTGGACAATTCATGGCAATGTGACCGGGTTCCCCACACTCAAAACATTTTCTATCATTGAAAGCATTTCTTCTAGATGTTTGACCTCTTCTAGGTTGACCTCTTTTCATCTTCATGAATTTATTGAATTTCCTTACAAATAAAGCCATGTCACCATCACTCTCACTTTCATTTTCTTCATCATTGCTATCTTCCTTTTCAATTGCCTTTGAGGCCTTGGCTTTGAGAGCAATAGATTCATTTTTCACCTTCTTTGCCAAACTTAAAGCATCGGCTTGTGACTTCTTAAATATATCTTGAGTGAGAATTTCTCCCAATACTTCGGTTGGAGAGGTTGTAGATAGATCACTCCTTACTAGCATTGTCACAATAGTCTCATATTTCTCCGGAAGTGATCTAAGGAACTTGTGTGTGAAATCCACATCCGGTACATTAAAACCAAGTCCTTTGAGTTCATTTACTATCTCATTCAACCGATTGAACATATCGGATACACTCTCATCTTCTTTCACAATAAATTGCTCAAACTTCCCTTTGCACACATATAGTTTGGCACTCTTCAGAATTGTAGTTCCTTCATGAATTTCCATTAGTTTTACCCAAATCTCATGAGCGGTTGTGAGATTCTTGATACGATTGAACTCATTTATATCAAGAGCATCATAAAAGACATTCATGGCTTGATCATTTGTGAGGATATTCTCATTGTCACTAACGGATGGTTCATCTTCCTTCAATACAACAAATCCATCTCTAACAATTGGCCAAATTTTTCCACCCATTGCTCTAAGATGCATTGACATTCTTATTTTCCAATAATCATAATTGTTTCCATCAAAGTGCGGTGGCTTCCCAATGTGCACATTGTTGTTACTAGCCATTTTGTCCCACTCCGGGATGATTAGATCCACAAACAATGGAGTCCTCGGCTCCGATACCACTTGTAGGATCTAGGACACCGGCTAGAGGGGGGGTGAATAGACGGTTTTGACTAAAAACAACAATACTAAGTAAATTTAATCAATTCAACAAGAGGAATAAATTTACTAGTGTCAATAAGTAAACAATGTATGAAAGACAACTACGGAGATTGAATACTTGAAGAACAATAAGCAAAACACTAATCAATTGCAAGGCAATGCGTAATGCGAGAAGGAATAGACACCAAAATTTATCCCGTGGTATCGGTGATTTGCCGATCACCCCTAATCCACGTTGAGGTGGACTTCAAGCTCTCACTTGCTCCTCTATCAAGACACGACTTGATCTTTGAGCCAAGTGGACAAGAAATCACTCAATACCTCGATTCCACTAATGTCACCTTTGCCGCTCCGGCGAGGTAGGCGCGAACCCCTCACAATCAACACCGCGGCTTCTCCACAATCTTCTTGGAGAGCTCGACGGAGACAATCACCCGAGCCGTCTAGGAGGCGGCAACCTCCAAGAGTAACAAGCCAACGACGCTTGCTCGGTGTACCACCTAGTGCCTCAAGAATCACCAAATGATGCAAATGCACTAGGAACCCTCAATCTCTCACTAGAATGCAATCTCAAGCAAAGAGTGTGAGAGAGTGAGTTGGAGGATCACAAATGATCTCAATGTGTGCAAGGAATGGCCAAGAGAGGTCTCACACACGAGCTACCCTTCTATTTATAGTCCCCCATCTAAAACCAACCGTTATGTGCAAAAGGGGGCAGTTCTGCGCACACGCGGACCGTCCACGCCCTAGGGCCGGACGGTCCACCGTACACCATAACGGCTATAATGACCGTTGAAACATGTCAGAGCAGACTCAAAAAGGTGGGTCCGGACAGTCCGCCCTTCAAGGCCGGACCGTCCGCGACCTGGCAATTTCAAACACCCGAGCCTCGGATCAAACGGAGTTAACACACGCGGACCGTCCGGCTATAAATCCCGGACCGTCCGCGACCTGAGACAGTACTGTCCGGACTGGTCCCCCGGACCGTCCGTAGTACAAATCAATAAAAACACACAGTCCCTGTCCAAAACGAGTTAGACACATGCGGACCGTCCGCGCCTCACAGGCGGACCGTCCGCCTATAATTCAGGGACTGACCCGAAGCCACCTTCCTCTGGTCAGGACTGCGGACGGTCCGGCCCTAAGGCCCGGACGGTCCGCAATGCAAAAGAACACAGAGTCAATACAAATGGTCAAACCTCGGACCCTCTGGAGGATCGCGGACGGTCCGCCCCCAAGGGCCGGACAGTCCGCGCGACCAAGACTTCTCAAGTTTCAAACAAGCTTTTGAATGAACTTTTAATTCACGAAATGAGAAGCACTGTTAGTCCTTATGCAAATGCAACTACTTGATGCTCTATGAGGCACTAAGTTTTACACAGATCTAAGTCATTGACCCCTCTTAATAGTACGGCTATCTAGCCTACTAATCCGGTCAGGTATCTTCTCTAAACTCCTCAAGACCGGCAAAAGTAAAACCTATATTATACCTTTGCCTTCATCTGATCCACAACCAATGCGTATGACTCTTCAACGTTCTTATTTCTATGTGGTCCAACCCTGCATTCTTATTTCTCCAAGAATCGTTAGTCCACAAGTAGTTGTCATTAATTACCAAAACATTACCAAAGGGGCCTAGATGATTCACAAACAGCCTATCATTATTCGCCCCAACAATACCCCCACTACCCCAAATCAGCCGGGTGCCCCAGGCACTCGATTCCCTGCCTTGCCTAGTTCCTCAACTGGGTGTTTTAATTGCGGCAAGTCGGGACACTTCATCAAAGACTGCCCATATCCTAGGCAAAATCAATCAAATGCTTCGCAAGGATCTGGGAAATCAGCTCAGCCCAAAGGAAATGCTGTGGGAAAAAATACAAAGAAGACGGGGCGTGTATATTACACTCAAGTGGCTACTACACCGGAAGGAGAGCCGGTGATGATGGGTACGTTTCCCGTGGCCAGTCACCCAGCAATTATTCTTTTTGATTCTGGTGCTTCACATACATTCATTAGCAAGAAATTTGTGGAGCAACATCATATTGCATACCATGAATCAAAGGAGGGATTTAAAATTCATTCACCTGGGGGACACATTTATACTAGAGAAGTGGCCTATGGAGTGCCAGTAACAATGGCCGGGCGGAACTTTCCTGCTAACATGATTGTTCTGAAGGGCCAGGATATAGATGTAATTTTGGGTATGAATTGGTTAACCCAACACAAGGCAATTCTCAACACTGAACTCAGAACCGTCAGGTTGAGCTATAATCAAGAAGAGATTCTTTTGACTCTCCCCGCAACTAATCCAGCCAAAACTTCTGGTAGAGTATATGAAGCCATTGTACCGGAGATCAAGAACATTCTGGTAGTATGTGAGTTTCCAGATGTATTTCCGGAAGATTTGCCTGGACTGCCCCTGAAAGAGATGTAGAATTTGTAATTGAGCTAAAGCCCGGTACGGCTCCCATCTCCCGAAGATCGTACCGTATGCCCCCTAATGAATTGGCGGAATTGAAGATTCAATTACAAGATCTACTGAATAAGGGATTCATCCGGCCAAGCTCGTCCCCATGGGGTTGTCCCGCCATTTTTGTTAAGAAGAAGGATCAAACCTTGCGCATGTGCGTGGATTATCGACCCCTGAATGAGGTCACCATCAAGAATAAGTACCCTCTTCCAAGGATCGACATCTTATTCGATCAACTGACTGGGGCGAGGGTATTTTCCAAAATTGATCTCAGGTCGGGCTATCATCAAATCCGTATTCGGCCCGAGGATATACCAAAGACCGCGTTTACTACACGGTATGGATTGTTTGAATACCTGGTAATGTCTTTCGGGCTCACAAATGCTCCCGCCCACTTCACCTATTTGATGAACTCGGTGTTCATGCCCGAGTTGGACAAGTTCGTGGTAGTCTTCATCGACGATATCTTGATATATTCTAAAAATGAAGAGGACCATGCTCAACATCTACGGATTGTATTGACGCGCCTCAGGGAACATCAGCTATATGCCAAGTTCAGCAAGTGCGCGTTCTGGCTGGAAGAAATTCAATTTTTGGGGCACGTGTTATCGGCTGAAGGAATTGCGGTAGACCCTAGCAAGGTCAAAGATATTCTGGAGTGGAAACCCCCAACTACTGTTCACCAAGTCCGGAGTTTTCTTGGACTAGCTGGGTATTATCGCAGATTCATACCAGATTTTTCTAAGCTTGTGAAGCCAATCACAAGTTTATTGAAGAGTGACATTAAGTTCAACTGGTCTTCTAAGTGTAATGAAGCCTTTGAGCAATTGAAGACACTATTGACCACTGCTCCGGTATTAGCTCAACCGGACATCACTAAGCCTTTTGATGTATATTGTGATGCATCTGGCAGTGGGCTCGGCTGTGTACTGATGCAAGAGGGCCGAGTAATTGCGTATGCTTCAAGGCAGTTGCGCCGACATGAGGAGCATTATCCAACTCATGATCTGGAGCTAGCTGCTGTGGTTCATGCTCTGAAGATTTGGCGTCACTATCTGCTGGGAAATATCTGTCACATATATACAGATCATAAAAGTTTGAAGTACATCTTCACCCAGTCAGAGTTAAATATGAGGCAAAGACGATGGCTTGAGCACATTAAAGACTATGAACTGGAGATCCATTATCACCCAGGTAAAGCCAATGTGGTGGCAGATGCGCTGAGTCGTAAGACTTCCTGCCACTGTCTTATGGCGAAGACCTCCGAGAACACTTTGTGTCAAGAAATGGAAAAGCTAAACCTGGGGATAATCCAACAAGGGACTCTAAATCAGCTAAAGCTTGAGTCAATCATTTTGCAAAGAATAATTGATGCTCAAAAGGATAATCTGGGTATGAAGCACATACGAGAGAAGATAAGGGCTGGAGTAGCCAAGTGTTTCAAGGAAGACGATCAAGGTGTGATATGGTTTAAAAACCGCATAGTAGTGCCAAATAACGAAGAACTCCGCCAGCAAATTCTTGATGAAGCGCATCTTAGTCGTTATTCTATTCATCCCGGAAGCACTAAGATGTATCAAGACTTAAAGCAACATTACTGGTGGACAAAGATGAAGATTGAAATTGCACGCTATGTGGCTAAATGTGACACTTGCAGACGTGTCAAGGCCATACACATGAAAACTGCTGGTCCATTACAATCTTTGCCAATCCCAACATGGAAATGGGAAGACATCAGTATGGACTTTATTGTGGGACTGCCCAGGACGGCCAAAGGGTATGATTCTATTTGGGTTATCGTTGATCGACTCACAAAGATTGCCCACTTCTTACCCGTCAGGGCCAAATATACAGTAGCCACTTATGCAGCATTATACATTGCCCGTATTCTCAGTCTGCATGGTGTTCCGAAGACCATAGTGTCGGATCGTGGACCTCAGTTCGTATCCAAGTTTTGGGAAGAACTTCATAAATCCTTGGGTACCAAATTACTCCACAGTTCGGCTTATCATCCTCAAACCAGTGGACAGACTGAGAGAGTGAATCAGATACTCGAGGATATGCTGCGGGCATGTGTTCTGGACTTCTCGCAAAAATGTGATGAATGTTTGCCCTTAGCGGAATTTTCATACAATAACAGTTATCAAGAAAGTATCAAGATGGCACCTTTTGAAGCTTTATATGGACGACGGTGTCGAACTCCGCTAAATTGGTCTGAACCTGGAGAAAGATACTTCTTTAGGCCTGATATGGTGAAAGAGGTCGAAGAAAAGGTTCAGAGAATTATTCATAATATGAAGAAAGCTCAGACTCGACAAAAGAGTTATGCAGACCGACGACGACAACCCTTATGTTTTCTGGTAGACGATTATGTCTACTTGAAAGTTTCACCAATGAAGGGTGTATCGCGTTTCGGGGTTAAAGGGAAGCTTGCACCCAGGTACATTGGTCCATTCCTGGTGATTGAGCAATGTGGACCAGTGGCATACCGACTTCAACTCCCCGAAACATTGTCTGCTGTGCATAATGTGTTCCACGTGTCACAATTGAAGAAGTGTCTTCGGATTCCTGATCGAACCATTGAAGTGACTGATGTTGTCCTGGAACCAGATTTAACCTACTCGGAACATCCTATTCGAGTTCTGGATCAAAAGGACAGGATCACCCGAAGAAAGACTCTCAAGTTCTACAAGATACAGTGGAACCAGCATTCTGAAGAGGAGGCTACATGGGAAACCCAAGACTTCTTGAATAAGAATTTCCCAGGCTTTCTAGCCTCATGTAATTTGTAAAGTGTATATAGTTTTGCAATAAAAAAAAGTGACCCCCACATCACCCCTGCCTTGTACCAAAATTAAGGAAATAAAAATGTGATGTGTTTCCTTTACCATTATTTACCCTAGGATTTTTAATCTCGGGACGAGATTCTTTTATGGGGGGAAGGATGTAACACCCCTGGTGTTACTATAACTAAAACTTGAGCATGGCATCATAAGCATTGGCATTGCATATGTTAGACACACCTAGAGTGCATTCACTAGGCAAAAATTTCAAACAAGTTGTATCGTTTTAGTGTTTTGCAAATAGGACCCTGGATAGGGAATTTAACCCTAAATAGGGATTAAAGGGGTAAAACTTAACCCAAGTTAAGAAAACCTAAAGACTTTAGGGTAAAAGTCATAAAATGACCCCAAGAATAAACTTGAATCACACTTATACCCCTGGGATACCAGAAACCCTTATTGGAACCCTAGAAAACCCTAAAACCAAACCCTAGGGGCTTATGTGCAAAATTAGTCCACTTTTGGACTAAAGTGCAAAAACCAAGCCAAATAAGTATTTTAAGTCATTGGTTCACAAATATGTGGACTTGAAAGCCAAACCCTAGGTTTTGGACTTAAATGCAAAATGGACCTCAATTGAGTTCTATTCTAAGTCTAAAAATCAGAGAATTGGCTCTAAGTTTGAGAGTCAATTCAGCTGAGATCCAGTGCAAATTTGTGAATGATTTCCATAACAAACTTGTAGCTGGTAGGTGGCACTACAACTTTGATGCAGAAGGCTAGTTCTGGTGCCACATAAAAATCGAAGGAAATCAAGCTCCAACTTGGGCTGTCAGATGGACTGAATGGCGATCCCATGGTACAGTGCTCTGTTAGCGATCAGACCGCCAGCGCCAAAAGATCTCCCCGCCGGCGATAAGAACGCCACCGCGGCGTGACCGGTCGTCGGTGGTCGCGGTAAAGTTCCTTGGCATCGTGGCAAAAAGTTACCTAGGTGGCGAACTCAGGTTAAGCGGCAACCCCGTGCCCTCACCGGAAACCGCCGCGCGGAAAGCTTGCCAGCGCATCCGCAGCTCGCGTTTCTTCTCCAACTCCGGTCGACGGTCCTCCGCCGCGTGGCCTAGTTTTTCTACCGTGTCGCCGTGATTCCCATGGGCCATCTCATCATTGTCGGGGAGGTTGCCACGCCGTTGGCCACGTAACTGCGCGCGCCAGGCTTCTTCCCCGTCTCCGGCCGCCAACACATCGCGGTCAAATTGAGAGCCACCGCTTCCCCTCGCTATAAATTGAGTGCCCCCGCCACTCCGTAGGATAGTTACGCATCAGTTGCACCAAACCTTGCACCGGATTATCCACCAGTGACTGAGAATTACTCGTTTTCCCCAATCACGGTTTCCGCCACCGTAGAACTCAACTCCGCCGCGGTCAGCCCGATTCAGGTCCAATCTCACCCTCGGTTTACTTGTTTCAACATCCTTGCTTGCTCTTGATGCTCACCGACCAGTTAAATCGAATTAGACCGCCATGAATCGACGGGAACGCACTCATCGGTCCGCCTTGTCCACGGTCGCCGTGGCTAGACCAAACCTTGTGTCCAATAACGAAATTATGTTGGGGGAAATGGTCGGGGTAGATCCAATTCCGTGTCAGTCACTTGGAAACCCTAGCCGTTGTCCCAATCGGCCGGCGTAGATGCTCGCCGGAGCGCGGCTGTGCGCGAGCGCCGTCGTGGACTTCCAGTCGTGAATAGGTAGAAGTGCAGGGGCCTTTTTGTAATCGGTCAGCGACACACATAAACAGTGAAGAAGCTCGTCTTCAGTTAGTCAGAAACTCAGGGTCTCTTCTGCAAAGATGCCAGGGCACGGGCGCGCGCGGGCGCCTTTCCTCTCTGGACTGGGCCGCCTGGGCTGAATCCAGCCCATTACTGTTGAAACCTTTTCCTTTTTCTTTTTCAGCAGAGCTTTAGAAATATGTAGAAAATTATAGGAAAATCCTAAAAATATGAGACCAATTTTCCTAGGCTTCTTATTTTCCATAGTATTTAATAAAAATAAGTTTGTGATTTTTAGTGGAAGTAAGAAATTTTAGAGTATTTAAAGTGGTTAAAAATGTTAGTTATGGATTTTTAGAAAATAATTGGTAAGTCCAAAAATGCCCAAACTTTTTATGGGAGCTTAAAACAATATTTAGGAGCCTTGGGTAGAGTTTGAATTGTTTTGGACCTTGTTTGATCACCAAACCCCAAAACACCCCCCCTGCCCTATGAACTCCTTTACCGACTCCGGAAACCCTAAGTTCCCGGAATTCCGTGAAGGAAAGTTGTATTCAAGACATAAATAATAAGTTTATGTTATCTTTGCATTCTCATGAGCATCCCATGGCATCCATTCTTATACATATGTATGGTTATGATTAGAACGTGAGGAAGAAATCGAAGTAACTGAAGAGGAGACACCACCACCACCTTCGGAGTCTCAGGCCGGGAATTGTTTTTACTTTGATATCTGCGGATCTGAGCCTGATTCACCTGTGAACGAAGGCAAGCCCCGGTGCATGCAACCCCTTTCCTTGTGTTTTTAAATACTTTATGCACACTTAAGTCTAGTGAAATGTGCATTAGGTTCATAGGAGTTACTTGCAACCCTTTGATGCATTGTGTCGGGGACCATAATTAGGGGTACCCTCAAGACGCCTAATTCTCAGCTGGTAACCCCCATCAGCATAAAGCTGCAAAGGCCTGATGGGTACGATTAAGTCAGGGATCAGTCCACACGAGTGGCTCGATCACGCTTCACCCGAGCCTAGCCTCGGCCGAGGGCAGCCGACCTCGAGAGACTTCCGTCTCGCCCGAGGCCCCCCTTTTTACGGCGGACACATCACCGGCTCGCCCGAGGCCTTGGCTTCGCTCAGAAGCAACCTTGACTAAATCGCCACACCGACTGACCAAATTGCAGGGGCATTTAACGCAAAGGTGGCCTGACACCTTTATCCTGACACGCGCCCCCCCGGCAGAGCCGAAGTGACCGCCGTCACTCCACCACTCCTCTGACCAGTCTGACAGAAGGACAGCGCCGCCTGCGCCACTCCGACTGCGGTGCCGCTCGACAGAGTGAGTCTGATAGGTAGTCAGGCCTTGCCAAAGGCGCCACGGCGAACTCCGCTCCGCCCGACCCCAGGGCTCGGACTCGGGCTAAGACCCGGAAGACGGCGAACTCCGCTCCGCCCGACCCCAGGGCTCGGACTCGGGCTAAGACCCGGAAGACGGCGAACTCCGCTCCGCCCGACCCCAGGGCTCGGACTCGGGCTAAGACCCGGAAGACGGCGAACTCCGCTCTGCCCGACCCCAGGGCTCGGACTCGGGCTAAGACCCGGAAGACGGCGAACTCCGCTCCGCCCGACCCTAGGGCTCGGACTCGGGCTAAGACCCGGAAGACAGCGAACTCCGCTCCGCCCGACCCCAGGGCTCGGACTCGGGCTAAGACCCGGAAGACGGCGAACTCCGCTCCGCCCGACCCCAGGGCTCGGACTCTGGCTAAGACTCGGAAGACGACGAAACTCCGCCTCGCCCGACCCCAGGGCTCGGACTCCGCCCTGGCCTCGGCCGAACGACTTCCGCCTCGCCCGACCCCATGGCTCGGGCTCGGCCTCGGCAACAGAAGACAGACTCAACCTCGGCTTCGGAGGAGCCCCCACGTCACCCTGCCTAGGGCACAGACCCGCCACGTCAACAGGGAGCGCCATCATCATCCTACCCCGAATCGACTCGGGTCACGGAGAACAAGACCGGCATCCCATCCGGCCAGCTCTGCCGGATGGGCAATGATGGCGCTCCACCAGCTCTGTGACGACGGCGGCCCCCAGCTCTCTTACGGAAGGAGGACGACGTCAGCAGGGACTTGACCGCTCCAACAGCTGTCCCTCCGCCAGGCTCCGTCGCACCTCCGACAGCCACGACATCACGCCAGCAAGGTGCCAAGATCTCTCCGGCTGCCACATTGGCATGTACCTAGGGCACTAGCTCTCTCTCCGCTAGACACGTAGCACTCTGCTACACCCCCCGTTGTACACCTGGATCCTCTCCTTACGACTATAAAAGGGAGGACCAGGGCCTTCTTAGAGAAGGTTGGCCACGCGGGACCGAGGACGGGATAGGCGCTCTCTTGGGGCCGCTCGCTTCCCTCACCCGCGTGGACGCTTGTAACCCCCCTACTGCAAGCGCACCTGACCTGGGCGCGGGACGAACACGAAGGCCGCGGGACTTCCACCTCTCTCACGCTCGACTCCGGCCACCTCGCCTCTCCCCCCTTCGCGCTTGCCCACGCGCTCGACCCATCTGGGCTGGGGCACGCAGCACACTCACTCGTCGGCTTAGGGACCCCCCTGTCTCGAAACGCCGACAGTTGGCGCGCCAGGTAGGGGCCTGCTGCGTGCTGACGAACAGCTCCCCGTCAAGCTCCAGATGGGCAGTCTCCAGCAACATTCCGGCCCGGGACGGTGCTTCGTTTCGGGACTCTTGAGTTCATGTCCTTCGACGGCAGCTACGACATGATACTTCTTCCACCGCCGCGCGACGACGACAATGGCGGCCGACAACCCGCCCGCCGGCGGCGGAATCGACGACATCTTCCCCGCGTGGTGGAAGAGCAACATTCGGGCTCGCACCGTCCTCTCCCCCGCCAACGGAGGAGGAGGCGGGGCCATCAAGGCCAGGCGGGAGGCCGCGCTTCGTTGGCCGTCGAGCGAATCGACGCCCCCGACGCCCCGACGGAAGGCACGCCGGACGTCGACCTCGCGTTCGAGACGGAGGCAAGCGCCGTCCCCCCGCGACACGCTGACCCCGAACAAGAAGACGACGCCGGCGCGCTCGCGGAAAGCCTGCAGGACGTCGCCCTTGTACCTGAGACGACGGTGCAACCAGTCCCCGATGTGACTACTTCGCTCCTCGTCGACCAAAAGGTACCGACTAACTCCCATCTTGCGTCATTTCGACTCGGCCTCAACCCGCCAAACGACCTCGTTTTGGCGGGCGCTCTCATTGAGGCGAGTGCAACCCCACTGGGGTTTCGTATGCGGTCACCTTGGGACCGGCTGACGGACGTCTCGACTTACGGGCCCTCTGGGTCCGAGGAAGATGACGATCCCAGCATCTGTTGGGATTTCTCCGGACTTGGCAACCCCAGTGCCATGCGGGACTTCATGACCGCATGTGACTACTGCCTATCCGACTGTTCCGACAGAAGCCGCAGCCTTGGCAACGAGAGCTGCGGCCCAAGCCGCGAATGTTTCCACATCGAGCTAGGGGATCCCTCCGAAGGCAACCATCTCGGCATGCCGGAGGACGGTGATCTTCCTAGGCCGGTGCCTCGCGCCGACATCCCACGGGAGCTAGCTGTGGTCCCCGCTCCGGCGGGGGGTTACGACCCACAACTCGAGCAAGTCCGCGAGGCGCAGGCCAGGCTCAACGAGGGAACAGGAGCGCTTGAGCCTATCCGTCGGGACGTCGGGCAGGTATGGGCGGGCCAACCCCTGGCCGGAGAAATACGTCGCCTGCCCCAAGGTCTCCAGCACCGCGTCGCCAACGATGCCAGGGTCAGGCCGCCGCCCGCATCCAGCGGGGTTGGTCAGAACCTGGCAGCCGCAGCGATGCTCCTCCGCGCGATGCCGGAGCCATCAACCACCGAGGGTCGGCGAATCCAGGGAGAGCTCAAGAATCTCCTGGAAGGCGCTGCGGCCCGACGGGCCGAGAGCACTGCCTCCCGAAGGCAAGGATATCCCTCGGAACCTCATGCCGCGACTTCCCGATTCATGCGGGAAGCCTCGGTCTACACCGGGCGCACGCGCAACACCGCGCCTGCGGCCCCGGGCCACCTCGGCAACGAGCACCATCGGCGCGACCGTCGGGCCCACCTCGACGAAAGGGTGCGCCGAGGCTACCACCCCAGGCGTGGGGGGCGCTACGACAGCGGGGAGGATCGGAGTCCCTCGCCCGAACCACCCGGTCCGCAGGCCTTCAGTCGGGCCATCCGACGGGCGCCATTCCCGACCCGGTTCCGACCCCCGACTACTATCACGAAGTACTCGGGGGAAACGAGACCGGAACTGTGGCTCGCGGACTACCGCCTTGCCTGCCAACTGGGTGGCACGGACGACGACAACCTCATCATCCGTAACCTCCCCCTGTTCCTCTCCGACACTGCTCGCGCCTGGTTGGAGCACCTGCCTCCGGGGCAGATCTCCAACTGGGACGACTTGGTCCAAGCCTTCGCTGGCAATTTCTAGGGCACATACGTGCGCCCCGGGAATTCCTGGGACCTTCGAAGCTGCCGGCAACTGCCGGGGGAGTCGCTCCGGGACTACATCCGGCGATTCTCGAAGCAGCGCACCGAGCTGCCCAACATCACCGACTCGGATGTCATCGGCGCGTTCCTCGCCGGCACCACATGCCGCGACCTGGTGAGCAAGCTGGGTCGCAAGACCCCCACCAAGGCGAGCGAGCTGATGGACATCGCCACCAAGTTCGCCTCTGGCCAGGAGGCGGTTGAGGCTATCTTTCGAAAGGACAAGCAGCCCCAGGGCCACCCATCGGAAGAGGCTCCCGAGGCGTCTGCTCCGCGCGGCGCCAAGAAGAAAGGCAAGAAGAAGTCGCAATCGAAACGCGACGCCGCTGACGCGGACCTTGTCGCCGCCGCCGAGTACAAGAACCCTCGGAAGCCCCCCGGAGGTGCGAACCTCTTCGACAAGATGCTCAAGGAGCCGTGCCCCTACCATCAGGGGCCCGTCAAGCACACCCTCGAGGAGTGCGTTATGCTTCGGCGTCACTTCCATAGGGCCGGGCCACCCGCTGAGGGTGGCAGGGCCCGCGACGACGACAAGAATGAAGATCACCCAGCAGGAGAGTTCCCCGAGGTCCGCGACTGCTTCATGATCTATGGAGGGCATGCGGCGAATGCCTCGGCTCGGCACCGCAAGCAAGAGCGCCGGGAGGTCTGCTCGGTGAAGGTGGCGGCGCCAGTCTACCTAGACTGGTCCGACAAGCCCATCACCTTCGACCAGGCCGACCACCCCGACCATGTGCCGAGCCCGGGGAAATACCCGCTCGTCGTCGACCCCGTTGTCGGCGATGTCAGGCTCACCAAGGTCCTGATGGATGGGGGCAGCTGCCTCAACATCATCTACGCCGAGACCCTCAAGCTCCTGCGCGTCGATCTGTCCTCCGTCCGAGCAGGCGCTGCGCCCTTCCACGGGATCATCCCTGGGAAGCGCGTCCAGCCCCTCGGGCGACTCGACCTCCCCGTCTGCTTCGGGACGCCCTCCAACTTCCGAAGGGAGACCCTGACGTTCGAGGTGGTCGGGTTCCGAGGAACCTACCACGCCGTACTAGGGAGGTCATGCTACGCGAAGTTCATGGCCGTCCCCAACTACACCTACCTGAAGCTCAAGATGCCGGGCCCCAACGGGGTCATCACCGTCGGCCCCACGTACAAACACGCGTTCGAATGCGACGTGGAGTGCGTGGAGTACGTTGAGGCCCTCGCCGAGTCCGAGGCCCTCATCGCCGACTTGGAGAACCTCTCCAAGGAGGTGCCAGACGTGAAGCGCCATGCCGGCAACTTCGAGCCAGCGGAGACGGTTAAGGCCGTCCCTCTCGACCCCGGCGGCGACACCTCCAAG
Organism: Zea mays; assembly: GCF_902167145.1. NCBI lineage: Eukaryota > Viridiplantae > Streptophyta > Magnoliopsida > Poales > Poaceae > Zea > Zea mays. The sequence goes on along the minus strand of NC_050097.1, from coordinate 47,617,116 downwards.
CAGGTCCGGATCGGTTCCGGGCTCAACCCCAAATAGGAAGCAGTGCTCGTCGACTTTCTCCGCGCAAACTCCGACGTCTTTGCGTGGAGTCCCTCGGACATGCCCGGCATACCGAGGGATGTCGCCGAGCACTCGCTGGATAATCGGGCCAGAGCCCGACCCGTCAGGCAGCCTCTGCGCCGATTCGACGAGGAAAAGCGCAGAGTGATTGGCGAAGAGATCCACAAGCTAATGGCAGCAGGGTTCATCAAAGAGGTATTCCATCCCGAATGGCTTGCCAACCCTGTGCTTGTGAGGAAGAAAGGGGGGAAATGGCGGATGTGTGTAGACTACACTGGTCTCAACAAAGCATGTCCGAAGGTTCCCTACCCTCTGCCTCGCATCGACCAAATCGTGGATTCCACCGCTGGGTGCGAAACCCTGTCCTTCCTCGATGCCTACTCAGGGTATCACCAGATCCGGATGAAAGAGTCCGACCAGCTCGCGACTTCTTTCATCACGCCGTTCGGCATGTACTGCTATGTCACCATGCCGTTCGGTTTGAGGAATGCGGGCGCGACGTACCAGCGGTGCATGAACCATGTGTTCGGCGAACACATCGGTCGCACAGTCGAGGCCTACGTCGATGACATCGTAGTCAAGACAAGGAAGGCTTCCGACCTCCTCTCCGACCTTGAAGTGACATTCCGATGTCTCAAGGCGAAAGGAGTCAAGCTCAATCCTGAGAAGTGTGTCTTCGGGGTGCCCCGAGGCATGCTCCTAGGGTTCATCGTCTCCGAGCGAGGCATTGAAGCCAACCCGGAGAAGATCGCGGCCATCACCAGCATGGGACCCATCAAGGACTTAAAAGGTGTACAGAGGGTCATGGGATGCCTCGCGGCCCTGAGCCGCTTCATCTCACGCCTCGGCGAAAGAGGTCTGCCCCTGTACCGCCTCTTAAGGAAGGCCGAGTGTTTCGCTTGGACCCCTGAGGCCGAGGAAGCCCTCGGCAACCTGAAGGCGCTCCTTACAAAGGCGCCTGTCTTGGTGCCCCTGGCGGATGGAGAAGCCCTCCTGGTCTACGTCGCCGCGACCACTCAGGTGGTTAGCGCCGCGATTGTAGTCGAGAGGCAAGAGGAAGGGCATGCATTGCCCGTTCAGAGGCCGGTCTACTTCGTCAGCGAAGTGCTGTCCGAGGCCAAGATCCGCTACCCACAAGTTCAAAAGCTGTTGTATGCTGTGATCCTGACAAGGCGGAAGCTGCGACACTACTTCGAGTCTCATCCGGTAACTGTGGTGTCATCCTTCCCCCTGGGGGAGATCATCCAGTGCCGAGAGGCCTCGGGCAGGATCGCAAAGTGGGCGGTGGAAATCATGGGCGAAACGATCTCGTTCGCCCCTCGGAAGGCCATCAAGTCCCAGGTGTTGGCGGACTTCGTGGCCGAATGGGTCGACACCCAGTTGCCGACGGCTCCGATCCAACCGGAGCTCTGGACCATGTTTTTCGACGGGTCACTGATGAAGACAGGAGCCGGCGCGGGCCTGCTCTTCATCTCGCCCCTCGGAAAGCACTTGCGCTACGTGCTGCGCCTCCATTTCCCGACGTCCAACAATGTGGCCGAGTACGAAGCTCTGGTCAACAGGTTGCGGATCGCCATCGAGCTAGGGGTCAGACGCCTCGACGCCCGTGGTGATTCGCAGCTCGTCATCGACCAAGTCATGAAGAACTCCCACTGCCGCGACCCGAAGATGGAGGCCTACTGCGACGAGGTTCGGCGCCTGGAAGACAAGTTCTTCGGGCTCGAGCTCAACCACATCGCTCGGCGCTACAACGAAACCGCAGATGAGCTGGCTAAAATAGCCTCTGGGCGAACGACGGTCCCCCCGGACGTCTTCTCCCGGGATCTGCATCAACCCTCCGTCAAGATCGACGACGCGCCCGAGCCCGAGGTACCCTCGGCTCAGCCCGAGGCACCCTCGGCTCAGCCCGAGGCACCCTCGGCACAGCCCGAGGTACCCTCGGCCCCCGAGGGCGAGGCACTGGACGTCGAGGAAGAGCAGAGCGGGGCCACGCCAGATCGGGATTGGCAGGCCCCGTACCTGCAATATCTCCGTCGAGGAGAGCTACCCCTCGACCAAGTCGAGGCTCGGCGGGTAGCGCGACGCGCCAAGTCATTCGTCTTGCTGGGCGATGAAGAGGAGTTCTACCATCGCAGCCCCTCGGGCATCCTTCAGCGATGCATCTCCATCGCCGAAGGTCGGGAATTGCTGCAAGAAATACACTCGGGGGCTTGCGGCCACCACGCAGCGCCCCGAGCCCTTGTCGGGAATGCTTTCCGACAAGGCTTCTACTGGCCAACGGCGGTGGCTGACGCCACTAGAATTGTCCGCACCTGCGAAGGGTGCCAATTCTATGCGAAGCGGACCCACCTGCCCGCTCAGGCTCTACAGACAATACCCATCACCTGGCCCTTCGCTGTATGGGGTCTGGACCTCGTCGGTCCCTTGCAGAAGGCGCCCGGGGGCTACACGCACCTGCTGGTCGCCATCGACAAATTCTCCAAGTGGATCGAGGTCCAACCTCTGAACAGCATCAGGTCCGAGCAGGCGGTGGCGTTCTTCACCAACATCATCCATCGCTTCGGAGTCCCGAACTCCATCATCACCGACAACGGCACCCAGTTCACCGGCAAAAAATTCTTGGATTTTTGCGAGGATCACCATATCCGGGTGGACTGGGCCGCCGTGGCTCATCCCATGTCGAATGGGCAAGTAGAGCGTGCCAACGGCATGATTCTACAAGGGCTCAAGCCTTGGATCTACAACGACCTCAACAAGTTCGGCAAGCGATGGATGAAGGAACTCCCCTCGGTGGTCTGGAGCCTAAGGACGACGCCGAGTCGCGCCACAGGTTTCACGCCGTTTTTCCTGGTCTACGGGGCTGAAGCCATCTTGCCCACTGACCTGGAATACGGCTCCCCGAGGACGAGGGCCTACACCGATCAAAGCAACCAAGCTAGCCGAGAGGAATCGCTGGACCAGCTGGAGGAGGCTTGGGACAGGGCCTTACTGCACTCGGCGCGGTACCAGCAGTCCCTGCGACGCTACCACGCCCGAGGGGTCCGGTCCCGAGACCTCCAGGTGGGCGATCTGGTGCTTCGGCTGCGGCAAGACGCCCGAGGGAGGCACAAGCTCACGCCCCCCTGGGAAGGGCCATTCGTCATCGCCAAAGTTCTGAAGCCCGGAACATACAAGCTGGCCAACAATCAAGGCGAGATCTACGGCAACGCTTGGAACATCAAACAGCTACGTCGCTTCTACCCTTAAGATGTTTTCAAGTTGTTCATATACCTCGCACCTACGCAAAGTTTAGTCATCAAGGAAGGGTCGGCCTAGCCTCGACAAAGCCCGACCCTCCCTCGGGGGCTAAAAGGGGGGAGACCCCCTCTGCGTCGAATTTTTTCCTCGAAAAAGGATCTCTTTTTAGCAGGATTTCTTTCGTGCTTCTTGACTACCTCGGAAAGCGGATCCTGGAAACGACGGAGTACACGTAAGCAGCCAAGGCTGACCGAGCCGAGGGACTCCTACGCCTCCGGGATACGGATACCTCACTCATCACCTTCTGCGATAAGTAACTCGCGCTCGGATAAAGCGACTCCGTGGACTGAACAAGTCTTCACGTTCGGAAGCTCTCCTGCCGAAGCAGTCCTTCAAGCTTTCTCGACTAAGTCGGGGACAGGGCCTCATGAACGGGTGAAAGTACGCGTAAACGGCAAGGCCGACCGAGCCGAGGGATTCCCAAGCCTCTGGGATACGGATACCTCACTCGTCCCTTCCGCGAGAAGCAACTCTCGCTCACACAAACATCCCTGTTACCGACAGAGTCCAGATGCTCGAAACAAGAGGAAAAAAGACGCAGCTTCGCAAGCGCGGCGAGGGTGTGTTTTTTCCGGCCTCGGCGGCCGCAGAAGGCACACGCTACAAGACGATCTGATCCTGCAGGCTCGGGTCTTCACGCCGAAGGGAGCCATAGCACCCTCGGCATCGACGACGTCTTCAGCAAAGTCCGACCCAGCCTCGGACGGCGACGCGGTCCAAGGACTCCTCCGGGAATCCGGCCCGAGCAGGCGGCTCGGCCGGTTACCCCTGGGGCCTCGGCCAACCGGCTTCCAAGGGCGCCGGCCCGACCTGAGGCCTCGGCTGATCGACTTTGGCGTCGGCTCCACCGACGGACAACACGACTGGGCTCCGGCCAACCAGGTTCCCATTCTCGAGCCAACTCCGCCTCTGTTCATGCTGATATCGCTACCCCTGGCCTCGGCCCATCGAAGGGCGGCCGAGGGGTCTCTTTAACTAAGCTAGAGGAGCCCCAGACAACAAGGCCGATCGGGCCGAGGGATTCCTACGCCTCCGGGATACGGATACCTCACTCGTCACCTTGACATGGGGCGACTCATGCTTGGTAAAGCGGTTCAGATAATCAACAGGCGAGACTTAGTGCTCGAAAATGAGGAAAAAACACGGCTCCGTGCCGAAATTACGTACATGTTCAGGCCCCGACAGCCGTAATGAACAAAAAACACTGGCATTCAAGGTGCCATCACAAACGGAACTCTGGTTCCGTCCCCGGGGGTACAAGCGACCTCGGGCCTGCGGGATGACGGACGCCGGGAGGCTCGCCAGCGACCTCTGCAGCGGCAGCCATGACCCCAGGTGAACGCGGCCACCGGAAGGCTCTTGTTCGCGGTCTCGCTCAAGGGACGCGAACAAGCCATCGAAGCCAAAGAGCGGGCCGCTCCCAAGCGCTCCGGTAGATCCTCGCTGCCGTCCTCGCCTCGAATGCAAGGGGGAAGACGGAATGTTGCATCCTAGCTGGACAGCAACAGTTCGCCTTCCCCGGCATGACTGGAGGACGACTCCGTCGTAGCGCGGGAGGACGATTGCCACCACCAGAAGCTGGAAGAGGAGGTGGTTCGCCGACCCGCACACGAGGTAGAGCCCCGGCTCGCCTCGACCCCCGCCCCAGCGAGGATGACGAACACACCCGATGCTGAGGGCGGGATCACAGCCTGGTTTGCCTCTCCCCATCCAGGAGCTGGAGGTCACCGTCTTGGGTGGCCACCAGCGGAAGGGAGCAACCAGGCTGCCTGATGAAAATCCTTGAAGCCGAACGATGGCTGAGAGGTACCAACTCCCATGGAGTTGCGTCCCTCCAACGAGGAGGCGGAAAGGCGGCGGATACCCCCCATCCGGGGGCTTGGAAGATGGAAAGACACGACGCATAAGGGAGGAAGAAGGCATGGTTGCCTTCCGAAAGGAGTCTCCCTCCTTTTAAAGGCAACTCTCCCTACGTGCGCCCCCAGACGCCGCGGGCTGAGTCTTCTCCAACACGCTCCAAGGCCCTCCCCTGCGACTCGGGGGCTGGGTCCCGCATGTCATGCAAACCGGCTCAGGGCAGAAGAAGCCAAACCGCCGCGCGTGGTGCGCACGACCGTCCAGCGGTTACAAGCGACCCCCCACTTTTGCCCAGACCAACGGGCGGAAGGGGCAGGCAGCCATGCAGGCGGCATGCAACCACGCCAGGTGGACGCGCTTCTCCGACTTCTGACACGCCAGCTTGTAAGCCCAGGCCCACGCGTCAAGCAACCGGCGCGCCAGTTGCTGCATGCAAGCAACCGCACCGCCACTTGTGCCACTATCGCGCCTCTTCGGTTGTGGAGCCTATGTCGCGACTTGAGGCGACCCAGCGCACGACCCAACAGCGCCAGCCTGGCGCGTCGGTCAAAGCGACCGAAAGTGGGCCGGCAGTAATGGCGGTGGCAGGCGGGCGGGCGCAGCCGTCACGTCGTCAGCCAGGCTCACGTCCCATCCTGGGACAGCAAGAGAGCCTCCTCTCACGGCGTGAAGACGGTGCACCCGTGACCCGTTCCTCGAACGGATCACACACGCGCAACGGCCGCCCCGACAACCACTCGCCCCGTCGCATTAACTCCGCGGCGGGACAGGCGGCGCCTCTGACGGGAGGAGCGCGCGACGCTTCGCCTTTGCCGTAATGACCACGTCAGAAAAGGTACGCCACGTCGTTCGATTTCGTATCCTTTTCCTTTTTCCTCTTTCTCTATCTCTTGCAACAGGGACCGGGAAAGGGGGATACCCCAAAAAGGATCCTTCTCCGCGAAGGAACCGGGCTCCGAGCCCCCCTACTGATCAGGGGTTCGAAGGCTGGCCCTCCGAAGGGTTCAACAGTCGCCTCAGATCGCGTGGGCCCGACACCCACTACTGGTCAGGGGTTCGAAGGCCAGCCCCCCGAAGGGTTCCATGGCCGCCTCAGGCTACTCGGGCTCCGCGCCCATTACTGATCAGGGGTTCGAAGGCTGGCCCCCGAAGGGTTCACAGTCGCCTCAGACACCGAGCGAGGGATGACCAGGGGTACGTTCGATACATAACCGAGGCTCGGGCTGCGCTCCCGAGGTACCCTAGGACATTTCCGAGACCAGCGGGAACGATCTTGTAACGGAATCCCATCGGAGGGAGGCATCGAGCCCTCGGACCCCGTCGCCAGGGGACCGGGTCCGGCAAATCACCCGCAGGTACTTTTGGGCGTGCCTCTGGGCCCCTAGCCGACCCCCAACGAACGGGGCACGGACGTCCACTCGGATTATCCGCTTGCAGCTCACCGGAGACACCATGTTCGGTGCCCATCGAGGGTAACATGGCGCACTCCCCCCCTCCTCCTTGCGGAAAGGCGACGTAGGGGCGTATGTAAAAAGTCGAGTCTGTCCCTGATCGTCCTCTCGCCCTGTGCAGAGGCTCAGGGGCTGCTCTCGCAAAAACCGGCTCCGGCCAACCCGTTGACAGCGTCAACATACCAGCCCGAGAGCTTGGGCCCCGACCGTGCACCCGGGCTACGGCCAGTTCGCATGAGGGAACGACCAGACCAGCCGAAGCATTACGCAAGGTATTAAGACCTCGAAGGAGTGTAACCACTCCTCCGAGGCCTCGGGGGCTACACCCGGCGGGTGCGCTCGCGCGCACCCACCGGAACAAAATGCAACCGAGAAAGGCTGGTCCCCTTGCAAAAAAGTGCGACGAAAGCCTCCAAGCGAGTGCTAACACTCCCTTCGAGGCTCGGGGGCTACTGTCGGGGACCATAATTAGGGGTACCCTCAAGACGCCTAATTCTCAGCTGGTAACCCCCATCAGCATAAAGCTGCAAAGGCCTGATGGGTACGATTAAGTCAGGGATCAGTCCTCACGAGTGGCTCGATCACGCTTCACCCGAGCCTAGCCTCGGCCGAGGGCAGCCGACCTCGAGAGACTTCCGTCTCGCCCGAGGCCCCCCTTTTTACGGCGGACACATCACCGGCTCGCCTGAGGCCTTGGCTTCGCTCAGAAGCAACCTTGACTAAATCGCCACACCGACTGACCAAATTGCAGGGGCATTTAACGCAAAGGTGGCCTGACACCTTTATCCTGACACGCGCCCCCCCGGCAGAGCCGAAGTGACCGCCGTCACTCCACCACTCCTCTGACCAGTCTGACAGAAGGACAGCGCCGCCTGCGCCACTCCGACTGCGGTGCCGCTCGACAGAGTGAGTCTGACAGGCAGTCAGGCCTTGCCAAAGGCGCCACGACGAACTCCGCTCCGCCCGACCCCAGGGCTCGGACTCGGGCTAAGACCCGGAAGACGGCGAACTCCGCTCCGCCCGACCCCAGGGCTCGGACTCGGGCTAAGACCCGGAAGACGGCGAACTCCGCTCCGCCCGACCCCAGGGCTCGGACTCGGGCTAAGACCCGGAAGACGGCGAACTCCGCTCCGCCCGACCCCAGGGCTCGGACTCGGGCTAAGACCCGGAAGACGGCGAACTCCGCTCCGCCCGACCCCAGGGCTCGAACTCGGGCTAAGACCCGGAAGACGGCGAACTCCGCTCCGCCCGACCCCAGGGCTCGGACTCGGGCTAAGACCCGGAAGACGGCGAACTCCGCTCCGCCCGACCCCAGGGCTCGGACTCTGGCTAAGACCCGGAAGACGACGAAACTCCGCCTCGCCCGACCCCAGGGCTCGGACTCCGCCCTGGCCTCGGCCGAACGACTTCCGCCTCGCCCGACCCCATGGCTCGGGCTCGGCCTCGGCAACAGAAGACAGACTCAACCTCGGCTTCGGAGGAGCCCCCACGTCACCCTGCCTAGGGCACAGACCCGCCACGTCAACAGGGAGCGCCATCATCATCCTACCCCGAATCGACTCGGGTCACGGAGAACAAGACCGGCATCCCATCCGGCCAGCTCCGCCGGATGGGCAATGATGGCGCTCCACCAGCTCTGTGACGACGGCGGCCCCCAGCTCTCTTACGGAAGCAGGACGACGTCAGCAGGGACTTGACCGCTCCAACAGCTGTCCCTCCGCCAGGCTCCGTCGCACCTCCGACAGCCACGACATCACGCCAGCAAGGTGCCAAGATCTCTCCGGCTGCCACATTGGCATGTACCTAGGGCACTAGCTCTCTCTCCGCTAGACACGTAGCACTCTGCTACACCCCCCGTTGTACACCTGGATCCTCTCCTTACGACTATAAAAGGGAGGACCAGGGCCTTCTTAGAGAAGGTTGGCCGCGCGGGACCGAGGACGGGACAGGCGCTCTCTTGGGGCTGCTCGCTTCCCTCACCCGCGTGGACGCTTGTAACCCCCCTACTGCAAGCGCACCTAACCTGGGCGCGGGACGAACACGAAGGCCGCGGGACTTCCACCTCTCTCACGCTCGACTCCGGCCACCTCGCCTCTCCCCCCTTCGCGCTCGCCCACGCGCTCGACCCATCTGGGCTGGGGCACGCAGCACACTCACTCGTCGGCTTAGGGACCCCCCTGTCTCGAAACGCCGACACATTGCTTTCCTTGATATCCATACCTTTTTAGATACTTCTGTGAGGTATCAAAATATGATTTACAAAAATGCTTAGCCTTGCTTAGATCTTGTGAATAGAGGTTATCCTCAATTTAACCATGGAGAGGATGGCTTCTACCTGCAAGAATATTTTCATTGGAGCAATATTGGGATCTTACTGCAAAGTTCCCCGTGATGCTCTTTCATCCTAAGGAACAGACACAATCCTAAGGATGGAAATACTTAAATTGAGACTTGGGTTAGGAACAGGTGATGTTCTACCCAGGTTGGTTAAGGATTAACGCGTATGTAGGCGTGCTGACCGAGGACCCTTTAACTGGTCACATGCCTCATCATGGGTAAGCCTTGCCTCTGGCAGACTAAGGCCGGAATAAGATAACACGAAATGGCCGTGGAGCGGTGGCGAGAGTAGCGTGTACCCTCCGTGGCAAGAGGCCGGACGGTGGTGTATCTGTGCTCTCGGTTTGCGTGAACCTGATCCGGTCTTAAGAACCCCGGTGGCGGGTTGACATATGCAAGGGTTAAGTGCTACATATGTCGTGTGATTGGAGATCCTCAGCTGAGTATAATCGATTCGGATCGTTGTACCTTCGCGGTTATGAAGACTTGGTCACTTCCCTGCAACCTAAAGTCAGGACGTGAACACTATGGATAAAAATGATGTTGTCTTGATGTGATGTGAAATTAGACTAGATGCAAATAGAGTTTATTAATACTTAATATGGCGTTAAAAGATTGAAAGTAAGGACTCACTTTAGTAAGCTACTTCTGCAAAAGTATAAGTTGATTTTTGCTAAAGCCTCTCCTTGACTCCTATTTATCCAGCATACCCTTGAGAGTCTTTTCCTTAGTCGGGTAAGACTTGCTGAGTAATTTCATACTCAGGGTTTATCCCTTTGTTGTTTTTAGGTGAGGAAGCGACAAATTTTTGTTGCTTTTGCTCCAAGGTGGTACCAAATGAGGAAAAACAAGACTGAAGTGCGGGAGGACTCAGTCCTCCATTTAGGATCTTTTGTTTTTAGCTTATCGGGAGGAGTTTGTGCCTCCCTTGGTTTGTATAATATTACTACTCTGCACTCGCCTTTAGTTCTGGTCTGTAATAAGTAACTTAATCTTACTTTCTAAATAAATGTAAGTTTATATAATTGCTTCCGCATTTCTTTATCTCCGATGTTCTGTAATGTTTGCAAGACGGGTGAAACGTTCCTGGTAAGGTAAGAAAAGATACCGAACTTGTCAAGTAGTTCAGGGGCACCTACAGGGTTGTCTGAGGTCCGTTGGACAAGGACAACTGTAGGTGGGCCTAATTACTTGGGAGGTTCTGTCACATATATGGATCATCCTTTGCCACCACTTGGTTTGTTTTTGCAAATCAAAACTCAAATTTCTATCTCTAAGTGAAACACACATGTTAAGTCATAAAGAGAGTCATTTCAGGAGTATTTGATTCAGGATTCCAAAAACTCCCCCTTTTTCCCATAATCAACATTTCTCCCCACAAGAAGCCAACTTTTGACAAGAGAGACAATAAAAGAGTTTTGACAAAACAAAAAACTCTATTCTACTATTTTCAAAATCTCTCAAGTGGTAGCTGATCCATTTATCACTTTGGCCTTTATTTTCTCCCCCTTTGGCATCAAGCACCAAAACGGGATCAATCTTGGCCCTTTAACCCCATTGCCTCACCAAAATCTTCAATTAAGAGCAAATAGGCAATAAGAGTTAAAAGATGAACTTGGAAAAGTTACTCTTTTCATCGGAGTGTAGTGGAAGTCTTGCATGGTCCAAGTCCACCTTTTCCCTTTTAATTCTCCTTCGAGACTAAAACAAGCAAACTCAAGCATATGGTTAGTCTCAAAGGGTCAAGTTGTAACACATCTCCCCCTAAAACTGTGCATCACTTTGCAACGGACTTGTGAGGTCCAGGGAGTGTTTGTACAACTTGAGCACCATACTAAACAACAAAATGCAAAAAGGAACATGATCAAAAGCATAAATACATGTATGCTACAATTCAATCCAAGTTCCGCGAATCTAAGACATTTAGCTCACTACGCAGCCTGCAAAAGGTCTTCTCATCTAGAGGCTTGGTAAAGATATCGGCTAGCTGGTTCTCGGTGCTAACATGAAACACTTCGATATCTCCCTTTTGCTGGTGGTCTCTCAAAAAGTGATGCCGGATGTCAATGTGCTTTGTGCGGCTGTGTTCAACAGGATTTTCCGCCATGCGGATAGCACTCTCATTGTCACATAGGAGTGGGACTTTGCTCAGATTGTAGCCAAAGTCCCGAAGGGTTTGCCTCATCCAAAGTAGTTGCGCGCAACACTGCCCTGCGGCAACATACTCGGCCTCAGCGGTGGATAGGGCAACAGAGGTTTGTTTCTTAGAGTTCCACGACACCAGGGACCTTCCTAAGAATTGGCACGTCCCTGATGTACTCTTCCTATCGACCTTACATCCAGCATAGTCGGAATCTGAGTATCCAACCAAGTCAAAGGTAGATCCCTTTGGATACCAGAGCCCGAAGCAAGGCGTAGCAACCAAATATCTAAGAATTCGCTTCACTGCCACTAAGTGACACTCCTTAGGATCGGATTGAAATCTAGCACACATGCATACGCTAAGCATAATATCCGGTCTACTAGCACATAAATAAAGTAAAGACCCTATCATTGACCGGTATGCTTTTTGATCAACGGACTTACCTCCTTTGTTGAGGTCGGTGTGTCCGTCGGTCCCCATCGGAGTCTTTGCGGGCTTGGCGTCCTTCATCCCAAACCGCTTCAGCAAGTCTTGCGTGTACTTTGTTTGGGAGATGAAGGTGCCGTCCTTGAGTTGCTTCACTTGAAACCCAAGGAAGTAGTTCAACTCGCCCATCATCGACATCTCGAATTTCTGCATCATAACCCTGCTAAACTCTTCACAAGACTTTTGGTTAGTAGAACCAAATATTATGTCATCGACATAAATTTGGCACACAAAAAGATCACCGTCGCAAGTCTTAGTAAAAAGAGTTGGATCGGCTTTCCCAACCTTGAAAGCATTAGCAATTAAGAAGTCTCTAAGGCATTCATACCATGCTCTTGGGGCTTGCTTAAGTCCATAGAGCGCCTTAGAGAGCTTACACACGTGGTCGGGGTACCGTTCATCCTCGAAGCCAGGGGGTTGCTCCACGTACACCTCCTCCTTGATTGGCCCATTGAGGAAAGCGCTCTTCACATCCATTTGGTACAACCTGAAAGAATGGTGAGCGGCATATGCTAGCAAGATACGAATTGATTCTAGCCTAGCCACAGGAGCAAACGTCTCCTCAAAGTCCAAACCTGCGACTTGGGCATAACCTTTTGCCACAAGTCGAGCCTTGTTCCTCGTCACCACCCCGTGCTCGTCCTGTTTGTTGTGGAACACCCACTTGGTTCCCACAACATTTTGCTTGGGACGAGGCACCAGTGTCCAAACTTCATTGCGCTTGAAGTTGTTGAGTTCCTCCTGCATGGCCAATACCCAATCCGGATCTAGCAAGGCCTCCTCTACCCTGAAAGGCTCAATAGAAGAGACAAAGGAGTAATGCTCACAAAAATTAACTAATCGAGATCGAGTAGTTACTCCCTTGCTAATGTCACCCAAAATTTGGTCGACGGGATGATCCCTTTGAATCACCGCTCGAACTTGGGTTGGAGGTGCCGGTTGCGCTTCTTCCTCCATCACGTGATCATCTTGTGCTCCCCCTTGATCACACGCCTCCTTTTGATGAACCTGTTCATCGTCTTGAGTTGGGGGATGCACCGTTGTTGAGGAAGACGGTTGATCTCGTTCATCTTGTTCCTGTGGCCGCACTTCTCCAATCGCCATGGTTCGTATAGCGGCCGTCGGAACATCTTCTTCATCTACATCATCACAATCAACAACTTGCTCTCTTGGAGAGCCATTAGTCTCATCAAATACAACGTCACTAGAGACTTCAACCAAACCCGATGATTTGTTGAAGACTCTATACGCCTTTGTATTTGAGTCATAACCTAACAAAAACCCTTCTACCGCTTTGGGAGCAAATTTAGAATTGCTACCCTTCTTCACTAGAATGTAGCACCTGCTCCCAAATACACGAAAGTAAGATACATTGGGTTTGTTACCGGTTAGTAGCTCATACGAAGTCTTCTTGAGGAGGCGATGAAGGTAGACCCTGTTGATGGCGTGGCAAGCCGTGTTCACGGCTTCCGACCAAAAACGCTCGGGGGTCTTGAATTCTCCAAGCATCATCCTCGCCATATCGATTAGCGTCCTGTTCTTCCTCTCTACCACACCATTTTGCTGTGGTGTGTAGGGAGCGGAGAACTCGTGCTTGATCCCTTCCTCCTCAAGGAACTCCTCCACTTGAAGGTTCTTGAACTCGGACCCGTTGTCGCTCCTTATCTTCTTCACCTTGAGCTCAAACTCATTTTGAGCTCTCCTGAGGAAGCGCTTGAGGGTCCCTTGGGTTTCAGACTTATCCTGCAAAAAGAACACCCAAGTGAAGCGGGAAAAGTCATCAACAATAACTAAACCATACTTACTTCCTCCTATGCTTAGATAGGCGACGGGTCCGAAGAGGTCCATATGTAGCAGCTCGAGGGGTCTTGATGTGGTCATCACATTCTTGCTGTGATGCGCTCCTCCCACCTGTTTACCTGCCTGACAAGCTGCACAAGGTCTATCTTTTTCGAATTGTACGTTAGTCAAACCTATCACGTGTTCTCCCTTTAGAAGCTTGTGAAGGTTCTTCATCCCCACATGTGCTAAGCGGCGATGCCACAACCAGCCCATGCTAGTCTTAGCAATTAAGCATGCATCTAGACCGGCCTCTTCTTTTGCAAAATCAACTAAGTAAAGCTTGTCGTCTAATACACCCTTAAAGGCTAGTGAACCATCACTTCTTCTAAAGACAGACACATCTACATTTGTAAAAAGACAATTATATCCCATATTGCATAGTTGACTAACAGATAGCAAATTGTAACCAAGAGACTCAACTAAAAACATATTGGAGATAGAGTGCTCATTAGAAATTGCAATTTTACCTAACCCTTTTACCTTGCCTTGATTCCCATCACCGAATATAATTGAATCTTGGGAATCCTTATTCTTGACGTAGGAGGTGAACATCTTCTTCTCCCCCGTCATATGGTTTGTGCATCCGCTGTCGATAATCCAGCTTGAACCCCCGGATGCATAAACCTGCAAGGCAAATTTAGGCTTGGGTCTTAGGTACCCAACTCATGTTGGGTCCTACAAGGTTAGTGCAAATATCCTTAGGGACCCAAATGCAAGTTTTGTCTCCCTTGCATTTTGCCCCTAACTTCCTAGCAACTATTTTCCTATCCTTTCTACAAATAGCAAAGGAAGCATTTAAAGCATGATAAATTGTAGAGGGTTCATTCATTACTTTCCTAGGAACATTAACAACATTTCTCCTAGGCATTTTATGAACAACATTTCTCCTACCAACATTTCTATCATGCACATAAGAAGAACTAGAAGCAAACATGTCATGAGAATCAAAAGCATCATATGTGTTACATCTCTTATAAGCATTTCTAGATTGTCTCCTATCATGGTACATAAAGGCATGGTTCTTTTGCACACTACTAGCCATAGGGGCCTTCCCTTTCTCCTTGGCGGAGATGGGAGCCTTATGGCTTGTCAAGTTCTTGGCTTCCTTCTTGTAGCCAAGTCCATCCTTAATTGAGGGGTGTCTACCAATTGTGTAGGCATCCCTTGCAAATTTTAGCTTATCAAAATTACTCTTGCTAGTCTTAAGTTGAGCATTAAGACTAGCCAATTCATCATTAAGTTTGGGAATTGAAACTAGGTGTTCACTACAAGCATCAATGTCAAAATCTTTACACTTATTGCAAGTTTCAACAATTTCTACACAAGATGTTGATTTACTAGCTATTTCTAACTTAGCATTCAAATCATCATTAACACTTTTTAATTTATAGATGGATTCATGACAAGTAGATAATTCACTAGAGAGCATTTCATTCCTTTTAATTTCTAGAGCAAGAGAATTTTGTGCACTAACAAATTTATCATGCTCCTCATATAAAAGATCCTCTTGTTTTTCTAGTAATCTATTCTTGTCATTCAAAGCATCAATCAACTCATTAATCTTATTAATTTTAGATCTATCTAATCCCTTGAATAAGCATGAGTAATCTATCTCATCATCATCACTAGACTCATCCTCACTTGAAGAAGCATAAGTACTAGTATCATGAGTGCTTACTTTCTTCTCTCTTGCCATGAGGCAAGTGTGACGCTCGTTGGGGAAGAGGGATGACTTGTTGAAGGCGGTGGCGGCGAGTCCTTCATTGTCGGAGTCGGAGGAGGAGCAATCCGAATCCCACTCCTTTCCGATATGTGCCTCGCCCTTGGCCTTCTTGTAATGCTTCTTCTTCTCCCTTTTGTTCCCCTTTTCCTGGTCACTTTCATTATCGGGACAGTTAGCAATGAAATGACCAATCTTACCACATTTGAAGCACGAGCGCTTCTCCTTTGTCTTGGTCTTGCTTGGCTGTCCCTTGCGACCTTTAAGCGCCGTCTTGAAGCGCTTAATGATGAGGGCCATCTCCTCATTATTTAGCCCGGCCGCCTCAACTTGCGCCACCTTGCTTGGTAGCGCCTCCTTGCTCCTCGTTGCCTTGAGAGCAATGGGTTGAGGCTCATGAATAGGACCGTTCAACGCGTCGTCCACATATCTTGCCTCCTTGATCATCATTCGCCCGCTTACGAACTTCCCCAGAACTTCTTTGGGCGACATCTTGGTGTACCTAGGATTTTCACGAATATTGTTCACCAAATGAGGATCAAGAACGGTAAAGGACCTTAGCATTAGGCGGACGACGTCGTGATCCGTCCATCGCGTGCTTCCGTAGCTCCTTATTTTGTTGATAAGGGTCTTGAGCCGGTTGTATGTTTGAGTTGGCTTCTCACCCCTTATCATTGCGAACCGTCCAAGCTCGCCCTCCACCAACTCCATCTTGGTGAGCAAGGTGACATCATTCCCCTCATGAGAGATCTTGAGGGTGTCCCAGATCTGCTTGGCATTGTCCAAGCCGCTCACCTTATGGTACTCGTCCCTGCACAAAGAGGCTAGCAACACAGTAGTAGCTTGTGCATTTTTATGAATCTGTTCATTAATAAACATGGGACTATCCGTACTATCAAAGTGCATTCCACTTTCTACAATCTCCCATATGCTAGGATGGAGAGAGAACAAGTGACTACGCATTTTGTGACTCCAAAATCCGTAGTCCTCTCCATCAAAATGAGGAGGTTTACCAAGTGGAATAGATAATAAATGAGCATTAGTACTTTGAGGAATACGAGAGTAATCAAAAGAAAAGTTCGAATTGACCGGTTTCTTTCTCTCGTATTCGTTGTGGTCGTCGTCCTTTTGGGAGGAAGTAGACTCATCGCTGTCGTAGTAGATGATCTCCTTGATGCGTCTTGTCTTCTTCTTCTTCCCATCTTTGCGTCTGTGGCCCGAGCCTGAGTCGTTGGACTTGTCATCCCTTGGCTCGTTGACGAAGGACTCCTTCTCCTTGTCGTTGATCACGATTCCCTTCCCTTTAGGATCCATCTCTTCGGGCGGTTAGTCCCTTTGTGAAGAGAACGGCTCCGATACCAATTGAGAGCACCAAGAGGGGGGGGTGAATAGGTGATCCTGTGAAACTTAAACTTATAGCCACAAAAACTTGTTAAGTGTTAGCACAATAATCGCCAAGTGGCTAGAGAGGAGTCTCAACAAAACACAATACCACAAGAGATCAAACACAGAGATGACACAGTGGTTTATCCCGTGGTTCGGCCAAGACCAATGCTTGCCTACTCCACGTTGTGGTGTCCCAACGGACGAGGGTTGCAATCAACCCCTCTCAAGCGGTCCAAAGACCAACTTGAATACCACGGTGTTTTGCTTTGCCTTTCAATATCCTGTTTGCGAGGAATCTCCACAACTTGGAGCCTCTCGCCCTTACACTTGAGATTCACAAAGAAATACAGAGTAAGGGAGGAACTAGCAACGCACACAAGACTCAAAATCAGAGCAACAGCACGCACACAAGTCGCAACAAGAGCTCGCAACACCACTCAATGAGTTCACAACTCAACAAGAGCTCTAGATGCTATCACAATGAACCAAATGCGCGGAATCGATGTCTTGGTGCTTAGGAATGTTGTAGGAATGCTTGGTGTACTCCTCCATGCGCCTAGGGGTCCCTTTTATAGCCCCAAGGCAGCTAGGAGCCGTTGAGAGCTAATCTGGAAGGCTGATCTTGCCTTCTGTCGACTGGTGCACCGGACAGTCCGGTGCACACCGGACACTGTCCGGTGCCCGATTTCTTTCCTTAAACGGCACAGCCGACCGTTGGCCGCCAGAGAGCCATTGGCGCACCGAACATGTCCGGTGCACACCGGACAGTCCGGTGCCCCCTTCTAGCCGTTGGCTCGGCCACGTGTCCCGCGCAGATCACGCGGCCGACCGTTGGCTCACCGGACAGTCCGGTGCACACCGGACAGTCCGGTGAATTATAGCCGTACGTCGCCGGTAAATTCCCGAGAGTGGCCAGTTCGCCCGAGTCAGTCTGGCGCACCGGACACTGTCCGGTGCACCACCGGACAGTCCGGTGCTCCAGACCGAACAGCCTTTTGGCTGTACACAGCCAACTTTTCTCTGACTCGATTTCTCCTGTTTCAAGCACTTAGACACAATACATTAGTCTTCAAAACAATGTACTAAGGCTTAGAAACATACCTTTACTCTTGATTTGCACTTTGTCCATCCATGGGTATAGATTCACATTTAAGCACTTGTGTTGGCACTCAATCACCAAAATACTTAGAAATGGCCCAAGGGCACATTTCCCTTTCAATAACTTCCTTGATTGAACAACCTGATGTATCCTCTCTCCTAACAATAGACTCACATGACTCCGTAGTTCTCTTGGTCATTTCGAGAATTTGATCAAAACCTTCAGCAACCCAGTTTGCTCTAACCATTTTCTTCTTCTTTTCCTTGGAGCCGCTAGCCATCTTTCTCTTTCCTTTGTTACTGGTCGGTGTTACCTCTTTAGCCTCACTTTCATCTTCATTGACATGTTCATCCCCTTCAGTTCCATCCACTTCAACATGCGAATTGTCCATAGATATGTTCGGCTGGGATGGAGGAACACCACTACTGGCACTCCAATGGTCATCACCGGTATTGCTAAGGTCTTCAAACATAATTGCCAATTTGTCCTCATTTTGAAGGCCTCTAAGCCTGAACCGTAGTGATCCTTTAATAGCCTGAAGGACAAATAAAAAACATTCAATTAGCATGTGAATATTACCTGAATTACTTGAAAAATAACTTCAAAACTGAAATGAATACTCACTTTTGCCATTCTTTTCCACCAATCCTCAGGCATGTCAATATTTCCATTAGCATCCCATCCTAATTCTATTTGCCGAGTCAATTGCTTCCAAATGCCATAATCAAGTTTTAGTCGATCCCATTTGTTTTTAAACTGTTTTCTATTGTACACAATACCAGTCCTATCCTTGAATTTTTGTATCACATTCTGATATCCAGCTTTATTCAAATGTGTATTTGACTGATTTCCTTTGATCACTTCATCTGCAAAAATCTCACAAACTATCCTAGTATATTCGTCACCCCATATCGCCGTACTGTACACGCTAATGTGGACAAACAATGCATAACAATTCAAGTTGCAGCAAGCATAACAATGAGTAATAAAGGATTAGGAATCAAATAATCACCTAGCATCAGTAATTTCCACATCAGTGTCCATAGAGGTTGCAACATGAGAAGGGCGTCGAGTTTCAGTACTAGGAGAAGGGCATCGCACATCACCAGTAGGAGGACGTCGCACATCAGCGGGAGACGGTGCTCGGTGCATCTCAGCGGAAGGTGATTG
The DNA here is from genome assembly GCF_902167145.1 of Zea mays. NCBI lineage: Eukaryota > Viridiplantae > Streptophyta > Magnoliopsida > Poales > Poaceae > Zea > Zea mays. The sequence continues at coordinate 47,598,268 of NC_050097.1, read as the reverse complement.
AAGGATGTCTATGGCAGTGCCAAGAATGCCGGCAAGCCACCCATCGTCTTGTACAGCTGATGTGTCGACGTGAGTAGCCCAATTCGCATCTAAAGACCCGACACTTGTTGGTACCACACCCTCGCCCACAGCACCAGTGGAACCACGACCTACTCCGGCATTGGATGGTTGGCCTCGGCCAGACGGCGGCAACAGCTGGCGACGTAGCGGATTCATGGCGACCTACAGGGAGGAGAATGATGGTCAGCTGCAGGGAGAGAGATCTGGACACCAAGGGATGACGATGTCTTGAGGGTGGATTGTGGCAAAATGGAGGGAGGGAGCAGTACCTGGCGGCGCCCTTCACGGATGTGGCGGCGTTCTTCACGGAGGTGGCGGCGCCCTCCACGGTGGCTGGCGTGATGGCGACCTGGATGGAGGGCTGGTGGCGGACTGCATGACGGGGGCCGGCGGGGAGCTGCTCCGGCGAGCTGGACGGGAGGGTGGACGCGCAGCAGGGGGCCAGCGCTGGTTGCTGGCGGCGCCTTTGTGGGAGAAAGACCGATACTGGTCGATCTCTCATGTACATGGCTAGGGATTGAGGGCAGGACCAAAAAAAATAATTTGGACTGATGGGAGGGCTATTGTACAAAAATGACGTGAGCTGAAGCCGGGTGAGCCACTTTTTTTTGGCTCATGCCCTCTAGTTCATTTTGGAAAAGCACTTCACTGGTGAAGCCATTTGAAAAAGAGATGTTTGACACAACTTTTGCATGAGCCAGAGCCGAAGCTGAAAAATAAGCCCTACCAAAGGGGCCATATCATTACAAACATGGGATCAGTTCCATCAAGTCTCATGGCCGATTGCTGTTCCAAAAAAAGAGCAAAAAAAAACAAGCATTGATGCGACTCATGGCATGCCATATTGCCATTCAGCAGTAATTTTGTCAGTTCTTGAGACAAATGAAACCACATCAGATGTTATTAACGCAAAGTTGAAAAGAAAGCAACGAATTAACTAACATCATGGTACAACAAGGGGCTATCTAATGCTACTGCTAGTGCCTTTACCGATATGGCCAATTTCCACTGCTCCCATTCCCATAACAAGTTATTAGAGCAACTCCAATAGTTATGTAAATTTTAGCTCTCTAAATCACAGATTTAAGAAGTTGCTAAATGGCTTTTGGAGTAAAAAAAATGTGAGTTCTCCAATAGTTCTCTAAATATAGGTTGTAATTTTGTTTTGTATTTATCCACATAAAAAATAAGTCACAAAAACTATATAATGCAGCCAACATTTTTGTTTAGGGAGTTGTTAAATGGTTGTCAAATGTAGAGAGAAAATGAGGTTAGATGACAAGTTGTTAAATTTAGAAAGTTCATTTAGAGAACTGTTGGAGAATAGTTTTCATATTAACTACCTAAATTATTGATTTAGGAAGTCTTTTAGAGAACTACTGGAGTTGCTCTTATCGCCTTTGCGATCACACAAAAAAGTTGAATCGGAGCAATGCAATAATTCCATGGCAATACCTATATAAATTATGGCGAATCGCGGCTACAATTACTAGCTCTCTTCTTCGTAATCATCCTCCTCCTCACTTGCAGCCCCCGCCCCCGCCCCCGCGTGATTGTTGCCATGGTACTGCGGCTGGTAATGGGAGCGTGGAGCGTGACGGTGCATGTCGCCATGGCTGATCCGGTAACGGCTATGGTGATTGCTGCTGCCGCCGGTGTCGGTAACCACGGACGTCCTCCTGGACGAGCCACCAGCGGCGGGGCGCGCGGCCGAGGCAGGAGACACGTGGTTCCTGGCCTGCGTGAGCTCCATCTGCGCGTCGAGGAAGAACTGCACGCGCTGCGACTCCAGCTCCTGCGCGAAGTCCATGCGCTGGCGCTCCATCTCGGCGGCCTGCTCCAGCTTCGCGGCCTCCACGCGCTCATACGCCTCGCCGAGGCGCCGTATCGCATGCGCCAGCTCCTGGAGCCCCCGCGCGCGGTCGTCGCCGCTGCCACCGTCGGGGCGCCCTTCGTCCGGCCTCTTCCTCTTCCCGTTCACCGCCGGAGGAAGCGCCGGCAACGGCGAGAAGCCGTCTGAGGACACCGACGGCTCCGGCGAAGGCGCCCTCCGCTTGGCCGCGGGCATCAGCGGCGTGCGGCTGCGCTGCGGGAAGCCCACCCGCAGCGCCGAGGGCATCTGGCCGCGGCTGTTAGAGTTGTGCCCTCCGCCGCCGCCGCCGCTAGAGCCGGGCTTGTTGCCGTATGTGGGCGCGAGGAGAAAATCGAGGCGGTCGAAGAACTGCCAGGCGGAGACCGGCTTGGCCCTCTCGACCTTGTACTTCTTGAGCGTGTCGATGCGGTTCTTGCACTGGACATCGGACCTGGGCCCCTTGGAGTAGCCGTCACGGGAGGAGACGGCGTCGGCGACCTCCTGCCACTGCGGGTGCCGGAGGCTGCCGCGGCCCAGCGCGACGAACCGCTCACCCCAGGCGTCGATGAGCGCGGAGGTGGCGCCGTCGCTCCAGGCGTCCTCCCTCCCGCCGCCCCCGCCGCCGGCGGCGGCGGCGCTGGCGTACAGGGACGCCGCGGTCCTATGGATCGGGAGCGCGACCACCATGGTGGCGCCCGGCGGCGCAGCGGCGACGGTGACGGGGCCGTCCACGGGGAGCGCCGAGGAGGGCGGCGACGGGGAGGAGGAGGGCGACATGTCGTCGTCGTCGTCCATCTGGGTCCCGGCGGATCGAAGCGAATTGGGCGAGGGGAGCGTTGGTGAAGGAGAAGGGGATCGGATCCGATCTGGTTTGGGTAGGGTTAGTTTCGGTGGTGCGGCGGTGCCGGCGGCGTGGGGTTGTCGGTCGTGCTTTGAGGGGGATCCGGGCATCCGGCTGGTACTCGGCACGGCAAGGGCAGCGTTGGCTTGGGCCAGGCGGGGAGGATGGGCCGGCGCAGGTCAGGTGGTGGGGCACGGGGAAACGGCCGGCGGCGGGAGTGGTTTGGGCTGGTTGGAACCCGACCTCGACGCGTCGGCCGGCAGGAAGACCGCTTGTCCACCACGTTCCGTCCATGGTGAGGTACCGGTACCTCCTCGACGAAATTGAGATCGGAGACCGTGTCGCTTTACTTCCCGCGAAATATAATTCTAGCGCTGCGTATAAAGCATTGCATTCTATAGAAACAAAACAATTTAAAAACAGCAGAAACTGATACATATTAAAGCCAAATAAACATAGAGACAAAGGTCAATAAAATAACAGATGATCTCGTAAATTTGTTAACAATTTAGTGCAGACTAAAATTATAATTTTAACTAAATTTTATAATTTAAGTTATTATTGGCGTAGTTTTTCCTATATAGTGTCTCATATTTTAATTTGAGACACCAGTTTAAGATATTATTGAAGATACTCTAATGATAAAAATCTGAGCACATATTAAGGTGGGACCGACATAGGTAAAATATTGTTTATCTTATATTTTCTGCACCACTTAATATGGTGTTTTCTCTTTCCACATAAGAATTCATGCTTTAGGGATGCTTTGTAAGGCAGGAATTTTACAAAAATAGTATAGAAATTTCAAAGGAAATTTACCTTTGTTCAAAGGGCCTTAACACGTACTGTATCTCTGTCCCAAACTAAAATTTATTTTAGTTAATTGAAATATTTATACAATAATATATATATATATTATATGCGCCCAGATTTATTATTATCTATTTAATATAAATATAAAAATCAAGAGTAAAAAAATCCGCTAATTTATTTTTAAACTAAACAACGTAAATAAAAAAAGTATTTGAAACGAGTATCTTTTTTCTATGTTTGCTCCTGGGCCCACCGGTCAGAGGTTCGTCTCTATCAAGGGAGTACCAAACCCTTTTATCTGCTTCGTCCCCTCCCCTGTGCGTGGGGGTATAAAGCACCGGGCTCTGCTTCCGTCACGCGAGACGGCGAGAGCACAACATTAGCAGCGGTTGTACCTTGGGGGCCGCTAAAGCAGCTTGGTCCAAGCTGTCTGTAGAACTTAAGCAACTCCGATCCCAGCCACGGGACACGGCAGATTGAAGCCATCAGCTCCGGTTTCTGGCGCCGGATTTGGGATCCGCGCGATGTCTTGGTCCGCGCCCGACGACATCCTCCTCTCCACCTCACTCGCGGGCTTCCTGGACAGTGAGTTTCTGTCCTGAGATCCTCTGTGCGATTTTTCTGAGCTTGTCTTGTTACCTAGATGCTGATATTGGTCCGTGGGACTCAACCGAGGCGCCAAGATTAGGTTTTTATGGGGTTCGTAGATCCGATTGGCCTGGTTTCCTGCTTATGGAGGCCGTGATTCCGAGTCATTGCGAGAATTTCGTCCCGACGATTGCCTTCTGCGTATCTGGTGCTCAAAGGGGTACCGTGCTCATGTGCACATTTTAAATCTGGTGCATCCATCTTACATTCAACGGCACCGGCTAATTTTACGAAGAACCCCTTCCACCAGGGGACGAAGGTGGAAGGGGTGCTTCACAAAATTGGTGCTGCTGTTAGATGTAAGATGGATGCACCAGATTTAAAATGTGCACATGAGCACCGTACCCCTTTGAGCACCAGATACGTGCATGCAGATTATTAGGTCACTCTCCGTAAATCCATGTAGTCGTTGTTAGTAGGAGAATAAGCTCTTATGGCTTATGCAGCCATCCATATTCAATGCAGCTCATTTAGTATTTTGCTGCAATTCGCTCCAATTTTGCCTTGTGAATGCCTTGAACTTGTAGGTTTATCTGTTTATGCTGATAGACTACAGATTTTGTGTGTGTACTGTTTGTACCAATGTCTGAATGCTACCATGTGTCTACTGAATGAGAATGCCTTATGTTTGTTGATGGAAATCTTACCTGGAGTTGGGTGCGCCTCATGATATATGAAGGCAGAATTCTGGTGAGGTCACACTAAACGTTTTAAAAAGTTGTTAGGTCCCATGATCTATTTTGTTCCACATTGATTTTGGCAACTATTTGTGCAAACTTAATGCTATGTATAAAATCGTGGCTTATGGGACCATCTCGTGCGTTATAGTTGTACCTGGTAACCTGAAGCTCTCCGCTGTGAACAATTGTATTGCATTTGGAACATTTGGTTGGTTGGATAGACCTGATTATGAAATGTTTTAGTTCTATGTTGGACCAGACTAATTGTGAGGCTACTTTGGTGCGTTCTTCAATCTCCAAGTGCCACTTTCTTTGGTTCACTGATAGTAGATTTCTTTTTTTCTTCCAATTTTACCTTCAGTGGATGGTGTGTGCCTTTGATTAGCATTTAAACTTAGCTATGATAGCTGTTAGTTGTTTGAAGATGTTATTTTGTTCCATTATCTGTCATTAAAAAAGACACCACCTTTTGTCTGTGTGAGTTCCCTCTGAATTAGTTGATGAATTTTATAACTTAATAAAAACTTAGTTTAAATTGCCTGCCCTATGACAGTAGAACCGTGATTTTGCAAGCTGATGGCACTACGGTTAATTGATATTTGTATTGGTTTTATAGTGTATACGAGACTAAGGTTATTAAAACAATAAAATGTTGAAACACTCATGGTGAAGTTTTGACTTTTAAACGTTTAAATGTTTAAACGTAGTTTTAAACAACATAGAAAAATACCAATATATCATAATTTCAAACAATAACATAAAGTTAAATACCAAAATATAGATGTTTGGCTTACCAAAACTTCACCCATGAGCCGGATCCGAATTTTTTATATTTTAGCCCTTCCTCGAAAAAAAATTCACGTTTGAACCTTAAAAAATTTTAATGTCATTTTTGGACCCTTTGCTCGGCGCCATAGCCAATGGCGCCGAGGTAACACAGCTCGGCGCCATAGGCTATGGCGCCGAGGTGCGTGTTACGCTGGCACAAACGGACGTCGTGGCACCGACGTGGCACCGAGCTCGGCGCCATAGATCTTGGCGCCGAGCTCTATTATGTACACAAAACTTGTCTAGCTCAGTTGGTAGAGCACAAGGCTTTTAACCTTGTGGTTGTGGGTTCAAGCCCCACGATAGTCATGTTTTCATACTTTTTTTTTGTCTTTGTCACTGATTTTTTTGTTGTCCAGATTTTTTTTGTTTATGTCGCTGATTTGTCCGTCTAAATTTATTTCTTATCCAGTTTTTTTGTTTTTGTGACTGATTTGTTTATCTGTCCATATTTTTTTCGTTTATTAAGCTTAAGGAAACGTACTTGCATTGGTTAGCGGCCACCGGTTTAGCTATGGTGCATCGTGGTTTTTTTCGTTTATGCCGCTGATTTGTCCGTCCAAATTTATTTCTCATCTTGATTTGTTTTTGCTTTTGCGACTGATTTGTTTATTACATTTTGTTTAATAGTACTGAATAATCCGTCTGGCCCTTGGTGCATTGTAAACCCCACATGCTTAAGCTTGATTCCGTCCTCTCGCTAATTACAAGTGATTTTAAACATTAAATAATATACTAAAAACCGAAGTACACCATTTAAAATGTTAAAAATATTTATATCATAAACAAATGATTGTGTTAATCTTACATTAGTAGTGATGTACAATGATAAATTTTAATTAATATTAAAAAGTATAATTTCGAATACATTAGATTATTGGAGTTTTAGAGTCCAAAATATAAATATACTTAATAAACAAAAAGATTATAATTAGAGTCCAAAATATAAATATACAAGGTATAAATAAACAGTGACTTGATGATTTTATAAAGTACTCCGTACTTCCATAGGGTGGGTTACTTATTCCATAGGGTGGGTTACTTATGTGCATGGTACTTGCGTCACGCGGTTTGAATAAACAAAAACAAAAAATATCTAGATGAATAAATAAATCGGTCACAAAAACAAAAAACTAGATGAAAAATAAATCTGGACGGACAAATCAGCGACATAAACGAAAAAATGGACAACAAAAAAACAAATTAGTGATAAAAAATACGTCCACCATGGAGCTTGAACCCACAACCTCAAGGTTAAAAGTCTTGCACTCTACCGACTGAGCTAGACATACTTTGCTGTTACATATCCGAGCTCGGCGCCATAGATCTTGGCGCCGAGCTCGGTACCACGTTGGCGTCACGTCGTTTAGGTTGGGCCAGCGTAGCACGCACCTCGGCGCCATAGCCTATGGCGCCGAGCTGTGTTACCTAGGCGCCATTGGCTATGGCGCCGAGGAAAGGGTCCAAAAATGACATTAAAATTTTCTAAGGTCCAAACGTGAATTTTTTTCCGAGGAAGGGCTAAAATATAAAAAATTCGGTGAGCCGGATTGGACCCAAAAGTAACTAACATACTGGCCCAAAAGTAGCTAATGGTCTAAAACGCATGAAACATTGTGTTTTACAGTTTAGAATGCCAAAACGCCAAAACGCCAAAACTTGGTTTCAACCTCTAATTAGTGTTTTGTAGTTTAAACGTAGTTTACACGTAGTTTCAATAACACTGTACGAGACAATGAGAACCCACCTGAGTCCCTTTGAATCTGTTGTTTTCTTAACATCTGGATATGTTCAGTTGAAATTGTTTCTATATTATGGTGGAACCCAGAGTGTTTTTTTATAAGCAATTGCATTATGATTGTTTAGCACTTTTGTAAGTGCACATGAGATAATGAGAAGAGAGGGTAACTTATGCAAGCATTGGGTAGCTGCAGTGCAAGACGCTAGTGACACGATTGCACAACTCGTTATTGCCTTATTGGAGCTAAAGGCATTAACTAAATATATTGTTAGTTGTCTACTTGTCTATTGGTTTCTAGGCATATATGTAAATCAATATTTTAATCTAGTATTTGTAAATCTGAGTGGGTACTATAGACTATTTGCAAATGATGTTGCATCTTCAATCAATTTTGTTCCAAAGGTATGCCAAGTATAAGATTACCATGGCATATCATTTGTTCATTTATTATTTCATTCTTAATTGATGTAAATAAGTAGGTTACTTAGAACAGTATGCTAAAAGTTCTTTTCTGTCTACTTTCATTACCTTGGAAGTATTATTAGAGATTGCATGGATTATGCTCTTTTGAGGTTTTAGCTAAAACTATTGCTATTGATAAAATAGTTTAAACCAAATATTGTATGTCATGGACCTTCGGTCCATGGGGATAGCTGTCTTCTCCGGCGAGGTTATACCCCTCTGCCGCAGGCTTGGTTCTAGGGTAGCAGCCCTAGGCGCTTGAGAGGGTCATTGCAAGGGAGATAGATTGGTTTGGTATTGATCTTGCTTGATTTATTCCCTGTTGCCATGCGACTTATAAATAGCCCTATGGCTAACCAACTTCTCCTACAAACTCTCAACTAACTCCTACTTTCTTGGACTTATCTGATGCTAACCAACTCTCCACGATTCTCTCATCCCAATCCTATTCTCTAGCCTTATCCCAGCTCATCTCAATCTTATTCTCTAGCCTTATCCCAGCCTGGCTGTTGCGTCTCGCTCCCTATGATGCCCATGACATCTCCCCCTCCCTTGAGGACCAGCTCGTCCTCGAGCTGCCATAGACTTACCTGACACGACTTAAGGTTAAGCCTTTTACATCTCGGCTTACCTTTATTATTTAAGACGAAAATATAAAATAATTATGGAACTAAAATATAAATTTGAACTGTAGCTATGTCCTCCTGGATCTCAAGGAAAGAGCTGAACTGCGGACTTCACATTGGATGAAAGGTGAAGGAGGAACCAGCCCGTTCTTATGTTGGGTCTGTCCAGCACCAAGGCAGTTGCCCGAATGAAGGAGACGACCCTCTTTGGCCGTGCAGGGGGATTGCATACCCAAATCTTGACTTCTGCATGGGGTTCAAAAAGTATAGACGAGACTTGGTGGTTGGACGCACAGGCTGCGAGTTGGTGCAGCGATGAGCTGATCAGCAAGTGCAGCTTCTGCACCGCCCGCCTAACAAGGAAGCCACGCACTGCGGCTTGCAGGCGCACCACGGCCTGCTCATGTGATGATGGCCATGGGGTGGCCCTGGAGGCCACAACAAGGTGCTTCTCCCCACGAAGGGACTGTACCTGGCGGCGTGCCAGGAACCCTCGCGCTGCCGCCTGAATCCGCACCGCTGCTTGGAGTTCCTTCTCTGTCTTCTCCTTGTAGCGGTGGAACATCACAACGAATTGATCCCACTTCTCTTCGAGCCGAGTGAATGCATCTAGAGTTGGAGAGGGCGGGTGGGAGGGCGTTGCGGCGGCAGATGGCGCGGCGGCTGGTGGTGGTGAGGGATGGGCGGCTGGTGGTGGTGAGGATAACCTGGAGCTGATACCAGGTGTCATGGACCTTCGGTCCATGGGGATAGCTGTCTTCTCCGGCGAGGTTATACCCCTCTGCCGCAGGCTTGGTTCTAGGGTAGCAGCCCTAGGCGCTTGAGAGGGTCATTGCAAGAGAGAGAGAGAGATTGGTTTGGTATTGATCTTGCTTGATTTATTCCCTGTTGCCATGCGACTTATAAATAGCCCTATGGCTAACCAACTTCTCCTATAAACTCTCAACTAACTCCTACTTTCTTGGACTTATCTGATGCTAACCAACTCTCCACGATTCTCTCATCCCAATCCTATTCTCTAGCCTTATCCCAGCTCATCTCAATCTTATTCTCTAGCCTTATCCCAACCTGGCTTTTGCGTCTCGCTCCCTATGATGCCCATGACATTGTATTACCATGAGTCATGTTAATGAACATTTCTTTTATATATTTAATAAAAATGAGAATACTTGTACCTAAGATTTCCGCATGCATGGCCTGCTTCATCTCAAAAAATTTTCATCAGTAACCAATAGTACTAATTTATTTTGTATCTGATCTCAGAGAAACTTATTGTCCTGCTAAGAGATGGACGGAAACTTCTTGGCACCCTCTGCTCATTTGATCAGTTTGGTATGCTGCTTTACTCCCACTTTCCTTAGTGTTGTTTCCAATTATATTTTGTGCTACTAATCTTCTCTTTTTTTTTTACTTTGCAGCAAATGTTGTTCTTCAGGGTGCTTGTGAACGAGTAATTGTAGGGGAACAATATTGTGATGTTCCTCTTGGTCTGTATGTGATCCGGGGAGAGAACGTTGTTTTAATCGGAGAATTGGTAATAACCTGTTACATCAAAAGTGAGCATGGCCAAACTTATGTCTCCACGTTGATGTTATAGATCTGGTACATTGCATTGAGCAGGATCACGAAAAGGATGAACTCCCCGCTCACATGACATGTGTTTTAGAAGCAGAAATTAGAAAGGTATTCGCGGACCCTCAATCTATTCTTGTTTTGAAGCCTTTTTCTGGTGTTTAGCTAAATCTTTTCTGCATTCATGCATGTTGATATCCTAGTGATACAGATTGTTCATGAACAACCCTGTGTTTTCCCGAAGATAATTCTAACTGTGGCTCTAAAAAGTTTGTTGTCTTGCTCCTTTACTGGGTGTTTCACTGGTAAGTTGTTATGGCCACAGTTTCAGCCTTAAAGAAATACATAAACTTTTTATTAGCTGAAAATACAGATGATTTATAGATTGCCGTAACTTTTGCAACCCATCCTGACGTATAACATGGAAAACTGTGGACGCAACCATTGGCATTTCTGTGCCCTAATAACTTCTTTGCAGTCTGGTACATATGTGCGAGCAGTCTCAACGAATAGTTTACACGAACAATAAAGATGCGAAGATTTATTTCTCTAAACTCTTAGTTGTGATATTTTTTGTTGAAACTGTTGCATATTTTGATTGACTTTTACATTCAAACAAGAACAGAGCTTGTGTGTAATGTTGGACCACGTTTCTCCTTCCAAAATCCAAACATTAACAAAAAAACTATTTTTCTTGGGTTTAGAAGGCACTCTGAGATTGGATATAGATATTGGATCATAGAATTAGGAATTGGAATCAGCTTTTCTAAATTATATTGTTTGGTTGCACGTGGAATTGGATTTGGTATCAGAGGCTCAATTCCATGGAATTGGACTATAACTAGAAACACACTCTCCCAATACAAAGCCTCACCCCTCGGTATTGCGTGGAATTAGACCGCACAATTCCAAACTCCAATTCAGTGACATCCAAACAATAGAATTGGAATTATATCCCATTTCAATACCATGCCTGATTCGGTATTCAACCAAATTCAATTTCATCCTCTCCAATATCGACATCTAAACGGAGCATTAGTTCAATTTGGACAAAACCAATTTTGCTTCTGACAAAAAGAAAGGAATACTCATACAAACCTGGGAACAACATGGGAGCAAAACAAATGTTTTACTTACCCTATTCCAGAACGCAGTTCCTAGGAGAAACAGTCTGTCTTTTCTGTCCCCCAAAAAAACTGCTCCTAGGCTATAAAGAATTCGAAAGGGACTTAAGGTTCCTGGCTCCTCATACTCTAGTAGTAGCAATCAGCCGGTGAAATATGTGTGTATGGCTTACCTTTTACGCGTAGACAAAGGAACCTGACTCTCTCCATCCACGTTGTCACTGTGTCTTACTAGTGGTATCTGTTTTCTCCTTCCATCATCCAGGCTGAGAAGGCGGAGCGGGAAGCAAGGGATCTGAAAGGCACGATGAGGAAACGGATGGAGTTCCTAGACTTCGACTGATAATAAACCCGTTCCCGTGGTGGTTGCTGCTCCCCTCCCATTGCGGCCGCGGAGTTTTTAGTGGCGGCCTGTGCCATACCTGATGACTAGCAGTGATGTTTTCTACGTACTTTTGATGCCACATCAGATCCTTTGAGCGCCTCCTGATACGGCTGTCACTTCTCTCTGATTATTACTACTGCCTGGGGAGATGCCATGTGCTCTCCTCCGTCGTCGTTTGCAACAGTGCATTCGCCCTATCTCGTGATTTATTTATTTATTTATTTATATAACTGGTATTACTGTACTACACCTGACTGGATTGGATCTGCTGGGGGCCGGAGGCCGGAGCCCGGAGCTAGCTCATCGATCAACCTGCCAATCAGCACTGCGGCGCAACGTGCGATCTGTGTTGGTCTGGTCTTGCAGCAATAATACTGGAATCTCCGGTGACATGCAATGCGCAAGTCAAGTGGCCGGTGGCGAAGACAGGAAGGGGCAGAGGGGGGCAATGTTATGTTCCTCGTTATATCCCTAAACGTACTAAGACACCCAAGTACCATGGAATCACAGAGCAAAACACGCTCCCTAGCCTCCAAAGTCAGGCAGGACCAAAATCATGATTCGCCCGAGGCTCAGCGTGTCGGTCTCACAAATACGTTTCGCCCGAGCTCAACCTTGGGCGAACACTACGTCTGTGTGGGTCCGTAACTCACTCGAGAGCACCCTTGGACGGAAAATATATATCCGCCTTGCCTAAGGGGTATGAGCTTGGCCTCGGCCAACTTCTCAGAACATCAGGACATGTGCATTTAACGCACACTGTACGAACACCTGCCCGGTTGAAGACGTCGAAGTCAACAAAGAACGATGCGACCGCGGTCAAATCTACTTTCATCGCCCACAATGATGCACGGGCGAATACCGAGCACTATTCCCCTACTCCGGTTACTGTTTCAACAACTCCAAGAGAAACAGGCAACATTTGGTCAAGGCCTCGGCCTCCCGAGCTTAGCATTGGCCAACTGCCCAGGCAAGGGCGCAATAAATGCCACCAACTCTTCCGCGAACCCCGCATCAGGCCACTCTGACTGCTATTCCAACCACTCCAGGCATGACTGTGTACCCGCGCGCCGACTCGGCCTCGGTCTCGGGAGAAGTCTCGCTCGAGCTCTGCCCTGGCCAACAACACCAACCAAGAAATGCACGACGTCGTTGTCCCTCCCGTGAACCCCGCTGAAGACGTGATGGCTATTAGAAACCACAAGGTCGATGTCCAATCCGCTTCCCGCCATCTTGGATGATGCACGGGGCAGATTACCACACACTTCTCACCATATGTCGGGTGGTATTTTAACCACTACGATTCGACATACTTCTAAATAGGACAGGCTCAAGTATGCGTCCGAGCCCCCGACCCCGGCCTCAGCTCTCTAACCGATCAAAAGCGCAGGTTACAGGGATCAGACATACTTCTCCTGATCAAAAGCAACATCTAGGGCAAGGACTATCTTGTCGACCATACTGCTAAGGGGGGTTGAATTCGTCTCCTCTGAACATAACAACAACACTTGTACTCTTGGGCTTCCCTTACGGCTATAAAAGGAGGAGTCCAAGGTCCCCAGAGGGAGAGGAGGAAGGCGCAACACTTATCATTTACTCTTCACTCCTGACATTGGCACTTGCCTCAATCACTTCTAGATATTTAGTACTCATTCTCTCTCTCGACTAGATTGTACTCCCTACTACGAGCACCTCAGTGCAAAATAATATAAGTCTCATCCACATCGCTGAAAGTAGGGTCTTCCCTTGTTCGAATCAAGATAAATCTCGTGTCTTTTTGTATCACCATGTGGACCAGGGAGGCACGTAACACAAAATTCACTTGTTAGTTAGGACAACCGGTGTCCAAACACCAACATATAGCAACTATTAATTTTTTAGCTAATCACCATTGCAGCTCCTCTAATGTGATTTGTCCTCCCAATCAGGCATCGGTCCGCCAAATCTCGGTTGGAGGAGGGGCCACGACAGGGGATCTCACCGGTTTTGAGAAGAAGCTAGCCAACTAGCCATGTTGCTCTGTTTGTTGCACACTTGCGCACGCACGGTAGGTTGGGCGCCTCCGTTGATTAAATGCTCGGTGGCGGGGGGCGTGGCAGCGCGCGCACATGGCGGTGTGGTGTGTGCTGAGGGTGAGCCCGTGAGGCCGGCAACGCCAGGACGCCTGCGCTTTAATCCTTATCCGCCGGCGGTCATTGAAGACGGCGGCGTGCATGCGGGCGGGTGGGTCTCGACACCCCATCCATCGGCTCCCAACCGTCTCGGGTCGCCGGTACCGGTACGTCTCCGCATTATCGTCCGAGCTCGTCTACCGTGCGTGCGGACGCCATGCATGGCCACGGACGGGATCCGAAGGCAGAAATCAGGCGTTATTATATGGCGGCCAACCAAACTGGTGTGGTGGTGGGAAAGCTCGGGCCTGTGCCTCGCGTTTCATCTTGTTTCCAGCATTCAACTGGACTCTTCACGTACGTGGTCATCTGGAGATCTCATGGTTGGGACGACGACACCGGCAGCTCGTTTTTTAGACGGTCATATTTGATAGCAATGTTTCATTAGTTATCAGTAGCAGCAGACACAAGTACAATAAGATTTAAGTACGGTCACTGGAGTGTGCAATATGCCATTGCGCACTGGGCACCACAGCGAGAGCGCCCCCTGTCCTACATGATTCGCTGCTACATGCCGAGATCGACACGAGCGAAGCAAGTCTCTTCACTTCAGGCGTCACGGCGTCACGCGTAGGCGGCGTAGCAGCGGTAACCAACTCTGCCTGTCGTCGATCGCGGCAAGCTAGCTAGGCCTGCGCTGCCGCGCGCTTCATCCGCGCGACGGGGACGAAGGGCGCGGCGAAGCAGGGCTCGACGCCGGTCCACGGCGGGTGCGCCGCGCTGGGCGGCGCCCCCGGGTGCGGGTGACCGTGGTGGCCAGACAGCGCCGCCACGCAGAGCTCGGCGAGGCGCCACGCCGCGCGCCGCAGCCACTGCCGGAGCCGGAGCCCGCGGCCGCGGCCGCGCGCGCCAGGGCCGCCGAGCCGGACCACGTGCACCTTGCGGCGGCCGTGGCGAGGCAGGCGGAAGGAGTGCGCGGCGGCGCGGCGTGGCCCCACGATGGCGCACGGAGGCGGAGCTTCCCCCATTCTTCGCGCCTTTGCTCGTTCTCGCTGCTCGCTCCGCGGCGCCTCCTCTCTCTCTCTCTCTCTCGCGCGGGGGGGGGGGGGGGGGGGGGGGGGGGGGGGCTCGTGGCCTCTGCTCTGCTGTTTCCTTTCCTTCTCCCTCTGTTGCGTTGCGTTCCCGTGCTCCGATCCTGTGCCGTGACTGTATATAAAGGGGGAGGGAGGGGACACCCACGCCGACACTAGAGTGCACACGTATTCTTAAACTATATATAAAACTAATATATGGATTAATAAATCAATGAAATGAAAACGCGGGAAACCACACCCACAAAAAAACTGAAGAGAGACGGACAATGCACTCAATTCGTTAGGACGAAACAAGCTGGCTGGAAAATGCTGATGCAGCGCAGCAGACACACTTTTTACTTTTTTTTAGTTAGTTTTATTGATAATGACTAGGACCAGCATCATTCCTGGAACAAATGGAGAGGGTCAGAGGGTTCATACATACTGCCGGTGACACGAAACCGAGGTGCCAGGACGAATCGTTGACGCGTCTTGAGACTTGCAGTGCATACATACTGCACCTCTGAAACGCACGGTGCATCTACTGCTACGCTAGCATGGCGCCCTAACAGGGCAGTTCAAACACGTTTGTCAGGGTTGGTGACGAGAGAAGGGAAAGGAGAAAGAAGGTGGGAGAAAGAAAGAAAAAAAAGGCCTGCACAAATTAAATGGAAAAAAAGGGAATCCCCATGTGTTCGTGTACGGTGCCAGTCAGCTTTTCTTCTCTTTCTGGTTTTCTTTGATTTGTACACAGGTGGTACTACAGCCACATCTCCCAGTGATCCATTTTTCTCTTTCCGGTTTTCTTTAATCTCTACAAGTGTACAACCACATCCCAGTGCTCCATTTTGTTTCATATATGTACAGACCTACTCGGGAAATGGAAACCCCTTTAATTTAGTTGTTTCATATAACTACGGCCGGTAGGTCACTTGATAGGAACAACAACAAAAAAAAAGAATATATGGAGTGGTAGCATCGTGTTTTCTATGTGCGCGTGCGTAAATGCAGTCGTCGTATCAGCATGCGTCGTATCAGCATGCACACACACGTACATATGGTAATGGGAGTCAGTGCACTGATCCCCATTAGCTTAGCAAATTAAGCTCTGCGGCGAGAGGTGGGCTGCCGTGTTGTCTTTGGTACGCTGGCGGCTGGCCGGCCGTATACGCATACGCGTCCGTATCCAGGCGGGTCGATGCCAAGGGAGTAGAAACCGGCAAACAGAGAGACAGAACCCCACCGAAGGCAGGCGGGCGGCGGTGGCGGTGGCCGTGGGGTGCCGCCGTCGACGCGTCACGCGGCTGTTGCTTTCTTTGGGCCATGATCCGAGCGATGGCCGCTCAGGACTCAGGAGTCACTACTGATGACACTAGTAAGAATCTAGGGATAGCGGCAATGACAGCACTAGCAGCGAGTGACATTTGCATCAGATCGTGCTGCCGGCCGGCATCCAGCCAATGATCTACGTACGTATATACTAATGTAGTCATCCGCCAGTGCCTGGTCTTGCTCGGCCCAACTAGAATGCATGGGCTGGGTTGGTCCTTTCTTGTCTTGGCTGTGCTGCACTGCACTGCACTGCTACGGAAGGAAGACGCAGCGGGCGGGCCACGCCGCCCAGGCATAGGCACAAGCGCGTGACGAGCTGGTGGCGCCTGGCGGTGGCAGCTTGCGGAGGTCAGAACTGAGAAGGGAACCGAGCGGCAGATCCGGTCGGGTCGGTGCCAGCTGGCACCTGCAAATGGCCATGGCGAACAGGCCCGGCCCACCAGCGAATCAAAACGGCCATGGATTTCTGAGTCATGTGCGGGGGCGAACGGAACGGCGGACGGACAGGGGAAGCGGTGGCGTTTGCGGATTTTCCTTCCTTCGGTCATCCTTGTTCCTAGAAATCATATTTAAAGATTTATTTTAGTCAACTTGTTTGGTATTTTAAAGACTAAAAATAACTAAAATTTAAAAGGTGAGAAGCAAACACCTCCTTAGCCTGTGCCGTGTCGCAGCACCCCTATCACACCAGCATGGAAAAAAAAGGTTCTCAGTCACTCTGTGCATGTTTGGATAGTGCCCAAAGCTATCCATGCCCATGGATTGGCCGACCAAATTTTGGCTGCCCACAGATTGGCCAACTTTCGCAGGAAAAATAGCTAGTGAGCTAGGCATGTCTTTGGCCGGCCAATAATTAGCCTGCATCCAAACATGTAAGTTGCCAACGGTAACGACCTATTTTTGGTTTGAGAGAAGCAATCCAAACATACCATCTCTCCATGAGGGTGTGGATGTGAAAAAAGGCTTTGCCTCCTCACATACCCTAAATCTAAAGTTTCACTCTAAAAACAGTATAATCTACCATGCAAACCCTCTATTTTACACGGACCGATGAAGTTTACACTGTCGGCTGAAGACAATCTAAATACCCTCTCCCCTCTCTCTATCCTGATGCGGTTGTGATGTCAGGCTGCCTATTTTCCGCATGTGCATCCATAGTCCGCTGGAAACAGGTTATTCCCGGCCGCGCGTAGCACCTTGCGCGTCCACATTCAATAATTCACTGGTCATGTAAAATGAGCGCTCAACCGCTCGATTGCAAAAAAAAATTCGATTCTCCTCAGTGGGTTTGCATGTTCATGTGTGCTACTGGACGTGCACGCTATTTTTCCGTCGCGCATCCGTGTCTGGCTAGTGCAACTTCCGTATGCGTATGACGCAACTGTTGGTGATAGCCTAAGTCATAGCACCGATCCCAGTGGCGACAACCATTTGTAGTTGCACTAGAGATCAAAATTTGAGATATAAACGTAAAAATTTAACAAAAGTAGGACATATAAAAAAATCAGACAAATACACACATGGACCGATGGTCACTAATACGACCCCGCGTCCTCGCCCAACAGAATATTTGCAACTCACGCGCCCAACCACCCATCTCTCCGAGCATCAATCATCACACATCGTTCGTTTATGTGATCAAAAGGTCTTTTGAGGCTATAACAAAAGGTTAGAAGGTGTTGAAATTTAGCCCACTTGTGTGTGGTCCAATTCAAATAAGAAAGCTAAGGTGGTGTATAGAGATGGTATGAGAGCTTTAGTCCCATATTACTCATCTAAGTAGGAGAAAACCAAATTATATGTGGAGGTGTTCACTACTCTTCACATGAGACAACGAGACAAATAAAGAGTTATGGAGGCTGTCACACGTGCTCACGTTTTAGGTTTTTCGCATAATTATCGCTTGACTTGTGACTTGGGACGATGTGCGATCGTGACGTGTTCTAAACAACGCACATTACATGTGAGATCTCCGAGAGGTTGCACGTAAAGAGGTTCTAGGGGGTGGTTTCTAAAATTTAGCAGATCGAACCCATCAAGTTACAGCGACCCTCTATAAAGTGGGTGTCCTTTAGTCGGAGGGCGCACATGAAATAGAGCAACCAACTTGTCTTCTCATTTTCAACTCTCTACGTCGTCGCTTCTCTCAATCGTTCCTCCGTCTATCGTGAAGCAGATCAAGAGAGAGCAGTTCAAGACTTTGTATATTACATAGTAATGAGGAGGTGAATCCTGTAATACAAGGTGTAGTTCAAACCGTATCAAGTCTGCACTGTAAACTTGATATATGAAAGCGCGAAGATTGAGTCAATTGGAAACCTTGACTTTTGTGTGGATTGTTGGAATTTGGCTCACTTGTGTGTGGCCCAATTCAAATAAGGAAGCCAAAGTGCCATGTAGAGATAGCATGGAGCTTTAGTCCTATATTGCTCATCTAGTTAGGAGAGAACAAAATTATGTGGAGGTGTTCACTACTCTTTATATGGGACAAATAAAGGGTTATGCAGGCCGCCACACGCTCACGTTCCACGTTTTTCGTATGACTTGTGACTTCGACGATGCACGATCGCAACGTGTTCTAAACAACAATTTATTTTTTGCATTTAGTTTATTTGGTTGTCGGATACTACACATAGACTATCACGTCAACTAGAAGTAATGGACACACACATTATGTGCAAGATCTCTGAGCGATTGCACGTAGAGGGGTTCCAAGGGGCAGTTCATAGAATTTAGCAAATCAAATTGCAGCGACCATCTATAAAGGGAGAATGTCCTTCAAACAGAGGGTGCGCAGGAAACATAGCAACCAATTTGTCTTCTCATTCTCAACTCTTAGCGTCATCGCTTCTCTATCATGTCGTCCCTTTGTCTGTCGTGCAACAGATCAAGGAAGAACGATGATTTGACAACCCAGGTTTTTGAAAAATGATTCGTGCACGTCTGCTCGTGTTTCTCACCATCACTCTTGGAAAACAATGTAAGTAAATCTACATTTTCAATTTCTTGCGATAACGGTATTATGGTTAGATCCATTGTTGATTTTTCTTTTATACGTTAATCTGATTAAGTTAGCCTAGATCTGTTTTATTCTAATGTTACGAACATTATCTGCCAATAGATCTAGATTTTACATTTTATGTTGCATTATCAAATTAATCTTAGCCTAATCATGTGTTACCCCAAAGTCTCCACCGAAACTTTGTGAATCTTCCGTCCGTTTTGCATCTGCTACCTGCATTTTCGCTGCAGGTGGAAAAAGGACGAAAGTTATGCTAGTCAAGAAAGAACGAAAGTTATGCTCACGGGCTCACGACTCCCAGCTGCAGAAAACTGCGTTCTGCAGAGACATGAAGGACTCAAGTTTCCTTTAGCAGGTGATTGCTTAGTCCCAAAGGATCGATGGGAAGAGCTCACCGGCAATTCCTCTTGCGACCACTGAACATGTTGAACATGCCTAAGACTTTGCTTGCCAGAAATGTTTGACGATGTCCCACGATGCTACCCGTTAGACCTTCTCTGGCCACAAATGAACAGTAGGGTTAGGCAAGAGAATCCTTTAGGTTAGGCATTTTGTACCATAGCTATACTAGAGGGGTTGCAACAAAAGCCCACGGCTCTAGCTAATGCTTGCTCAACTGTTCGGCAACAGCATGGCCTATTAAACCAAGTCAGGATATCGAGGGCACAGAAAAATTCCTGAACTGGTGTGGCAGAATAATTGCCACGTATTTTTTTCACAAAATCTCAGTAATAGTTCGGTAAACACAAAATCTCAATATAGTCCGCTAAACACCAGTGAGGGACAAGAATATTGGAAAACCAAGGATTTTTCTAGGCCTCAGAAAGGAAGCCTTTACAGACCACCAGAAAACACTAGTGGCAGAATATGGCCAATCCTTTTCAACGCAAATGATATTGGCATCAAGAATAGGTTGCGCACTTTTTTTCTTGCAAAGTAAGTGCCTCAGAAATCTAGGATCCTAAGATTCAGCACATCCAGCCAGCATGATTGATTGCATGAGAGGGACCGTCAAGAGATGTTGGTCTTTAGAACAAAGAAAAGAAAAGAAAAAGGAAAGGATATGGTGTGCAAAAAACAATGAGCTAAAATTTTGATCTAAACACACTAAACGGACTAGTGGTAGTGGGATGGTAAAAACAAAAACAAACTGAGTCTAGGTTCAGTAAAATTCCAGGATTTAAATTGCTTGCGCACTTAAATTGTAACAGTAGTTGCACTCAAAGGGGCAGATTACAAAGAGACAAACTCTCATGAAATGCACAAAATGAAGGAATACAATGGGCACCTACCATATGACATGCTAACAGGATGCCAAGTCTCCATCCATTGCTGGTAAAACTATTCTCCACCCGTTTTCATTTTGACACCTTTGTAATTTTCCATGAATAGGTTAATAGCTTGATCAAACACGCTTTGCCAAATTGGATAGGTTAGAAAAATCAGGTGGCCTGTTCTCAATACCTTTCCTCCGTCCAATGCGGTCTTTTCTTTCAGCTCACTACACAATATATAACTGCTTCCATGCCAATCCATATGTTTGCTGCATATGTAATGCTTTATATTGCCAATTACGATAACAAATGTGCAATTGCTGAACAGAACATTTTTATGGATTCATGCGCAATATGAAGGCTTATTAGTTAAACAGAAAAAATAAGTTATTGACCACCTAGGTTACAAACAATAGTAGCATGTAGAGAGCATGTGTCCAGAGCCAAGACACCATACGCAACCTTTCCACATGCATGGATTACACAAGGCTAACTTCATTAAGACAAAAGCATAGGTAATATAAGAAACAGTGCTAGTGACAAATACTCCACGTTATGCTAAAATCAATATAAGAAACAGTGACAGATGCTCTATGTTATGCTAAAATTATAATCATCTAAAAATGTCATGTGCTCCATATCTTAGAAATTGCGAGCAGCTTGACATGAAAAGATTAAATGTTGGTTGCAACCTCAAACGAAGTCAGCCAGAATGTGCATAAGCACTCACAGAAGAGATAGATACAAATGAGCAAGGCTACCAGACAGATGATGCTTTATAAAAGTTAGAAAAAATTATATTAAGCCAGAACAGTTTTTCTGCAATTACTTTATGCAGGGCTTTCGTCCAATTGCAAGAAAAAGGTTCTTGCAGTGACTTTCCATTGCAGACTCTTGAACCACACCAACCTACTGAACTCTCCTCGTTGCTTCTTAGCTTGGGAGACTGTCTTGTTTGAAACAATCATCCATTGCTCCAATATAAGTACTCACCTGCTGGCCACAGAACTTGCTCGAGGCAAGGCAGACAAACAGAAACAGGGGTTCAGATACAAGTAATCTCTCTCTCTCCAATTCGTGAGCTACATCAAGCAAAATGGACAAGAGCATTCCTGTAGTTAGCAAGATTTTTTGCTCAGGCACTCCAACAATGCTGATGATAAGGATGAGACCTATTGTAGTGAACGGTGGTGGTTTTGTTGTTACTGACCTCAGTCATAACATTGTATTCGTCGTAGATGGTTGTGGAATACTTGGATCCAAGGGAGAGCTTATGGTCAAAGACGGTGAAGGAGAACCAATATTATTCATCTCTAAAAAGGTAACGGGTCATAACTGCAAAATAGTAACCTTTGGACAAAGTTGCATGATTTCTTGATTTTCCACGATTTGACTGTTTCACTTGATGACTTGAACAAAAGTTAATTGATAGGTCCAGAACGTAGCTCTATTAAGTTGATCTTATTCCTATGAGCTTGTTTACATTATCTCATGCTTTGCTTGGACAGGCTAGCTCTTAAATTTTGAAGAGATGTGGGAATTCCTTTCTGTTTCAGCTCACATTTATGATAATGAGACTAGCTCTAGACAACAAAATAACAAGGACACAGAACTACTTTTTCTTGAGAAATGGAAGAAAGATAAGTTGTGAAAAACACATGACATATTTGCCCTACAATGTCTTCATTTCCTGTTTTTTTTGTGTGTGCTCACCATATTAATACTCTACACCGCAGGGAGGAATTGTCCAGGCGCTAAGCACAAGGAACAAATGGAATGGATACTCCATGGATTACCAAGGGAAAAACAAGTTGGTTTTTAGCCTAACTGATCCGAAATTATGCACAGCACAAGGTGCTCCAATTAGAATTCATATTGAACCTAAGAGGCACTGCAAAAATTGGGATTTCGAAATTGGTGGATCTTTTGCAGATAGAGACTGTACAATAGTTGATTGCACCAGAAAAATAGTAGCCCAGGTATGCCACGCCTTTATAATCCCCTACACCTCTGCTTTTGTAGTAAATTATATTTGCAGATTCCTTGTGTTGTCACTAATTAAAGGCATACCTGAGCTGATCCAGGTCATGATCAACAGGTGTTATTCCATGAGAGCAGAAAATAAGAAAGTCTATTTCTACATATCTATAGACATGGTGCATTTTTGGCTAAAAAAATGTATAACCGTCCCTAGAGATAGTGCTACCCTGTTATGTACATGTGTATGCAAGTACTTATATTAAAGTGTAGAAGTTTACAGACAGTATTACATTCATGCCACCAGCATTTGAGTGTCAGAGGGATTGAGATCTAAGACATAGTATCTGTTCTGCAGATGGGCACGAAAGAGCCAATAGGAGGCAAGGACTTCTACCATGTGGAAGTGCAGTCAGGATATGACCAAGCTTTCATCATTGGGGTGATGGCAATTCTTGACAACATACATGGAGAATCCACTAGATGCTGATAACATGAATTAGAGAATTTGCTCTTGTTTATAAGAGTAGACTAATGTTCAATAGCACTTATCTTGCAACATACTTTCATCTTCAAGTAAGAAACAGACACATGCTGGCACCATCATAATGATTGTATGACTATGACCCGCATTGAATAATATCCACAGGCCAGCTGATAATATGAGCCTAACTTTCACTGCCACTTAACTATATCTCTTTAATAAACATAGAGATGTGACTAATTGACTAAATGTACAGCAGCATAGAGCATCCCTATTCCAATGTTACAAACCTGGTGCTTCATATAATTCTATACACAAGAATTGTGATTTTCATGAATTGTGAACAAAGTAACTAAATGTGTACATTGTACCACAGCCATCAGAAATCTGGAACGATTTGGCCATGGATCGTGGGTGTCTAAAAAGTCCAACGAAGTGATATCTCTTAAGCAGAGAAAACAAAGAAAGGATGGGAAATGTCTTGACTTAGTAATTGAAATTATGAAGAATGCTACTGCCTTAAATTGGACTTCACTCGAACAACTTAAAATTAATTTTAATTCTGAGGCCAACTTAAAACCTCCCAAAAAGACAAAAAGTGTGATATTGGAGGTCCAGTAGACAAACAAATGTGCAACTTTCATGAAGAGAAACCCTTGACTTAATGATTCCAGTTCCTAGGGCAATTATGTTTGGAAAACTAGAAACTGGATACTCAGCACCTTAATGGCAGGTTTAAAACTGCAATGGAAAAACTGTATAGTCAATCTTGCGTAGACCTAACCTAGCAAAAGTGTATAGTCAGGCTTGTGTAGACATGAAGAATGCACAACAATGTGCATACTGCATACTCTTTCCTAAAAAAACCTATATGAGGGTGAACAATACACAGAGAAGAAATAATAGAAATGAAGTACCTCTGCTAGAAAGTAAATTACTTCCATCGAATCCTTCAAGCACCGAGGCTTCTAAAGAAAGAATACAACTGCAGAACCACTACTAGAGAGTAAATTTACTTCAACCCAATTCTTCAAGCAATGGGTCTGCATATGCTAATTCAATATTATCCAGTTAACAATCTCCCAAATGTAGCTGCTCTTGAATCTTGGCAAAAGGTCAAGGAGACTGACAGAACGTATGCTTGGATATAATGTTTACATAACAGGAGTGTGTCCAGCATTCTTGTGTGCAAGTTTTGTAGCACCACAGCGGCAGAGCAGCACTATGGACACTTGTTTGACTCCTCTTCGTGGGACTAAGCGAGCCACTTCACTGAATGTGCAGTGCAACAAATAGCTTACCTTTGTCATTTTTACACAGCATCAACTTGGTTTGACTACTTTTTGATAGTTAGGTAGCCTTGGTGCAACCAATATCTCAAAATTCACACCTGAGTTTACTTAGATGAATTCCTACAAAAAACAAAAACAAAAAGTTAAGAGAGAAGCACAACACCTTTCAATCTTCAGTAGTGTTTTATTAATTTAAATTGAAGTGGGAATGAGGGATTTACAGGACGAAGTATGTGATACCGACTTGTCTCTCCTCACGTGTGTGCTTGGGCTTCCTGGAGTCTCTCAATGGTGAGTGGAGGGGAAGGCCAGAACGACGCAAGGCGTATGTGACTGGACTCTGGAGGGCGCAGATTACCAAGGTCAGCTCGGCTAGTGTGGTGCCCAGCCAGGATGACCGAAGGTAATCCCACCCCTAAGGAGGAATTTATTTACTTCTTAGATGCCTCTTACAGCCTATGGCCAGTCGCTTTTATAGATGCAGACGACATGGCATACATCACTTTGGAAACTAATCCCCTCTGCTATTCTTAGGATGTACCCAAAAGGAAACTAATCCATTGCATATAAAGAAGCTTATCACCGCTATTATTTAGAAACTACCCAGAATATGCCATCTAAGGCAACACAGCACATTTACTTCCTTTCTCCCCCAACCCTGCTGTTCTGCCCAGATTTCTTGCAGCTAGTGAATTTTTTTTCTCGAAAGCGCAGGAGAACTGCGCCCCATAATATATTAAGAAGAGGAAAAAGGGGGGCCAAAAAAGGCCAGTACAAAACAGTCTCCTTACGGAGGCCAGTAAGAAGCATACATAAATGAATCCATTAGACCCTCCTTAGCTCTCAGCTAAAGGTACAGCTAGATGGCAGAGCCCCTTGGCACCAGCAATCTCCCATTGCGTCCTTTCCTCATTAGCAGCTCTAAGATTCATGGTAACACTGGGGTTACAGCCATAAAAACGCATTTGTTTCTATGTTTCCACGAGGTCCAGGCTCCCAGAATGATAAGGGAATCAAGGCCTTTTTTAGTGAGCCCAGTAGCAATATTCCCCACCGATTCCCACCAGCCTAGATATGAGCCAACATTAGGTTGAGGAGCCAAAGAATGCAGACCGAATTTCCTTAACAACGGGTACCAGAATTCCCTGGAGAAGGAGCAGGTAACGAGGAGATGATCAATAGTTTCATCCTCTTGATCACAAAAGGGGCACTTCTCAGGATGACTCAGCCCTCTTTTAACAAGTCTATCCGCTGTCCAGACTCGACTTGCAGCTAGTGAATTGACGCCCTACAAAGGCGTCTGTAACAGTATGTTAACAAACTAAAGAATTATGCCAGTTATGTCTTTAATTTAGAAATGATCAGATTATGACCAGTGTAGTAAAATTTTGCCCATAATTTGTGCATATCCAATCAGGCTATTAGACCCAGCATTTCTTTCAGACTAAACATGTTATTGTTAGTTGTTACCATATTTGTGATGTACTAAAATGTAGGGAGGGTATTAAGCATGCTGTCAAACTATAAAATCTAACTGGAGCATGATTAGGTAATTTTGAGTTAGAATGCAGATAGAGATAGTTCAAAAAAAATTACAATCTAGTATAGGTGCCATGCAGGAGGCAACTGATATAAAAGAAAAGAAAAACTCACCACGCCTTTCCTCATCTAGAGAAGTCCCAGTTCCAGGGGCGAAGCCAGCCAATAAAGCTGCCGGTGTCATCACCATTACAGGATAGTATCATCTACACCGTAAATCAGTAAATTATACTGTTTCTTCATTGGTTTTCCAAAATCTATCAGTGTCAAATGACACCAATAAAAGCCTCTAGTTCCGCCCCTGACCAGTTCTATGCTGCAATAAGCATCTGACTATCTGAGACAGCTCAGGTCTCTTCTCTACATTCTTTATTGTAGCACAATTCAACTATACAGCAACTGAAATATCTAGTCTACGGCTCTGTTGAGAAGAAACTTTCTGACTAGCTAAACCATGACCTGAAGCAATAAGCATGATTTGATCTACCTCATTAGGCATCCCAGCCTTCAAAACACAACTAACAAAAGAATTAACTGTAATATTGTCAGGGCGACACCCAGCTTCCACCATTTTGTGGAAAAGGGTGATTGCCTCTGGTATCCTACCCTTCATACAGTGCCCAATTATTAGAATAGTATATGTATACTTGTCAGGATGACACCCTTTCTCTTTCATGTCTGTTACAATCAAGTTTGCTTCATCCACTTTTCCTCCCTTGCACAGTATATCAATGACTGGGTTATATATAAATGTCTGTGGAGCAATGTCTGTTCGCATATTCAGTTCCCTTAGAATATCAAGAGCTTCTGCTGATCTGTTCTGCTTACAAAGTGAGTGTATTATGATGGAGAAGGTGTACACATTTGGTTGAATATGATGCAGACCCATCTCCTTCCAAATCCTCTTGGCATCATCAAGCTGTCCACACCGACAATATCCATCAATCAAAGAACTAAATGTCACAACATCGGGAGGGCAGTGACGGAGAATCAGCTGCCGATACATTCTCACTGCAGATTCCATGTCCAAAGCCTTTCCATATCCATTAATAAGCACATTGTATGTGACCGTGTTGGGTCTTGTTCCAGATTCAAGCATGTCATTATATACTGACATTGCATCCTCCATCTTGCCAGCCTTGCAATAACCTGATATTACTGAGGTGTATGTCACAGCATTGGGCATGCAAACACCATCCCTCTGGAGCCTTCTCAATACCTCATGGCCCTTGTTCACCTGCTTCGCCCTGCATAGCCCATCAACAAGAATATTGTGTGTGATGGTATCCGGAGAACACCCAAACTCAGTCATCCTTTCAACTAACTCAAGTGCCTTCTGGAAATTCCCCATCCGACACACGCCCTTAATAACAACATTAAAACTCCAGACATCGGGAGAATATAGCCCGTCCTGAATCCAGCTCTCAAACAAAGCAACAGCATCCTGCGCACGGCCATGGGCAATTAACGAGTTCAAGAGGTAATTATATGCATACGGCTCAATGCAGCAACCAAGCCGTGAGCCCTTTGTGAGCAAAGTCGATGCGGCATCAAGAAGGCCGGCATTGGTGCAGGATCCAGCCACGAACGAGAAGAACCCTGCTTCGGGTAAGTACCCCGACTGATCCATCATTTGGTCGAACAGCTTGAGTGCGTCCCTGTGGCGACCGGACCGGCATAGAAACGCGATAACGTGGATGTAGGACTGCTCAGAAGGGGGTACAGAGAGCGGCGGGGAGTGCAGGGCGGAGAAGATGCGGAGGGCAGACCCAGCGCACGGCGCGAGCCTAACTGCGGCCACGGCAGCAAGATGGGAGGGCGTGAGGCCGCGGAAGGCCGGGAGGCAGTGCGGACGGAAGAGGGCAGCTGATGCGAGTGCCTTAGCGATCCAGAGCTCGGCGGCGTGCGATGCTGCCGGGGCCGGGTGTTGCGGCGGCGGGTGGGCCTCGGGGCTGAAGGCGTAGTGGAGGAGGCGAAGTAGTGGGTGATGAGGAGGTATGCGGAGGCGGAGCGTATCGTGGCAGGGGAACATCGGGGAATGCGGAGGAAGGCGTGTCGGAGCGTGTGAGTGGAGGAGGGGGCGGCGGCGGTCATGGAGTCGGGATGCAGGGAGGCAGCATGCCCATCGGAGGACGGAGGGAGATGGACTGAAAGCGCAGGGTTTTCTCATACGGATGTTTTTCAAACGAAAACGACAAGCTCAGGGGCTGTTTGGAAGTGTTTTTTGAAAAGTAAAATTGTAGGAGTACACTCTTTATTTTAATTTATAATTTATTTTACTTTTTTATGTCAAGTTTTACTGACTTGTCCTATTAAAAAATCATAGTTATTATTATTTATTATTGTAATGTCATTTAACATGATTTAAATATGATTTGAATTTTTATCCTTTTCGGAAAAATTGAATAAGACCATGTAAAAAATCAAATGAATTATAAACTGAGACTCATGCCCCTGCTAAATCCACATTGTGTCTTAATCTCTACCCCTTAAATCCACCCGTTAAAATATCGCTAAGTACAACACACTAAACAGTAAACACCTCACGCACTCATGCCCCTGCTAAATCCACATGGTGTCTAAACTCCAGGCAAATCCCACAATCAACAACCAACGTACCATATCTATTTATTTGTGTCCCCTCTCTTACTGAAACACATCCGACGGCCAATCTTTAATGGATCATCCTAATCGCACACACTCTCCCGCAGAAACGGAGCAGCAATCTCGCGTCTTCCTATGCCCAGACCCTGGCCCCGTGAAACCGCCCCGTACCCCATCAAAGCTACCAGCCTGCCCCGCCTCAACGCTTGCCCGCCTTGCCTCAACAAGGCTACGCCACGACGACCGCCACCGACGCCACCACCAACGACGAGACCGCCTCCGACGCGGCCACCGTAAATCCTCCACAGTCGGCAGATCCGTCGGCAGAACCGTAGCCTCACCTACCTCTCGTCAGAGATTGCTACTACTACTGCAACTGAGGCAGGAGACAGACGAAGACAAGAGGATGGCCACTAGGGGCGGGGGAAGGCTGGCCGGTGCTACTAGCGCTCGTCCTTGACCATCGCACCGCCGAGAACGCCCTCCTCAACTGCAAGGTCACCACCAACCTCTCCTCTATCATAGCCAAGGTAAGCCCTCGTCGTCCGCTCGCGCTCGCTGCAATAGGTGACTCCATGTGTCTTGGGTTTCTAGCTCTAGTGTGTAGTTCTGAAGGGGAGAGTCTTCGTCTTGTGCTGATAACACGTTCCTCGTCTTGTGCTGATAACACGTTCCATAGAACGTCACAAAGGGAATCGAGAATGAAAACTCTATGTTTTTTTATTGAACGTTGTTCAACCATAGCTTTGTCTGGTTTTCAGTTCAGTAGCTATACCTTAGGCGGCATTGAATATGTTAAACATTTATTAGTAAATATGCCATTATGTGATTGGAAGCGTAGGGTACGAACTGTGGTTGTACATTTGTTCTGGTATGTACTTGATCTCTTTCGCAATGCTTCTTGTGGGGTATTTCATAGCTTACAATAAGAAACATAGATTTAAAATTTTTCGCCCCCCTCTTTATCCTGATGACTTTTGCCACGATTATAAATGTTTATTCACTTCATTGCCTTTGAGATTTGTCGCCTCCTAAACTTCTCTACGCTTTCTTATACAAAAAGTCTCAACCCGTTCATATTCTAAGGGACAGTTCATATTATACATATATCCCAAGTATATGTACTCAGACAGTTCATATCCTACATATATAATCACTTCAATTCTGACGAGTTACCTATTGTAAGGTTCCAAATATTTGTGATCACCAAACAAAATGTGAACTAGGGGACAGAGTGCGCTTATAAATATATCTAATGAGAATAACAAAGGTTCATACAAAATCTTCTCAACTATATTGGTGTTTCCATGTCTTCGTTTAGTACTGATAATTTCGAGCTGTTTAAATATCTTAATAAATCTGCCCCCACAACCAGTGCGATCCAATGAAGAAGAACGTAAGAGGGAGGAGAGGAACAGAAAACAAAGAGAATACTATGCACGGAGAAAGGCCGAAAAAACCACAGAGGAAAGGGAGGCGAGAAATAAAAGGATGTGTGATTACCGCGCGAGGAAGAAGGCTGAGACGAGTATCCCCTATAATCTTATACTACTGTTGGCGCCGATCCGGGCACCAATCACTACGTTGAGAACCTGCGGCGGTGCTCTCTGCACAGGCACGGACGGTTCGCAGCCAGGGGCCGATGGTCCACGACCTGGCGCAAGGCTCAGGTTCCCCACCTGACGGGCCATATGGTCCGCGCGTGCGCAGGGGCGACGGAGTTCGTCAGTGGCACTTGAATCTCGCTCCCGGGAGGGACCCCGTCGGGGAGGAGAGATCCTAGGCTTCGTCTAGGGTCGGTAGGCCACCCTAGACACCTCTAATCGACGTAGAGCCGAAGAGAAGTGTCGGGGACCATAATTAGGGGTACCCTCAAGACTCCTAATTCTCAGCTGGTAACCCCATCAGCATAAAGCTACAAAGGCCTGATGGGTGCGACTAAGTCAGGGATCAGTCCATTCAGCGACTCGATCACGCCTCGCCCGAGCCTAGTCTCGGACAAGGGCAGCCGACCCCGGAGGATTTCCGTCTCGCCCGAGGCCCCCTCCAACGGCGAACATATTTCCGGCTCGCCCGAGGCCCTGCCTTCGCTAAGAAGCAACCCTGACTAAATCGCCGCACCGACCGACCAAGTCGCAGGAACATTTAATGCAAAGGTGGCCTGACACCTTTATCCTGACGCGCGCCCCCCGGCAGAGCCGAAGTGACCGCCGTCACTTCACCGCTCCACTGACCGGCCTGACAGAAGGACAGCGCCGCCTGCGCCACTCCGACTGCGGTGCCATTTGACAGAGTGAGGCTGACAGGCAGTCAGGCCCCGCCGGAGGCACCATAGGAAACTCCGCTCCGCCCGACCCAGGGCTCGGACTCGGGCTAAGTCCCGAAAGACGGCGAACTCCGCTCCGCCCGACCCAGGGCTCGGACTCGGGCTAAGTCCCGGAAGACGGCGAACTCCGCTCCGCCCGACCCAGGGCTCGGACTCGGGCTAAGTCCCGGAAGACGGCGAACTCCGCTCCGTCCGACCCAGGGCTCGGACTCGGGCTAAGTCCCAGAAGACGGCGAACTCCGCTCCGCCCGACCCAGGGCTCGGACTCGGGCTAAGTCCCGGAAGACGGTGAACTCCGCTCCGCCCGACCCAGGGCTCGGACTCGGGCTAAGTCCCGGAAGACGACGAACTCCGCTTCGCCCGACCCCAGGGCTCGGACTCCGCCCTGGCCTCAGCCGACGACCTCCGCCTCGCCTGACCCAGGGGCTCGGACTCGGCCTCGGCCACGGAAGACAGACTCGACCTCGGCTTCGGAGGAGCCTCCGCATCGCCCAACCTAGGGCGCAGGCCAGCCACGTCAACAGGAGGCGCCATCATCACCCTACCCCGAGCTGACTCAGGCCACGGGGAACCAGACCGGCGTCCCATCTGGCTAGCTCCGCCAGATAGGCAATGATGGCGCCCCGCATGCTCTGTGACGACGGCGGCTCTCAGCCCCCTTACGGAAGCAAGAAGACGTCAGCAAGGACCCAACCGCTCCGACAGCTGTCCCTCTGCCAGGCTCCATCGCTCCTCCGACGGCCACGACATCACACGAGCTGGGTGCCAAAATCTCTCCGGTTGCCACGATGGCATGTACTTAGGGCGCTAGCTCTCCCCCGCTAGACACGTAGCACTCTGCTACACCCCCCCATTGTACACCTGGATCCTCTCCTTACGCCTATAAAAGGAAGGGCCAGGGCCCTCTTAGGGAGGGTGGGCCGCGCGGGGACGAGGACGAGACAGGCGCTCGCTTGGGGCCGCTCGCTCCCTCTCCCACGTGGACGCTTGTAACCCCCTACTGCAAGCGCACCCGACCTGGGCGCGGGACGAACACGAAGGCCGCGGGATTCCCACCTCTCTCACGCCGGTCTCCGGCCGCCTCGCTCTCCCCCCTTCGCGCTCGCCCTCGCGCTCGACCCATCTGGGCTGGGGCACGCGGCGACACTCACTCGTCGGCCCAGGGACCCCCCGGTCTCGAAACGCCGACAGTTGGCGCGCCAGGTAGGGGCCTGCTGCGTGTTGACGAACAGCTTCCCGTCAAGCTCCAGATGGGCAGTCTCCAACAACCTCTCCAACCCGGGACGGTGCTCCGTTTCGGGAGTCTTGAGTTCATGTCCCTCGACGGCGGCTACGACATGATACTCCTTCCACCGCCGCGCGACGACGACAATGGCGGCCGACGACCCGCCCGCCGGCGGCGGAATCAACGACGTCTTCCCCGCGTGGTGGAAGAACGACCTTCGAGCTCATCCTGCCTTTTCCCCCACCGACGGAGGGGAAGGCAGGGCGACCAAGGCCAAGCAGGAGGCAGCGCCTCGTTGGCTGTTGAGCGAGCCGACAGCGCCGACACCCCAACGAGGGGCACACCGGGTATCGACTTCGCGCCTGAGTCGAAGACGAGCGCCGTCTCCCCGCGACACGCCCATCCCGAGCAAGCGGACGACGCCAGCGCGCTCGCGGAGAGCTTGCTAGACGTCACCCTCGCACCTGAGACGACGGTGCAGTCAGTCCCCGACGTGACTTCATCGCCGCTCGTCGACCAAAAAGGTACCGACCGATTCCCATCCTACGTCATTTGGATTCAGCCTCAACCCGCCTAGCGACCTCGCTTTGGCGGACGCTCTCGTAAAGGCGAGTCCAAACCCTCTAGGGTTTCTGAGAGCACCTAGAGGGGGGGGGGTGAATAGGTGATCCTGTAAAACTTCAAAACTTAAGCCACAAAACTTGTTAAGGGTTAGCACAAGTATGGCCAAGTGGCTAGAGAGGAGTCAAAACACAATAACCAAAAGAAATCAATCACAGAGATGACACGGTGGTTATCCCGTGGTTCGGCCAAGTACAAAAACTTGCCTACTCCACGTTGTGGCGTCCCAACGGACGAGAGTTGCACTCAACTCCTCTCAAGTGATCCAATGATCAACTTGAATACCACGGTGTTCTTGCTTTTCTTTTCTCAATCCCGTTTGCGAGGAATCTCCACAACTTGGAGCCTCTCGCCCTTACAAAAGATGTTCACAGAGAATCACAGAGCAAGGGAGGGAATGAGCAACGCACACAAGACTTCAAAAGATCAGAGCAACACGCACACAAGCAGCAATAAGAGCTCGCAACACAACTCAAAGAGTACACAACTCCACAAGAGCTCTATATGCTATCACAATGAATCGAATGCGCTAGATCAATGTCTTGGTGCTTAGAAAGGTTGTAGGAATGCTTGGTGTCCTCCTCCATACGCCTAGGGGTCCCTTTTATAGCCCCAAGGCAGCTAGGAGCCGTTGAGAACAAATCCAGAAGGCTATCCTTGCCTTCTGTCGTCGGGCGCACCGGACAGTCCGGTGCACACCGGACACTGTCCGGTGCCCGATTTCTTTCCTTAATAGGCGCAGCCGACCGTTGCCGACCGTTGCAGATCTGGCGCACCGGACAGTCCGGTGCACACCGGACAGTCCGGTGCTTCCTTCCGACCGTTGGCTCGGCCACGTGTCGCGCGCCGATCGCGCGGCCGACCGTTGGCTCACCGGACAGTCCGGTGCACACCGGACAGTCCGGTGAATTTTAGCCGAAGTCGCTGGAGAAAAACCCGAGAGCAGCCTCTTCGGCCGAGGCAGCCTGGCGCACCGGACACTGTCCGGTGCACCACCGGACACTGTCCGGTGCTCCACCGGACAGTCCGGTGCCCCAGACCGAAACAGCCCCTTGGCTGTACACAGCCAAGTCTTCTCTTCTTTTCTTCTTTCTGTTTCTAACACTTAGACAAGATATTAGTACACAAAAACAATGTACTAAGGCTTAGAAACATACCTTAACTTGTGATTTGCACTTTGTTCATCCATGGGCATATTTTCACATTTAAGCACTTGTGTTTGCACTCAATCACCAAAATACTTAGAAATGGCCCAAAGGCACATTTCCCTTTCAATCTCCCCCTTTTTGGTGATTTATGCCAACACAACATAAAGCAAGTGGAACAAGTGCAAAACTACTTCAAATAAAAACTAACTTTGAGTTTTATTCAATTTTGGCATATATGGATCATCCTTTGCCACCACTTGGTTTGTTTTTGCAAATCAACCTCAAATCTCTATCTCTAAGTCAAACACACATGTTGAAGCATAAAGAGAGTCATTCCAAAAGAGATTGATCAAAGATTTCAAAAACTCCCCCTAAATCCCATAATCACCACTTCTCCCCACAAGAAGTCAACTTTTGACAATAGAGACAATAAGAGACAATAAAAGCTTTTGACAAAACAAAAACTCACAAAAACTCTATTCTACTATTTTCAAATCTCTCAAGTGGTAGCTGATCCATTTATTACTTTGGCCTTTATTTTCTCCCCCTTTGGCATCAAGCACCAAAACGGGATCAATCTTGGCCCTGGAACCCCATTGCCTCACCAAAATTTTCAATTAAGAGCAAATGGCAATAAGAGTTCATGAGATGGATTTGGAATGAGTTACCCTCTCATCGGAGTGCAGTGGAAGTCTTGCATGATCCAAGTCCACCTTTTCCCTTTCAATTCTCCTTTGAGACTAAATCATAACAAACTCAAGCATATGGTTAGTCTCAAAGGATCAAGTTGTAACACATCTCCCCCTAAACATGTGCATCACTTTGCAACGGACTTGTGAGGTCCAGGGAGTGTTTGTACAACTTGAGCACCATAATAAGCAACAAAAATGCAGAATGAACATGATCAAAGGCATAAGCACATGTATGCTACAATTCAATCCAAGTTCCGCGAATCTAAGACATTTAGCTCACTACGCAGCCTGCAAAAGGTCTTCTCATCTAGAGGCTTGGTAAAGATATCGGCTAGCTGGTTCTCGGTGCTAACATGAAACACTTCGATATCTCCCTTTTGCTGGTGGTCTCTCAAAAAGTGATGCCGGATGTCTATGTGCTTTGTGCGGCTGTGTTCAACAGGATTTTCCGCCATGCGGATAGCACTCTCATTATCACATAGGAGTGGGACTTTGCTCAGATTGTAGCCAAAGTCCCTGAGGGTTTGCCTCATCCAAAGTAGTTGCGCGCAACACTGTCCTGCGGCAACATACTCGGCCTCAGCGGTGGATAGGGCGACGGATGTTTGTTTCTTAGAGTTCCATGACACCAGGGACCTTCCTAAGAATTGGCACGTCCCCGATGTACTCTTCCTATCGACCTTACATCCAGCATAGTCGGAGTCTGAGTATCCAACTAAGTCAAAGGTAGACCCCTTTGGATACCAGAGCCCGAAGCAAGGCGTAGCAACCAAATATCTAAGAATTCGCTTCACTGCTACTAAGTGACACTCCTTAGGATCGGATTGAAATCTAGCACACATGCATACGCTAAGCATAATATCCGGTCTACTAGCACATAAGTAAAGCAAAGAACCTATCATGGACCGGTATGCTTTTTGATCAACGGACTTACCTCCTTTGTTGAGGTCTGTGTGTCCGTCGGTTCCCATCGGCGTCTTTGCGGGCTTGGCGTCCTTCATCCCAAACCGCTTTAGCAGATCTTGCGTGTACTTCGTTTGGGAGATGAAGGTGCCGTCCTTGAGTTGCTTCACTTGGAACCCAAGGAAGTAGTTCAACTCGCCCATCATCGACATCTCGAATTTCTGCGTCATCACCCTGCTAAACTCTTCACAAGACTTTTGGTTAGTGGAACCAAATATTATGTCATCGACATAAATTTGGCACACAAACAAATCACCATCACAAGTCTTAGTAAAAAGAGTTGGATCGGCTTTCCCAACCTTGAAAGCATTAGCAATTAAGAAATCTCTAAGGCATTCATACCATGCTCTTGGGGCTTGCTTAAGTCCATAGAGCGCCTTAAAGAGCTTACACACATGGTCGGGGTACCGTTCATCCTCGAAGCCAGGGGGTTGCTCCACGTACACCTCCTCCTTGATTGGCCCGTTGAGGAAAGCGCTCTTCACATCCATTTGGTACAACCTGAAAGAATGGTGAGCGACATATGCTAGCAAGATTCGAATTGACTCTAGCCTAGCCACAGGAGCAAAGGTCTCCTCGAAATCCAAACCTGCGACTTGGGCATAACCTTTTGCCACAAGTCGAGCCTTGTTCCTCGTCACCACCCCGTGCTCGTCCTGTTTGTTGCGGAACACCCACTTGGTTCCCACAACATTTTGCTTCGGACGAGGCACCAGTGTCCAAACTTCATTGCGTTTGAAGTTGTTTAACTCTTCTTGCATGGCCAACACCCAGTCCGGATCTAGCAAGGCCTCTTCTACCCTGAAAGGCTCAATAGAAGAGACAAAGGAGTAATGTTCACAAAAATTAACTAATCGAGACCGAGTAGTTACTCCCTTGCTAATGTCACCCAGAATTTGGTCGACGGGATGATCCCTTTGAATCATCGCTCGAACTTGGGTTGGAGGTGCCGGTTGCGCTTCTTCCTCCATCACTTGATCATCTTGTGCTCCCCCTTGATCAAGCGCCTCCTTTTGATGAACCTGTTCATTGTCTTGAGTCGGGGGATGCACCATAATTGAGGAAGAGGGTTGATCTTGCTCATCTTGTTCCTGTGGCCGCACTTCTCCAATCGCCATGATGCGTATGGCGGCCGTCGGAACATCTTCTTCATCTACATCATCACAATCAACAACTTGCTCTTTTGGAGAGCCATTAGTCTCATCAAATACAACGTCGCTAGAGACTTCAACCAAACCCGATGATTTGTTGAAGACTCTATACGCCTTTGTATTTGAGTCATAACCTAACAAAAACCCTTCTACAGCTTTGGGAGCAAACTTAGAATTTCTACCCTTCTTCACTAGAATGTAGCATTTACTCCCAAATACACGAAAGTACGATACATTGGGTTTGTTACCGGTTAGTAGTTCATACGACGTCTTCTTGAGGAGTCGGTGAAGGTAGACCCTGTTGATGGCGTGGCAAGCCGTGTTCACGGCTTCCGACCAAAACCGCTCGGGGGTCTTAAATTCTCCAAGCATTGTCCTTGCCATATCGATTAGCGTCCTGTTCTTCCTCTCTACCACACCATTTTGCTGTGGTGTGTAGGGAGCGGAGAACTCGTGCTTGATCCCTTCCTCCTCAAGGAATTCCTCCACTTGAAGGTTCTTGAATTCGGACCCATTGTCGCTCCTTATCTTCTTCACCTTGAGCTCAAACTCATTTTGAGCTCTCCTGAGGAAGCGCTTGAGGGTCCCTTGGGTTTCAGACTTATCCTGCAAAAAGAACACCCAAGTGAAGCGGGAAAAATCATCAACAATAACTAAACCATACTTACTTCCTCCTATGCTCAGATAGGCGACGGGTCCAAAAAGGTCCATATGCAGCATCTCCAAGGGTCTTGATGTCGTCATCACATTTTTGGTGTGATGAGAGCCTCCCACCTGTTTTCCTGCTTGGCAAGCTGCACAAGGTCTATCTTTTTCGAATTGAACATTAGTTAGACCTATCACGTGTTCTCCCTTTAGAAGCTTATGAAGGTTCTTCATCCCCACATGTGCTAAGCGGCGATGCCACAGCCAGCCCATGCTAGTCTTAGCTATTAAGCATGCATCTAGACCGGCCTCTTCTTTTGCAAAATCAACTAAATAAAGTTTGCCGTCTAATACACCCTTAAAAGCTAGTGAACCATCACTTCTTCTAAAGACAGACACATCTATATTTGTAAATAGACAGTTATATCCCATATTGCATAATTGACTCACAGATAGCAGATTATATCCAAGAGACTCAACTAAAAACACATTAGATATGGAGTGCTCATTAGAAATTGCAATTTTACCTAAACCTTTTACCTTGCCTTGATTCCCATCACCGAATATAATTGAATCTTGGGAATCTTTATTCTTGACGTAGGAGGTGAACATCTTCTTCTCCCCCGTCATATGGTTTGTGCATCCGCTGTCGATAATCCAGCTTGAACCCCCGGATGCATAAACCTGCAAGGCAAATTTAGGCTTGGGTCTTAGGTACCCAACTCATGTTGGGTCCTACAAGGTTAGTGCAAATATTCTTAGGGACCCAAATGCAAGTTTTATCTCCCTTGCATCTTGCCCCTAACTTCCTAGCAACAATTTTCTTATCCTTTCTACAAATAGCAAAGGAAGCATTCAAAGCACAATAAATTGTAGAGGGTTCATTCACTACTTTTCTATGAACATTTGCAACATTTCTTTTAGGAACAACATTTCTCCTAGTAACATTTCTATCATACACATAAGAAGAACTAGGAGCAAACATGGCATGAGAATCATAAACATATGAATCAAAAGCATCATAACTTCTATTTACATTTCTAGTTTGTCTTCTATCATGATACAAAAAGGCATGGTTCCTTTTAGCACTAGTAGCCATAGGGGCCTTCCCTTTCTCCTTGGCGGGAATGGGAGCCTTATGGCTTGTTAAGTTCTTGGCTTCCCTCTTGAAGCCAAGTCCATCCTTAATTGAGGGGTGTCTACCAACCGTGTAGGCATCCCTAGCAAATTTTAGTTTTTCAAAATCACTTTTGCTAGTCTTAAGTTGAGCATTAAGACTAGCTAATTCATCATTCAATTTTGAAATAGAAACTAAGTGTTCGCTACAAGCATTAATATCAATATCCTTACACCTAGTGCAAACTTCAACATATTCAACACAAGAGTTGGATTTATTTGCTTCTACTAGTTTAGCATTTAAATCATCGTTTATGCTCTTTAAGTTAGAAATAGAATCATGACATGATGACACTTCACAAGCAAGCATTTCATTCCTCTTAATTTCTAATGCAAGGGATTTTTGAGCCTCTACAAACTTATCATGTTCTTCATACAACAAATCCTCTTGCTTTTCTAAAAGTATATTCTTTTCATTCAAGGCATCAATTAATTCATTAATTTTGTCTATCTTAGATCTATCTAAGCCCTTGAATAAACCTGAATAATCTACTTCATCCTCACTAGATTCATCATCACTAGAAGAATCATAAGTATTAGCATTACGAGTGATTACCTTCTTTTCCCTTGCCATGAGGCAAGTGTGATGCTCGTTGGGGAAGAGAGCCGATTTGTTGAAGGCAGTGGCGGCGAGTCCCTCATTGTCGGAGTCGGAGGAGGAGCAATCCGAATCCCACTCCTTGCCGAGATGCGCCTCGCCCTTGGCTTTCTTGTAGTGCTTCTTCTTCTCCCTTTTGTTCCCCTTTTCCTGGTCACTTTCATTATCAGGACAGTTAGCAATAAAATGACCAAGCTTACCGCATTTGAAGCATGATCGCTTCCCCTTGGTCTTAGTCTTGCTCGGCTGTCCATTGCGACCCTTTAGCACCGTCTTGAATCTCTTGATGATGAGGGCCATTTCTTCATCATTAAGACCGGCTGCCTCAATTTGCGCCACCTTGCTGGGTAGCGTCTCCTTGCTCCTTGTGGCTTTGAGAGCAAAAGGTTGCGGCTCGTTGATCGGTCCATTCAAGGCGTCGTCCACATACCTTGCCTCCTTGATCATCATTCGCCCGCTGACGAATTTTCCTAGGACTTCTTCGGGCGACATTTTGGTGTACCTGGGATTCTCACGAATATTATTCACCAAATGAGGATCAAGAACGGTAAAGGACCTGAGCATTAGTCGGACGACGTCGTGGTCCGTCCATCGCGTGCTTCCGTAGCTCCTTATTTTGTTGATAAGGGTCTTGAGCCGGTTGTATGTCTGAGTTGGCTCCTCGCCCCTTATCATCGCGAATCGTCCAAGCTCGCCTTCCACCAACTCCATTTTGGTGAGCAAGGTAACGTCATTCCCCTCATGAGAAATTTTGAGGGTGTCCCAGATCTGCTTGGCGTTATCCAAGCCGCTCACTTTGTTATATTCATCCCTGCACAATGAAGCTAGAAGAACAGTGGTAGCTTGTGCATTCTTATGGATTTGCTCATTAATGAATGAAGGGCTATCCGAGCTATCAAATTTCATTCCACTTTCCACAATCTCCCAAATGCTTGGATGGAGAGAAAATAGGTGAGTACGCATTTTGTGACTCCAAAATCCGTAGTCCTCTCCATCAAAGTGAGGAGGCTTGCCAAGTGGAATGGGGAGCAAATGAGCATTTGAGCTATATGGAATGCGCGAATAATCAAAAGAAAAGTTTGAGTTAACCGTCTTTTGTTTGTCGTGGTCGTCGTCCTTTTGGGAAGAAGAGGACTCATCGCTGTCGTAGTAGACGATCTCCTTGATGCGTCTTGTCTTCTTCTTCTTCCCATCTTTTCGCTTGTGGCCCGAGCCCGAGTCATTGGACTTGTCATCCCTTGGCTCGTTGACGAAGGACTCCTTCTCCTTGTCGTTGATCACAATTCCCTTCCCCTTAGGATCCATCTCTTCGGGCGGTTAGTCCCTTTCTTGAAGAGAACGGCTCCGATACCAATTGAGAGCACCTAGAGGGGGGGGGGGGTGAATAGGTGATCCTGTAAAACTTCAAAACTTAAGCCACAAAACTTGTTAAGGGTTAGCACAAGTATGGCCAAGTGGCTAGAGAGGAGTCAAAACACAATAACCAAAAGAAATCAATCACAGAGATGACACGGTGGTTATCCCGTGGTTCGGCCAAGTACAAAAACTTGCCTACTCCACGTTGTGGCGTCCCAACGGACGAGAGTTGCACTCAACTCCTCTCAAGTGATCCAATGATCAACTTGAATACCACGGTGTTCTTGCTTTTCTTTTCTCAATCCCGTTTGCGAGGAATCTCCACAACTTGGAGCCTCTCGCCCTTACAAAAGATGTTCACAGAGAATCACGGAGCAAGGGAGGGAATGAGCAACGCACACAAGACTTCAAAAGATTAGAGCAACACGCACACAAGCAGCAATAAGAGCTCGCAACACAACTCAAAGAGTACACAACTCCACAAGAGCTCTATATGCTATCACAATGAATCGAATGCGCTAGATCAATGTCTTGGTGCTTAGAAAGGTTGTAGGAATGCTTGGTGTCCTCCTCCATACGCCTAGGGGTCCCTTTTATAGCCCCAAGGCAGCTAGGAGCCGTTGAGAACAAATCCAGAAGGCTATCCTTGCCTTCTGTCGTCGGGCGCACCGGACAGTCCGGTGCACACCGGACACTGTCCGGTGCCCGATTTCTTTCCTTAATAGGCGCAGCCGACCGTTGCCGACCGTTGCAGATCTGGCGCACCGGACAGTCCGGTGCACACCGGACAGTCCGGTGCTTCCTTCCGACCGTTGGCTCGGCCACGTGTCGCGCGCCGATCGCGCGGCCGACCGTTGGCCCGGCCGACCGTTGGCTCACCGGACAGTCCGGTGCACACCGGACAGTCCGGTGAATTTTAGCCGAAGTCGCTGGAGAAAAACCCGAGAGCAGCCTCTTCGGCCGAGGCAGCCTGGCGCACCGGACACTGTCCGGTGCACCACCGGACACTGTCCGGTGCTCCACCGGACAGTCCGGTGCCCCAGACCGAAACAGCCCCTTGGCTGTACACAGCCAAGTCTTCTCTTCTTTTCTTCTTTCTGTTTCTAACACTTAGACAAGATATTAGTACACAAAAACAATGTACTAAGGCTTAGAAACATACCTTAACTTGTGATTTGCACTTTGTTCATCCATGGGCATATTTTCACATTTAAGCACTTGTGTTTGCACTCAATCACCAAAATACTTAGAAATGGCCCAAAGGCACATTTCCCTTTCAGTTTCGCATGCGGTCGCCTTGGGACCAGCTGACGGACGTCTCGACCTACGGGCCCTCTGGGTCCGAGGAAGACGACGGGCCCAGCATCTATTGGGATTTCTCTGGACTTGGCAACCCCAGTGCCATGCGGGACTTCATGACCGCATGTGACTACTGCCTTTCCGACTGTTCCGACGGTAGCCGCAGCCTCGGCGACGAGGACTACGGCCCAAGCCGCGAATGTTTCCACGTCGATCTAGGGGGTCCCTCCGAAGGCAATCATCTCGGCATGCCGGAGGACGGTGATCTCCCTAGGCCAGTGCCCCGCGTCGACATCCCACGGGAGCTAGCTGTGGTCCCCGTTCAGGCGGGGGGCCATGACCCACAGCTCGAGCAAATCCGCGGGGCGCAGGCCAGGTTCGACGAGGGAGCAGGGGCGCTTGAGCCGATCCGCCGGGACGTCGGGCAGGCATGGGCGAGCCAACCCCCGGCCGGAGAAATACGTCATCTACCCCAGGGTTTCCAGCACCGCGTCGTCGACGACGCCAGGGTCAGGCCGCCACCCGCATCTAGTGGCGTCGGCCAGAACCTGGCTGCCGCAGCGATGCTTCTCCGCGCGATGCCGGAGCCATCAACCACCGAGGGCCGGCGAATCTAGGCGGAGCTCAAGAATCTCCTGGAAGGCGCCGCGGTCCGACGGGCCGAGAGCTTTGCCTCCCGAAGGCAGGGGTGCCCCTCGGAACCTCATGTCGTGACTTCCCGATTCATGCGGGAAGCCTCGGTCTACACCGGGCGCACGCGCAACACCGCGCCTGCGACCCCGGGCCGCCTCGGCAACAAGCACCATCACCGCGACCGTCGGGCCCACCTCGACGAGAGGGTGCGCCGAGGCTACCACCCCAGGCGTGGGGGACGCTACGACAGCGGGGAGGATCGGAGTCCCTCGCCCAAACCGCCCGGTCCGCAGGCCTTCAGCCGGGCCATCCGACGGGCGCCGTTCCCGACCCGGTTCCGACCCCCGACTACTATCACAAAGTACTCGGGGGAGACGAGACCGGAACTGTGGCTCGCGGACTACCGTCTGGCCTGCCAACTGGGTGGAACGGACGATGACAACCTCATCATCCGCAACCTCCCCCTGTTCCTCTCCGACTCCGCTCGCGCCTGGTTGGAGCACCTGCCCCTGGGGCAGATCTCCAACTGGGACGACCTAGTCCAAGCTTTCGCCGACAATTTCCAGGGCACGTATGTGCGCCCCGGGAATTCCTGGGACCTCCGAAGCTGCCGGCAGCTGCCGGGAGAGTCCCTCCGGGACTACATCCGGCGATTCTCGAAGCAGCGCACCGAGCTGCCCAACATCACCGACTCGGATGTCATTGGCGCGTTCCTCACCGGCACCACTTGCCGCGACCTGGTGAGCAAGTTGGGTCGCAAGACCCCCACCAGGGCGAGCGAGCTGATGGACATCGCCACCAAGTTCGCCTCCGGCCAGGAGGCGATCGAGGCCATCTTCCGAAAGGACAAGCAGCCCCAGGGCTGCCCGTCGGAAGATGCTCCCGAGGCGTCAACTCAGCGCGGCGCCAAGAAGAAAGGCAAGAAGAAGTCGCAAGCGAAACGCGGCGCCACCGACACGGACCTTGTCGCCGCCGCCGAGTACAAGAACCCTCGGAAACCCCCGGAGGTGCCAACCTCTTCGACAAGATGCTCAAGGAGCCGTGCCCCTATCATCAGGGGCCCGTCAAGCACACCCTTGAGGAGTGCGTCATGCTTCGGTGCCACTTCCACAGGGTCGGGCCACCCGCTGAGGGTGGCAGGGCCCGTGACGATGACAAGAAGGAAGATCACCAAGCAGGAGAGTTCCCCGAGGTCCGCGACTGCTTTATGATCTACGGTGGACAAGCGGCGAATGCCTCGGCTCGGCACCGCAAGCAAGAGCGCCGGAAGGTCTGCTCGGTTAAGGTGGCGGCACCAGTCTACCTAGACTGGTCCGACAAGCCCATCACCTTCGACCAAGCTGACCACCCTGACCACGTGCCAAGCCCGGG
The DNA here is from genome assembly GCF_902167145.1 of Zea mays. Classification (NCBI taxonomy): domain Eukaryota; kingdom Viridiplantae; phylum Streptophyta; class Magnoliopsida; order Poales; family Poaceae; genus Zea; species Zea mays. Next base: position 47,554,724 of record NC_050097.1, on the reverse strand, counting down.
GAAATACCCGCTCGTCGTCGACCCCGTCATCGGCGACGTCAGGCTCACCAAGGTCCTTATGGACGGAGGCAGCAGCCTCAACATCATCTACGCCGAGACCCTCGGGCTCCTGCGTGTCGATCTGTCCTCCGTCCGAGCAGGCGCCGCGCCCTTCCACGGGATCATTCCCGGGAAGCGCGTCCAGCCCCTCGGATGACTCGACCTTCCCGTCTGCTTCGGAACGCCCTCCAACTTCCAAAGGGAGACTCTGACGTTCGAGGTGGTCGGGTTCCGAGGAACCTACCACGCGGTACTGGGAAGGCCATGCTACATGAAGTTCATGGCCGTCCCCAACTACACCTACCTGAAGCTCAAGATGCCGGGCCCCAACGGGGTCATCACCGTCGGCCCCACGTACAAGCACGCGTTCGAATGCTACGTGGAGTGCGTGGAGTACGCCGAGGCCCTCGCCGAGTCCGAGGCCCTCATCTCCGACTTGGAAAGCCTCTCTAAGGAGGCGCCAGACGTGAAACGTCATGCCGGCAACTTCGAGCCAGTGGAGACGGTTAAGGCCGTCCCCCTCGACCCCAGCAGCGACGCCTCCAAGCAGATCCGGATCGGCTCCGGGCTCGATCCCAAATAGGAAGCAGTGCTCGTCGACTTCCTCCGCGCGAACGCCGACGTCTTCGCGTGGAGTCCCTCGGACATGCCCGACATACTGAGGGATGTCGCCAAGCACTCGCTGGATATTTGGGCCGGAGCCCGACCCGTCAGGCAGCCTCTGCGCCGATTCGACGAGGAGAAGCGCAGAGCCATAGGCGGGGAGATCCACAAGCTAATGGCGGCGGAGTTCATCAAAGAGGTGAAAAGCGCCAAGCTCAATCCTGGTCTTGGGGTTTATCATCTCCAGGCGGGGCATCGAAGCCCACCCGGAGAGGATTGCGACCATCGCACAGCACCCCGAGCCCTTGTTGGGGGCACCCGGGGGCTACACGCACCCCCGGGAAGGACCGCTTGTCACCACCAAAGTTCTGAGGCCCGGAACATACGAGCTGGCCAACAGTCAGGGCGAGGTCTACGGCAACGCTTGGAACATCCAACGGTTTCGTCGCTTCTACCCTTAAGATGTTTTCAAGATTGTTCGTATACCTCGCTCCCACGCAAGTCTTAGTCGTCAAGGAAGGGTCAGCCTCGCCTCGGCAGAGCCTGACCCTCCCTCGGGGGCTAAAAAGGGGGGAACCCCCCTTTATCGCTCTGCGTCAAGATTGGGGAACCCCTCTGCGCCCAAAATTTTCAATCAAAAAGGCTTTTACGTTCCCCCGGCTATGTCAGAAGCAGGACCCCAAGGAGCGAACGTGGGTGCATGTAAGTGGCAAGGCCGACCGAGCCGAGGCACTCCCATGCCTCCGGGTTAGGGACATCTCACTCGTCACCCGCCACGAAAAGTGACCCCTACTTGGGGAAGCCGCCCTGCTACTGACAGGCGAAGCCGGACACGCAAAATAAAAGGAAAAGGAGTACGACTTCATGCAACGGTAACAAAGTGTTCAGGCCTCAGCGGCCACAGAAAGACACACGCGCATCCAACAGAAACTGTTCCAACAAGTTAGGCGTCGCCTTGGGAAGGAGCCGCGCCTTCAGCTCCGTCCCCACCTTCAACGAGGACCATCTCGGCTTCCGGCGACGGCGCAGGTGGGAGGATCTCCGCCTCAAAGGTGGTCGCCAGCATTGCGCTCGGACCCGCGGCGGCCGCATCGAGCCTCTAGACTTCTACCAGGGTGGCTTCATCTTCGTCGGGAAGGCAATACCCCTCGCTAACCCGATCCAGGTCCACAACGTAGTGGGAAGCGAGCACGGCGAAGGCCCGCCTGACGCCGTGGTGTAGCGCCTCGCGGAGTCTGCCGCGCACGTGATCGCCCAAGACTTGGAGGCAACTTTGAGGGGAGCTTCCTGAGGGAACGTCGCCGAAGCCAAGGATCCGGTAAATGTCCGAGACGGCTTCGGACATGGCCGCATGGTCAGCCTCCCTCCGCTCGGCCGCCCCGGCAAGCGCCTCGGCAAGTGCCTTGGCGGACTCATCAAGGGCGGACTCGAGCTCTGCGAATAGCCAGAAGAAAGATCTCAAACACAAGCAGAGGAAACAAACAGGAACGAAAACCAAGGATGGCCAAGGCGTACCTCTGGCTCGGGCACGCTGCTCCGAGGCTGCGACCTGGCTACGGCTAAGTCGGCTGCAAGGGTTTCGGCCCAGCTGTCGGCCTCGGCAGCCCGGCCCCGAGATTGGTCCCGCTCCTCGACGACCCGGTCGAGCTCCGACCGCTGCCGTTGCGCTTCTGCGTGCGCCGCGGCCGCCTCCGCGCGCGCCGCTGCCGCCTCGGCTCTCAGGTCGGTGCAGAGCAACTGGAGGTCCGCTACCTCGGCACCCTGCTGAGAAAGGCGCGCAGTAGCCCCGGCGAGCGAGGTCCTCAGAGATCGCAGCGAGCCCCAGACGTTGACCTCGTGGCGGATGAACGACGACTTGGCGGCGCTCCGATCCGTCAGATCCTGAGGGAAGGAAGCGGGGCGTCACGAAAAACGCCTCGGTCACAGAAGAGAAAAGGTATGCCTGAAACCGTCACCTGGAGGATTTTGGGAATGTCCCTGCAGAAAACCTCCAGCGACGACCGGAGCGACCCCACCGTTGCTTCAGCACACTCGCGGAGCTCATCCCAGGACTGGTCCTCCCGTTCATCGTCGAGAACGAAGACGGGGTCCGAGGCCTCACGAGTCCGGAACCGGAGTAACTGGCGCCGGCCCTCGGAGCTCTGCCGCACAGCGACGAGGCTGCCGCCCGGCGGGACGGATTGCGTCTCCATGCCCCCCTCTTCCGAGGCACCAAGCACCGACGTATCAGCCGTCTCAATGTCGGCAGCAACCGATCGCTCTCCGATGGGGGCGACAGCGACTTCAGTAGCGGCAGGCGCCGGCATGGCCAACACGTCCGGTGGGCTCGGGACCACGTCAGCGTCAGCCGCCTTCCCTATCACAATGGCCGCCTCGGCAGAAGAGCCAGCCTCGGGAACCTGCTCCACGGCGACCGGTGCCGCCTGAGCCCCCTGCGGTGGAACGCCTTGCGAGAAGGTCGGCTGGACGGCAAGGCCTGGAGCGGCACCAGCCACGCAAGCCGGCGCCGTCTTAAGGGCCTTCCGGGGTGCCAGGTCGGTTAGGCCATGGCTCCGCTTGCTGAGGGAAAAAGGAAAATCACGGCCGGGACATACGAATGAAAAGCCAGGACGAAGACATTCCGAGATACTTACCCGCTCCGGGCCATGATCAACCGTGCCTGGGGGAAGTCTCTTGGACCTCGACCCCCGGAACCACCGCCGAGGTCCGCTTCGCCGGCAGCTTCGGCACCACCCTCGCTTTGAGCGCCCTGGACGCCCGGGGGGCGGACTGCCCAGGCACTGTCACGGCGACCTGAGGGTCGCTCCCCTGCGCTGCCGGCGCGGGCGGTGGCTCTCGGGGAGCAGACGCTCCGGCCTGGCCCCCCAGGGTCGCCTCAGCTCTTCCAGCCGAGGGGTACGGTACCCTCTCGGATTGCCCCCGCCCCTCGGGCTGGGACCTCGGCGTCCCGACCCCGGGGACTAACGGCATCAGCCCGCTCGGGGGCTGGTTTGACGGCTCCTGGCCAAACCCCAAGCCGGGGCTGAGGCCGAGGCGTGCAGCCATGTCATCCTCCTCGTCATCATCTTCATCATCGTCGTCGTCGTCGGGCGTTTCCGGCGACGGCTCCCTCGGGAGCCCCTCCCTCTCCTGCCGGCGACGAAGCTTCTCCAAGACATCTCGAGCCCGCCTCCGCTCACGGGCCTGGGCCTTCTCCGCGTCCTTCTTCTTCTTCTTCTCCTCCGCGGCGACCCGCCGCGCTGCTCGGTCCACCGCATCCTGCGGGACCCGTGGCAGGGAAGGCTTGTGCCACCCCACCTCCTGAAGAAGGGGGAAAAACCCAACCGTAAGAACCAGGAGCAACCCGATGCAAGAGGAAGGAAGAAGCAGACACTCACCAGAGTCACGCACCCTTGGTCTGGGTGCATCAAAGGCTGGGAGTAGGCGGTGGGGTCCGGCTTCCCCAACGCGACGGACACCCACCCGTGGAGGGCGTCGAAGGGAAGAGGATCAGAGGACATATGCGAGCCCTCCAAGTTAGCCTCCGGTGTCATCTCCCAAAGCGACAGCCGTCGCTCCGCCAAGGGAAGCACCCTCCGACGGTGGATGGCGGCAATCACTCCCGCAGCGGTGAGTCCCCCCTTCCACAACACCTCCAAGGCCTGGAGAAGGGGTTCAAGGTTCTTCTGTCTTTCGTGCGGGGTCTCGTGGCGCCAAGCGTCGGCGGCAGTGGTGACTACTCGCTGGGAGAACGGCGGGAGCAACTCGCCGTCATTCCGGAGGTAGAACCACCGGCGCTGCCACCCCTTGTTCGAGGACGCGAGGATGGCAGGAATATACAGCGACGCCCGCGACTGCCTCAGCAGGAGGGTGCAGCCGCCGGCCCGCACCGCTGCGCGGACTTTCCTCTCCCCCGCCGGCGAGGCAAAAAGCTCCGCGAAAAAGAGATGGGTCCACAAATCCCAATGGGGGGCGATCCCCAAGTACCCCTCGCACACCGCTACGAAGATGGCGGCCTGCGAGATGGAGTTGGGGGTGAGGTTGTGCAACTCCACCCCGTAGTGGTGCAGGATCGCCCGCATAAAGCGGCCCGCCGGCACACCGAATCCCCGCTCGTGGAAGGAGACGAAGCTCAGGATGTACCCGGCGGTGGGGACGGAGCGGCTCCGCCTGTGGGGGATAGATATCCCCCGGGTCCACTAAAGAAATAAAAGATCTCCCGAAAGGCCCAAGGGCCCAATAAATCGTAAGATCGTTCTTTCGTGGGCCTGGGGAAAGACGATCAATAAAGCGGAGAAGACGTAAGGCTGGATTGGAGCAAACCCGGACGGCCCACAACGTCGAACAAGTAAATCCCAACGGAGACCCGACTTTCCCGCGCTGAAGCCCCCATGCAATGGAGCCATGCGAGGATAAGTCGGCGAGGGTTACGTAGGGATAAACTCAAGAGATTCACTACCCTTCAACCACCTGTTGTTATCATATCCATGTGTACTGCCCCACGGTTGAGTATATAAGGCCTAGGGGGCACCCCTTCAGAACGATCGACCCTATCCTACTTAGCCACCCACGTAAACTCTCCGTGCCTTCAACCCAGAGAGCCCTCTTGTAACCACATCCGAATTCTCACCAGGACGTAGGGTGTTACGCATCTCTAAGCGGCCCGAACTTGTAAATCTTGTCCACTGTCTCTCGTGCGATCGACACGAACCATTTTGCTACAGTCGTTGACACCGTCCTACTCCTAGAAAACACCTTGAGGGGCAACCCCGGGTGTGCGGTCGGACCCAAAACACCGACAGCTGGCGCGCCAGGTAGGGGGTGTGTCGGCGATCCAAGCTAGCTCAATGGCCGTCACCTTCTACAGCAAGATCAACATGCGTCCCGGATCCGTGTTCCGCTTTGGGACGATCTCGTCTGTAGCGGATGAAGAGGGAATTTTGCACCGTATCGCGGATCCGCCGGAAAAGAAGTCTCCTCCAACAAACCCCGAAAATGCCGGAAAAGCGCAACTTCCTGCTCTTCGGAGAAAGATCGTCTCCGGAAAGGCTGGAGCTGGAAGCTCGCTGACCCGGAGGACTCTGCTGTCTACTTCCCCGACGAAAGAGTGGACACGGGTCGCGAGGAGGAAGGAGACCAGGGAAAGGCAGGTCGTTCTTTCCGTTACTCCGGCCTCAAAGGAGAACGAAAAGAAAGTCGCCGCGACAGCAACATCATTCTACCCCGACATCCTCTTCATCGGGAGGGTGGAGTCGACCGCCATCTCTGACGACGAACCAACATCGCCCGGAGAAGAACCACCTCAACGAGAATCCCGCCGACGGAGGAACCGACGCAGGAACATTCGACGACATCATGCGGCCGGAGAACGGGATCCGGAGCAGCCTGTCTCGCGAGACGAGGTCTCAGAGATAGGAGAAACTCCAGAGGAACGCGCCTTTAGAGAGCGAAGGAATTCCCGACGACGTGATCGCCGACGGACTCAGGAGCAAGCCGAACAAGATGCAAGGCAACGCCGGGAGAATCCGCTCTTCGGGCGCAACCTAAACCCCGACTTCGCCCGAGCTATGAACACACCAAGCGAAGTCGGAGGCGTACTAGCTCGGATAGCAGATGGACTTCCCCGGACTCCCGACGCTGAGGGCTACCGACGCTTGTTCACCCAAGCAGCCAACCATCTTCTACCGCTTGCTCATCCGCCGAACGATCTGCGACACGCCATCAACAGCCGCCGGGACGCGCGAAGCTCCATCAATGCTTCGCGCGAACGGCGGCATGAGAATGAAATTCGCCGTCGGGAGGAGTATGATCGAGATCATGGCTTTCCGACTCAAAGCCAGGCCACCAGGACTGAGTCGGCAACAGCTTCAACTGGCGGTACCACCCGGGGACGGTCAAGGAACCACCATCGCCACTCCCCTCCCCGGGACAGACATCGTCCCCGATGACAGGAGGACACGTGCGGAGTATCCGCTCTTACTCCGCGCCTTAGGGCCATCCAGTGGCCTCCCAACTTCAAGGTATCCAATGTCGACAAATATGAACCGAAGCAGGATCCAGGGGGTTGGCTAGCCGTCTACACCACCGCTGCTCGGGCTGCCGGGGCATCTGAGGACGTCATGACCGCGTATCTGCCCATTGTCCTTGGGCAAGATGCGCTGCAGTGGCTACGACATCTACCACGACATTGCATCGACGACTGGGGAGACTTCAGTCGACGTTTCACCGCCAACTTCCAGTCCCTCTCCGACAAGCCAGCGCAACCATGGGACCTCAAATCCATCAAGCGCCGAGGGGACGAGACTCTCCGGTCGTACCTCAAAAGGTTCCAGACCATGAGAAACCGCATCCCTGAGGTCACGGAGGCGGCCGTGATCGAGGACTTCTACAGAGGATCCAATGACTCGGTTTTCGTCCGAGCCATACTACAAAAGGCGCCGACTACCTCCGAGGAGCTGTTCCGAGAAGCCGACCTCTACATCACCGCCGACGAGCGGGCCCAGGATCTCATTGGAGGAGCAAAGCCCGCACCGGCAGCACCACGACGTGACGCGAACCAACCGCCCGACAAACGCTGGGAGAAGAGGCCTCGTGAAGAAGTACACGCCGCCGGACCACCCGCCTCTCGCGCCCGAGGAGGACCTCGTGGAGGCGAGCGCACGCTGGACGACATCCTCGACGCCCAGTGCCCGTACCACAAGGACATGCGCCACACTCTTCGTAACTGCCGGGACTTCAAGCACTCCGTCGGGCACGGCCGACCCTTCCAACCTCTACCGCCTCCTCCGCCGAGGGGAGGACCAGATGAACCACGACAGCCCCATCAGCAGGAGGAGGGGGGAGGAGGAGCCTTCCCACGCGTTGACAGGGAGGTCAACGTCATCTTCGGCGGACATGGGTCGCAGGAGAACAAAAGACAACAAAAGCTCAACGACCGCCAGATACTGGTGGCGACCACCGGTCCTCCCGCCCCATACCGGTGGTCGGAGCACCCAATCACTTTCACTCGGGAGGATCAATGGCTCAACTTCGATCGTCCAGGCAAATACCCGCTCCTCGTCGATCCGGTGATCCGAGAGAGCTGGGTAAAGAAGGTGCTAGTGGACGGGGGGAGCAGCATTAACGTCACTTTCCCCCGGACACTCCAAGGCTTGGGAGTTCACCTCAAAGAGCTCCACGAGTCGGACACTCCTTTCTTTGGCATCGTGCCGACGGAAGGGGAATACCCGCTGGGCCACATCTACATGCCAGTCACCTTTGGAACTCCGGAGAACTACAGAACCGAGTTCCTGAGGTTCGAGGTGGCGAACTTCGACTGCGGGTACAACGCCATCATTGGGAGGCCGGGGCTGGCTAAGTTCATGGCCATTCCACACTATACATACATGATACTGAAGATGCCAGGACCGCAAGGAATCATAACTGTGCGCGCCGACTTCCAAGGCGCCGCAGAATGTTTCCGAGTGGCCATCCAAGCAGCCCTCACCACCAAGCCGTCAACGGTTCCTTCTACACCGGCGAACTCTAAGCCTGAGGAAGACCTCGTTGTACCGGCAAACGAAGCTCAGGCCGCGACCTCTATGCGGCCGACTGAAGAAACCAAGCGGATCAACCTGGGGTTCGCTGATGAGCGCAAGACGGCCATCATCAGCTCCAGTTTGAATGACAAATAGGAAAGCGCGCTCGTCCAGTTCCTGCAAGATAACCGAGACGTATTCGCATGGCAACCTGCGGATATGCCGGGAGTCCCAAGAGAACTGGCCGAGCACAAATTGAAGGTCTATCCCCAGGCGAGGCCGATCCGGCAAAAGCTACGTCGTTTCACGCCCGACAAGAGAGAGGCCATTCGTGCCGAATTAGCTCGCTTGGTCGCGGCGGGATTTATTAGAGAAGTATTACACCCCGAGTGGTTAGCCAACCCTGTTCTTGTACTCAAAAAGAATAAAGTGGATTGGCGCATGTGCGTCGACTATACTGATCTCAACAAACACTGTCCGAAGGATCCTTTCGGGCTCCCGAGGATAGATCAGGTGGTGGATTCCACCGCTGGGTGTTCTGTGCTGTCTTTCTTAGATTGCTATTCCGGGTATCATCAGATTAGTTTGGCAAAGGAAGACGAGGAGAAAACGGCGTTCATCACTCCGTTTGGTGCTTTCTGTTATACCTCCATGCCGTTCGGCCTCAAAAACGCTGGAGCGACTTATCAGAGAGCCATTCAAACATGCTTAGCCGATCACTGGGGCAAGCGTGTGGAGGCTTACGTAGATGATGTGGTAATCAAAACAGAGAATTCGGAAAGCTTCATCGAAGATTTACAGCTAGTTTTCAACAGCCTGAGAAGATACAGATGGAAGCTCAATCCTGAAAAATGTGTTTTCGGGGTACCAGCAGGAAAGTTGCTCGGGTTCATCGTCAGCAACCGGGGAATTGAGGCTAATCCGGATAAGATTGAAGCTATCATGAAGATGGAAGCTCCTCGTTCACAAAAGAAAGTTCAGCGACTCACTGGATGTATGGCAGCTCTGAGCAGATTTATATCCAGGCTGGGAGAAAAAGGTTTGCCATTTTACAAGCTACTCAAGAAGGTGTATAAGTTTCAATGGACTTCAGAAGCACAAGAAGCTCTAGATGCACTGAAGAAATTCTTGACAACACCACCAGTATTGAAACCACCCCGGCGAGCTACGCCGATTCAACCGGCTGAAGATTTGTTGCTATATATCTCTTGCACGACTCACGTGGTAAGCACCGCGTTGGTAGTCGAGCGAGTAGAAGAGGGACATGCCTATCCAGTACAACATCCTGTTTACTTCATCAGTGAAGTTCTAGGCCCCTCGAAGAAAAAGTATCCTCAGATTCAGAAGCTATTATATGCAGTACTTCTAACTGCCCGCAAGCTGCGTCACTACTTTGACGACCACAAAGTCATAGTAGTCACTGGTTTTCCAATAGGGGACATTCTTTGCAACAAGGAAGCCATTGGCCGGATAGCCAAGTGGGCCTGCGAGTTGGGATCTCACGATATCGAGTTCCGACCTCGCATTGCCATCAAAACTCAAGCACTGGTTGACTTCGTATCAGAGTGGACAGAGCAGCAAGTACCAGACAATCCAGAAACTGCAGAAGTATGGCGAATGTATTTCGATGACTCAAGTGTGGAGGCGAACCCGCATGAACGTCCATGGAAGTGCAGGAAGGAGATCTTGCTTGGGCACCCTCGGGGGCTGGGTCACAGTCGGCACTGCCCACTTGAGCCGGATCATCCCCGGCAACACCCTCGGGGGCTGGGCAGTGGCTTACACTCTTCGCCCGAGCTAAGTCATTCCCGGCGACATCCTCGGGGGCTGGGCATATATCAGCACCATTCTTGGGGCCCAGGCTTTCTGCAGTAACCACCTCTAAGGTTGACAGGCCTTCAGCCACTTCCATGGGACCAGGACAATCCAAGTCAGCATCCTGACCCTCGAGATCGCGCTCTAAGGTCGACGAGGCACGGGATGACCTCAACTCAGCATCAGGCACGACAGCACAGATCTCTGTTGCATCAACATCCACAGGCTCTGATAACAAATCCTCTGGGACCATATCCTCTAGAGTTTGATCAAAGTTGGCCAGGGACAGTTCTTGCAGACCAATAAGGGCAGACAAAGCAGGAGAAGGAACTCCATTACTTCCACCGCTGGTGATGAACTGCCGACTGTTTTTCCGAGTTAATGGAGCTTCATTTTCTTCCTCCTCATCTTCCACAGCGACAATGCAAACAGCACCCCCATTGGGGTCAGCAGCAGATGAAGCACACCCATTGGGATCAGTGTCAGCAAGGCCGGTTGCAGGCACTACTTCAGCAGCAGGAGCTAAGGTGCTGGCGTCCTCATCAAAGCTGGATACTCGCCGCAGGCGTCTTTTCTTCTTCCTTTGTTCATCAGCAGAAGGATCGGGCTGACTGGTCCGGCTAGGGCGCCATCTTGCTTCTCACCGGCGAGCAGAGTAGGAGGCGAGTGCGGAGAAGATTCAGATGCGGAAATGTAAGAACTAGGGCACGGAAAGCAAAGGCGGCTAAAAACGCAACTCTTATGGGATATTCCCGAGCCAGATACCGCTTCAAAAAGTGTCCAGTCATCAACCGGCAGTTATTTCTGAAACCTCAGCATGCCACGTGGACATCTGGCAGTTATTTCTGAAAAAGCCGACGTGCCACTTCATCACTCGGTTATTATCCTCAAAATAACTCGCGCGGCCAGCTATTACTCAGCGTTGCCTCTAAAACGCTGGTCTCGTGTTCTATCGCTCGGCATTACTTCTAAAATGCCGACGCCGACCTTCAATCACTCGGCGTTGCCTCTAAAACGCTGACCTCGTATTCAATCGCTCGGCATTACTTCTAAAATGCCGACGCCGACCTTCAGTCACTTGGCGTTGCCTCTAAAACGCTGGTCTCGTGTTCTATCGCTCGACATTACTTCTAAAATGCCGACGCCGACCTTCACTGACTTGGCGTTGCCTCTAAAACGCTGATCTCGTGTTCCATCGCTCGACGTTACTTCTAAAACGCCGACGCCGACCTTCACTGACTTGGCGTTACCTCTAAAACGCTGATCTCGTGTTCCATCGCTCGGCATTACTTCTAAAATGCCGACGCCGACCTTTAATCACTCGGCGTTGCCTCTAAAACGTTGACCTCGTGCTCAATCGCTCGGCATTACTTCTAAAATGCCGACGCCGACCTTCAGTCACTCGGCATGGCCTCTAAAACGCCGATCGCGTGTTCTATCGCTCGGCATTACTTCTAAAATGCTGATGTCGACCTTCACTGACTCGGCGTTGCCTCTAAAACGCTGACCTCGTGCTCAATCGCTCGGCAATACTTCTAAAATGCCGACGCCAACCTTCAATCACTTGGCGTTGCCTCCAAAACGCTGACCTCGCGTTCGATTGCTCGATATTATTTCTAAAATGATGACGTCGACCTTCAATCGTTCGGCGAGTCATCTACTGTCTCAAAAGAATCAGTTCTATAGTAAGGAAAAGCAAGTCATTGATAAGGGGCAAACGTCATTTTTTCATTAAAGGGAAGATAAAAGCTTACAAACCAACTCTTCGCGAGTTGGTGCTTCCCTACTACTACTAAACTACGCTATACTATTCTACATTACTGCTACATTATTCTAACTACACTATACTAATATCTAAAGACCAGTGGCGTTTAGCCACTGGTCTTGCTGCTGTTGCCCTTGCCGCCGCCGCCCCTGGTGCTGCCCGTGCTGCTGCCGCCTCTGATGCTGCCCGTGCTGCTGCCGCCTCTGGTGCTGCCCTTGCCGCCGCTGCCCCCGCCGCCGTTGCTGCCGCCACCGTCGTCGTCGTCGCCGTCGTCGTCGTCGTCGTCATCTTCGTCCTCGCCGCCGTCCGAGTCCTCCTCGTCCGAGGAGAACTCGGACTCATCCGAGCCCTCGAGCCCGGAGCGCTCGACGGCCCGGATGTACGTCTAGACCTCCGCGACAGTCCCCTGGGAGTCGTCTGAATCATCAGACGACGCCGGGGGAGAGGCGGGAGCCGGAGATTTCTCGGACTCGGAGGAGAACTCCTCCTCCGAGTATTCCGAGTCGCCGAAATCCTCCGACGGAGGAGTCGGCTCACGCTTGCGTTTGTGACCCTTGCCCATGGCGAAAGCAGATAGAAGGGAGGAGAAGGATGCAGTAAAGAACAGCGAAGAGATGTGAAAAAACCAGAGGAGCAAGGGCATTATTTATAGAAGGGAAAGGCAACCACTCACTTCCAACCGCGGTCACTGAACAGTCGCAAAGCATTCAATAAGCACTCCCACCCATCTGAAGACACGTCAGACGACTGACGCCGTTTCGTGCAACACTACACCCATTGGGACTCCAGTCAACAACGCAAAGGATACGATTACACTAGCCGTCCCATCACATTACTACTCAGAAGCAGCCGGCTAAAACACTCAGCGTACCAAGCCGTCCCTTGCCCACACCCATTGGGGGGGACGTCCAGGAATTATCAGTATATTTTCCAAAACGGTCACATCCGTGCAGGGCACGCAGTAAATACCTCAAGACAAAAATGAGATATCAGTAAGGATCAGAGGAAAGCCAAATATAGCCAGCAAAGTACAAGATATGGCCGACAGAAGCGATGTGAAGACTAGACAGAGAACGTCCATCAAACGTCCAATCAAGTCGCAGAAGCAAATAAATTGCATTACCTAGCAAGATATGGATGGATTGCAAACTCGGCTGCTAAAGACAAAATAAATGCTGACCTCTGCAGCAAAATTTTGATGACATAATGCTGACCTTCAAAGCATAATGCGAATAGCTTCGTGCCAGTTTTTACAAGCAAAGGGAAGACCTTCGAATGGATTATCCTTAAAAAATCCATTTGAAGGTCGGGGGCTACACCCATTGGGTGCACCTCCGGTGCACCCCATGGATTATCACTCTAAACCGATATAGTGCCGACTTCTAAGGCGTGGGACAATATTGAAAAGACCAATCCTCAACCGAGGTACAGAAGCGCACATGGAGATAATTTCTGGGGAAGACCTTCGAGTAGATTACCTTCTAAAATCTACTCAAAGGTCGGGGGCTACACCCATTGGGTGCACCTCCGGTGCACCCAATGAAGTTCAGAATCCTACGAGTCAAAATGCCGACCTCTAAGGCACAAGCACAGAACTAAACTTCGGTCGAACGAGTGATCGGAGCAAGAGAAGACAGCAAGAAGTCATTTTCCTGGACCTTGGATCTTTGGGTTGATTACCTCTAAATCAACCCAAAGATCGGGGGCTTGTGGGGGATAGATATCCCCCGGGTCCACTAAAGAAATAAAAGATCTCCCGAAAGGCCCAAGGGCCCAATAAATCGTAAGATCGTTCTTTCGTGGGCCTGGGGAAAGACGATCAACAAAGCGGAGAAGACGTAAGGCTGGATTGGAGCAAACCCGGACGACCCACAACGTCGAACAAGTAAATCCCAACGGAGTCCCGACTTTCCCGTGCTGAAGCCCCCATGCAATGGAGCCATGCAAGGATAAGTCGGCGAGGGTTACGTAGGGATAAACTCAAGAGATTCACTACCCTTCAACCACCTGTTGTTATCATATCCATGTGTACTGCCCCACGGTTGAGTATATAAGGCCTAGGGGGCACCCCTTCAGAACGATCGACCCTATCCTACTTAGCCACCCACGTAAACTCTCTGTGCCTTCAACCCAGAGAGCCCTCTTGTAACCACATCCGAATTCTCACCAGGACGTAGGGTGTTACGCATCTCTAAGCGGCCCGAACCTGTAAATCTTGTCCACTGTCTCTCGTGCGATCGACACGAACCATTTTGCTACAGTCGTTGACACCGTCCTACTCCTAGAAAACACCTTGAGGGGCAACCCCGGGTGTGCGGTCGGACCCAAAACACCGACACCGCCCACGGGAGGAATCCATTCCGGTCGCTGCTCATCGGTGAGAGGGCGAAGTAAACCCTCGCCAACCAGATCCTCCAGATCACTCGCCGTCACCGTGGAAAAAGGCCATGGATCGAGCGGCGAGATGATGGTCACCCGGTCAGCCATCACCGAGCGGAAGGGATGGCGGCGCAAGGGGCAGGGAGGGCAATTTCCTCCTCTCTGGCTAAGTCTCTCGGGTGGCGGTGTCCTCTTCTCTGGCTAAGTCTCTCGGGTTACGAAAACCTAAGAAGAAGGCAGGAAGCGGAGCAAAGAACCGTCACCAGACCCTCTCCCGGGTATATAAAGACCAAGGCGAGACCGGTTCAAACGTTCCGCCCGGACTAGACGCGGGATTCGAAAACGCAAAGCGAACAGCCGTTCCCCGGACGACTCGCGCACGCGCAACGACCGCCCCGCCAACCACTCGCCCCGTCGCATTAACTCCGCGGCGGGACAGGCGGCGCCTCTGGCAGGAAAAGCGGGCGACGCTTCGCCTTCGCCATAATGACCGCGCCAGTAAAGGTACGCCGTGTCGTTCGATTTCGTATCCTTTTCCTTTTTTCCTCTTTCTCTCTCTCTTGCAACAGGGACCGGGAAAGAGGGAAACCCTGAAAAGGGTCCTTCCCCATGAAGGAACCAGGCTCCGAGCCTCCCTACTGATCAGAGGTTCGAAGGCTGGCCCCCCGAAGGGTTCGACAGCCGCCTCAGATCGCATGGGCCCTACACCCACTACTGGTCAGAGGTTCGAAGGCCGGCCCCCCGAAGGGTTCTACGGCCGCCTTAGGCTACTCGGGCTCCGTGCCCATTACTGATCAGGGGTTCGAAGGCTGGCCCCCGAAGGGTTCACAGCCGCCTCAGACGCCGAGCGAGGGATGACCATGGGTACGTTCGATACATAACCAAGGCTCGGGCTGCGCTCCCGAGGTACCCTAGGACATTTCCGAGACCAGCGGGAGCGATCTTGTAACGGAATCCCATCGGAGGGAGGCATCGAGCCCTCGGACCAAGTCGCCAGGGGACCGGGTCCAGTAGATCACCCGCAGGTACTTTTGGGCGTGCCTCTGGGCCCCTAGCCGACCCCTAACGAACGTGGCACGGACGTCCACTCGGATTACCCGCTTGCAGCTCACCGGAGACACCATGTTCGGCGCCCATCGAGGGCAACATGGCGCTTTCCCCCCTCCTCCTTGCAGAAAGGCGACACAGGGGCGTATGTAAAAAAGCCGAGTCTGTCCCTGATCGCCCTCTCGCCCTATGCAGAGGCTCGGGGGCTGCTCTCGCAAACCCGGCTCCGGCCGAACCGTTGACAGCGTCAACATACCAGCCCGAGAACTTGGGACCCGACCGTACACCCGGGCTACGACCAGCTCGCATGAGGGAACAACCAGACCAGCTGAAGCATTATGCGAGGCATTAAGACCTCGGAGGAGTGAAACCACTCCTCCGAGGCCTCGAGGGCTACACCCGGCGGGTGCGCTCGCGCGCACCCACCGGAACAAAAGCGCAACCGAGAAAGGCTGGTCCCCTTGCAAAAAAGTGCGACGAAAGCCTCCAAGCGAGTGCTAACACTCCCTTCGAGGCTCGGGGGCTACTGTCGGGGACCATAATTAGGGGTACCCTCAAGACTCCTAATTCTCAGCTGGTAACCCCCATCAGCATAAAGCTACAAAGGCCTGATGGGTGCGACTAAGTCAGGGATCAGTCCATTCAGCGACTCGATCACGCCTCGCCCGAGCCTAGCCTCGGACAAGGGCAGCCGACCCCGGAGGATTTCCATCTCGCCCGAGGCCCCCTCCAACGGCGAACATATTTCCGGCTCGCCCGAGGCCCTGCATTCGCTAAGAAGCAACCCTGACTAAATCACCGCACCGACCGACCAAGTCGCAGGAACATTTAATGCAAAGGTGGCCTGACACCTTTATCCTGACGCGCGCCCCCCGGCAGAGCCGAAGTGACCGCCGTCACTTTGCCGCTCCACTGACCGGCCTGACAGAAGGACAGCGCCGCCTGCGCCACTCCGACTGCGGTGCCATTTGACAGAGTGAGGCTGACAGGCAGTCAGGCCCCGCCAGAGGCACCATAGGAAACTCCGCTCCGCCCGACCCAGGGCTCGGACTCGGGCTAAGTCCCAGAAGACGGCGAACTCCGCTCCGCCCGACCCAGGGCTCGGACTCGGGCTAAGTCCCGGAAGACGGCGAACTCCGCTCCGCCCGACCCAGGGCTCGGACTCGGGCTAAGTCCCGGAAGACGGCGAACTCCGCTCCGCCCAACCCAGGGCTCGGACTCGGGCTAAGTCCCGGAAGACGACGAACTCCGCTTCGCCCGACCCCAGGGCTCGGACTCCGCCCTAGCCTCAGCCGACGACCTCCGCCTCGCCCGACCCAGGGGCTCGGACTCGGCCTCGGCCACGGAAGACAGACTCGACCTCGGCTTCGGAGGAGCCTCCGCATCGCCCAACCTCGGGCGCAGGCCAACCACGTGAACAGGAGGCGCCATCATCACCCTACCCCGAGCTGACTCAGGCCACGGGGAACCAGACCGGCGTCCCATCTGGCTAGCTCCGCCAGATAGGCAATGATGGCGCCCCGCATGCTCTGTGACGACGGCGGCTCTCAGCCCCCTTACAGAAGCAAGAAGACGTCAGCAAGGACCCAACCGCTCCGACAGCTGTCCCTCCGCCAGGCTCCATCGCTCCTCCGACGGCCACGACATCACACCAGCTGGGTGCCAAAATCTCTCCGGCTGCCACGACGGCATGTACTTAGGGCGCTAGCTCTCCCCCGCTAGACACGTAGCACTCTGCTACACCCCCCATTGTACACTGGATCCTCTCCTTACGCCTATAAAAGGAAGGACCAGGGCCCTCTTAGGGAGGGTGGGCCACGCGGGGACGAGGACGAGACAGGCGCTCGCTTGGGGCCGCTCGCTCCCTCTCTCGCGTGGACGCTTGTAACCCCCTACTGCAAGCGCACCCGACCTGGGCGCGGGACGAACACGAAGGCCGCAGGATTCCCACCTCTCTCACGCCGGTCTCCGGCCGCCTCGCTCTCCCCCCTTCGCGCTCGCCCTCGCGCTCGACCCATCTGGGCTGGGGCACGCGGCGACACTCACTTGTCGGCCCAGGGACCCCTCGGTCTCGAAACGCCGACAAGAAGCGAATAATTTGGGGTAGGGAAAGGCTAACCTAGAGCTAAACTAGAACTACTCCTAATGCATAAGTAAAATGAGAAATAGACTTGATTTGATCGATTGTGGGGGTTCAATAGGCCACAACCCTTCATCTATATAAAGGGGGAGGTCTGGATCCACTACAAGTCATTTCCCGAGCTAATCCCGTGGTTTTAGATAACAAATCCCGCGAGAAACTCATAACCCTAACTTATTTTGTGCACACGCAAACCGTCCGTGCCACCATTGCGGACCGTCCGGCCTCAGAGCCGGACCGTCCGCGCGGTCGTTTCCTGCACTCAACATATGTCCCTGCCTTTTGGTGGAGGTTGACAAACCAAAAGCATATGAACTAAGCCTGATGCAAGTCACCGACTTTTCAATCCAATATGGTGACCATTTAATCAAGCCCCAATGCATAAAGGTCGTTTCGGATTGCATCTTTGTCGGACATGAGCATTTGATCAATGGATCAAAAGGAATAGGATGGAGGTTCCCCCCAGCCTGAATAGACAAAGGGACTATGCATATACCATGGGTTCATTGTCGTACCATCCTATATTTGAACAGGACAATATATCAACGATGAGTAGACGAGTGGAAAGCATCCTGACATCATAGGATGAATAAGCAATGCTTGTTACGTTGCCTTTCGGACCATTTTGTTCGATCGTTTTGTTTTATCGGGTGGTCAAGGTTTCTTTGTTGGCCGATCACATAGAACGACCTTCTTTCTAGGATATTTGGAGAGTAATTGATCAAAAGTAGGGCCGACTTTGACTAGCCGACCATGTGTGCTTTGCCCTTGCGTTTCTTTCCTTGCTTTATGTGGAGGCTGACGCCTCTGGCCATGGGCGGACTGTCTGGCTAAGTCAGTCGGACCGTCTGTTTGAGCACCAGACCGTCCACATGTAGGTGTCGGACCGTCCACGATGCTCAGGTCAGGTTGTCGTGCTCGGTTCCTCAATCGAGTCTGCCCCCCGACGCCTCCGGACTTGCTAGTCTTCTTGTCCAGAGCCTTCCGAGCAATCTCTTCTTGTGATATATTTGACGTGCGAGGATCGCTAATGACGATGTTTTCGCCTTTGCCTTTATCGGGCACCTCGGGCCGAACCAAGACCTCTTTGCATGTGGGTTCTATGGTATTGACAGGAAATGGCTGCGTGTCCACTTGCATCTCCTGAAAAACCAACCGGCCCTCATTTATGGTCGATTGTATCTGACGACGAAAAACATTACAATCATTGAAGGCATGAGAAAAATAATTATGCCACTTACAATAAGCACGTCTCTTTAATTCTTCCGTAGGAGGAATAGTATGAGTTAATTTAATGTTGCCATTTTTAGTAGTTCATCAAATATCCTATCACATTTGGCAACATTAAAGGTAAATTTAATTTCTTCTTGCCGATTCTTTTGAACCGGCTGTAAGGAAGAACATGTAGAAGATTTGGCCTTTGTTGGCCAAACAAACTCAGTGGTATATACCTGTGCGGATTCATCATCTGAATCATCACGCTCTACTAGATGTATAGTACGGGCGACCGATTTTGATGTCTCTTTAGATCGGCTTTCACAGGCTAAAGCCCGCTGATGTAGCTGAGCTATTGAAAAGAACTGGGTCCCATCTAATTTGTCTCATAAGTAGGATAGCAACCCATTAAAAGCCAGCCCTGCTAGCTCTTTGTCTGCGACATGGATTCGAAACCATCGGTTTCTAATGTCTCGGAACCTCCGAATATAATCATTAACCGATTCTTCGCGTCCCTGTTGGACTGAAGCTAAATCAGCTAGCCCTAATTCATATTCCTCGGAAAAGAAATGTTCATGAAATTTACTCTCTAAATCATTCCAGGAATTAATGGAATTAGGAGGCAGGGCGGTGTACCATGCAAAAGCGGCACCATTAAGGGATAAAGAAAATAAACAAACATGAAATGCTTCCCCATCGGCCAATTCGCCTAGGTGTGCTAGGAATTGGCATATATGTTCGTGTGTGCTTCTCCCATTTTCACCATAGAACTTAGAAAATTCTGGTATCCTTGCCCCTTGTGGATATGGGACAGTGTCAAACCGGTGATCATATGGCTTCTGATATGATTGCCCCACTCTAGCTACACTAACTCCAAGTCTATCTTGAAATAGTTCATCCATCTCTTCCCTAATTTTCTCCATTGCGCCCGGTGGCAAACCACTAGACCCTAGGTTGTGGGGTTCATTCGGTCGGGCATTGTTATGCCGACCTTCTTGTCGTGACCGATCGATAATGTTGATCGGCCTGTGATCGTATGACGTGCTGTGGTTTAAATATGTAGGGGGCGGAACGTACTGCTGCTGTGGTGTGTAATAATTTGGTGCGTAGTGTGCGACAGTAGGTTCTGCATATGCGCATCCGGTTTGTCCGGTGGTACATCCGAACTAGCCGGTTGTGTTCGCTATTATTGCGGCGCCACGCGGTAGCCCTGGTGCGGTCCCGAACTGTCCGGCAGGGAAAGCCGGATGGTCTGCGTAAGGGTTGGACTGTCCGGGCAAAAGCTCGGACGATCCGACCGTGTCCAGGGGCGCTGATCTACCAAGCAGGGACGGCGGTGGTGGTACTTGCCCTAGATATGAGTTCATCGACATACCATATAATCGCTGGGGCTGCGAATCCCCATTTGTCGTCTATGTATTAGACATAGATATCATGTTACTAGTTTCATATAGTTTCATATGATGGAAAACTAGGAGCAACAGACTTCTCCAACGTACATGTTAATTTTCTAATTGATTCTTCTAACCCTCCAATTTGTTGTTTCATTTGATTATGCTGATGATCTACATACTGTTTAATATATTGGATGTCGTCGGGTTTACTTACGTTGGGGACTTGAAGCGAAGATAGAAGATATGCGGCGTCGGTCTCTCCATGTTTGACAACTTTCTGGTGGCGATCCACCGTGTATTGTGACAAGAATTTCTCCTTCGCTTGACGCATGTAGTCCTCGTATTGTTGTTGCTCATCGACCGTTAGACTTTCAACATCCGGCTTCGGGATATTGTCCGGGGAGATATCGGTGTGATCTTTAGAACCAACCATTTGAGGGTCTAATTTTTAGTAGATCTAGACACCTTTCCCCAGCGGAGTCGCCAAAAATGTGTTGGCGCCGATCCGGGCACCAATCACGGCGCTGAGAACCTGCGGTGGTGCTCTCAGCACAGGAGCGGATGGTCCGCGGCCAGGGGCCGGACGGTCCATGACCTGGCATAGGGCTCGGGTTCTGCCTGACGGGCCGGACGGTCCATGCCTAGAGGCCAGACGGTCCGTGCATGCGTATGGGCGACGGAGTTCACCGGCGGCGCCTGAATCTCACTCCTCGGAGGGACCCTGTCGGGGAGGAGAGATCCTAGGCTTTGTCTAGGGTCGCCAGGCCACCCTAGACACATCTAATCGACGTAGAGCTGAAGAGAAGCGAATAATTTAGGGTAGGGTAATGCTAACCTAGAGCTAAACTAGAACTACTCCTAATGCATAAGTAAAACGAGAAATAGACTTGATTTGATCGATTGTGGGGGGTTCAATCGGCTGTAGCCCTTCATCTATATAAAGGGGGAGGTCTGGATCCACTACAAGTCGTTTCCCGAGCTAATCTCGTGGGTTTAGATAACAAATCCCATGAGAAACTCAGAACCCTAACTGATTCTGCGCACGCGCGGACCATCCACGCGGTCGTTGCCTGCACTCAACAACTACATTCTGTTGTTTTTTAACAATAATTCATCTATCTATTGTAGTGCTATGCTCGCCTGGACAGTCCCAATGTTATGGTTTTGGATCTTCGATCTTAATGCAAGCTCCTGGAGGGGACAACACACATGTGGCACTGGCTGAGATGCCATATGGTACGGGCTGCTCATTGCAGACACCATGTTCAATAATTTCTTAGGAATTGGGATTTCAATACATGGACTCAATTAGTCCAAGTGATCCCATGGAGTGGCTACATACAAATGATTACTACATCTGACATTATCAACACACATATAGTGGATACAGTGATGAATTATGTAGTACACCAAACACAATGGGAACCAGACGACGGACTGCGCTTACAGATATATCTAACCAAATTGTCACAGGTTCATGCATAATCAAACCAAGTAGCACGGTATTTCCATTTCATTATTTATTATTGATGTCGAACATTTTTGAAATACATATATGGCCCCACAACCAGGCCTGTCCGATGAACATGAGCGTCATCAGGAGGAGAGGGATAGAAAACAACGAGAATACCGTGCAAGAAGAAAGGTTGAATAAACCAACGAAGAAAGTGAGGCAAGAAATAAAAGAATGCTTGATTACCGAGCGAGGAAGAAGGCTGACACAACTACTTCCTGTCGAGAATTTACATCGTCCTATTTTTTAGTTACTAATAATCATTCTTCATGTTGTAGTACTATACTTGCCCAGACAGACACGGGCTTATGCTACTGGATCTTCGTCGTAATACAAACCACTAGAGACGATAACACACACGTGGAAGAGGCGGTAACGCCTCATGGTGCGAGGGGCTCTTTGCACCAACTGCCAACAGTAGGGGAACTATGTTCAACCATTTCTCAACCTTCAACCTACAATCAATACGGTCACGAAATATGTAGTGCACCCGTATCAACTAACCTCATTTCAAATATAGGTGCCATGGCAACTTTTCTGGTAGGTATTCATTGTTATAATTACTACTCACATAACTTATTCTTTGATTTTTATTTGTCTTCATCAACTACTGCATCTACCATGGGCAACTTCATAATGAACCGAGCGAGGTACATCAATATGGATGATGCAGATAGAGAAATTCTACTGCATAAGCGACGTGAATACAAAAAGTTGAGACAATGTGGACAAGATGACACGATAACTGGTGAGCACAAGTGTTTCATTCAAAAAAAATCAATGTGTCTCCTCTTAAGGCTTATCATGGCTTTGAGAGCACCTAGAGGGGGGTGAATAGGTGATCCTGTAAAATTCAACACTAAATAGCACACACTTGGTTATGAAATGTTAGTAAGATTAAAACCAAGTTGCTATAGCAAGAGTTCTTCACTTGATTGTTCCTTTCGAATGAGTATTGAACTTTGGAGCAATAACACAAGTGATTAAGTAAGAACTTTAGAAGAGAAACCAATCACAAAGGAAAGCGACACAGGAGCCATGGTGATTTTATCCCGTGGTTCGGCCAAGTAGAACACTTGCCTACTTCCACGTTGTGGCATCCCAATGGACGAGGGTTGCACTCAACCCCTTTCAAGTGATCCAATGATCCACTTGAATACCACTGTTTTCTTCCTTATAGTTGTTTCCCGTTTGTGAGGAATCTCCACAAGTTGGAGCCTCTCACCCTTACAATGTTGATCACAATGAAAACCACAATAGTAAGTGAGGGAAAGAAACACACGCAAGAGCTAGAGTCACAACAATCCCACGCACACAAGTCAACAAGAGAGCACACAAGAATAGCGCAACAAGTCTACAGCTCACAAAGTGCTCAATTCTAAGTCACGATGATCCGAATGCGTGTTTGCGGAGTCTAGGCGTCTTAGGATGTTCAATGGAGGCTTGGTGTTGTGCTCCATGCGCCTAGGGGTCCCTTTTATAGCCCAAGACAGGTAGGAGCATGTTGGGGACTTGTTCTCAAATGCTTTGCCTTGACAAACAATAATTCCCGAGTGATGCGTTTGCAATTACAGGAATGCATGAACAGTAAAGGAATACTGTTCACTATTTATAGGCACAGGACACAGCCTGTGAGGAATTACAATCATGCCCCTCATAAAAGTTTACAACAATGACTCAGACCTTTATGGACTAAAAGGTCATTCTATCTTTAAGTCGGTTCGACACCTTCATCTTCGGATATGCTGTAATACCGAAGCTTCATGAATGGTGCCTTCGGCGTCACGTACGAGCAGCTTCAGCCGAAGCTGTTTCTTTCTACAGGACCTTCGGCGATGAAGCATGGTCCCAACAGAAGCCCCTTCGCGGTGCTAGATCGTTTTTCGTAACGAGCTTGATCCGTGAAAAAAGTCTCTTAGGCTTCAGGAAGCCGAAGGTCCGAAAAACACCTTCCCTGAGCTCGTTGTCGAAAAACGATACAGTTTTCGAGCGCGTAGCAGTCCCACCATGCAGGTTCACTATTTTGGTTTTTGCGGCCCACCATGCAGCGGGTGCGAGCAACTGTTTGCCTGGTGTAAAATCCTGACGATTCACCTTCTTACCTGCAGCACTATATAAACAGACAGGTAGGTGTGAAGTTACCACAACATTCATTGTTATTGCACTGTTCTGCTGCCAAAAATTTAACCATAGCCGAAGCTTGACTTTCGCATTCAGGGCGCCAATGTTGGGGACTTGTTCTCAAATGCTTTGCCTTGACAAACAATAATTCCCGAGTGATGCGTTTGCAATTACAGGAATGCGTGAACAGTAAAGGAATACTGTTCACTATTTATAGGCATAGGACATAGCCTGTGAGGAATTACAATCATGCCCCTCATAAAAGTTTACAACAATGACTCAGATCTTTATGGACTAAAAGGTCATTCTATCTTTAAGTCGGTTCGACCCTTCATCTTCGGATATGCTGTAATACCGAAGCTTCATGAATGGTGCCTTCGGCGTCACGTACGAGCAGCTTCAGCCGAAGCTGTTTCTTTCTGCAGGACCTTCGGCGATGAAGCATGGTCCCAACAGAGCCATTGGATCTCCATTTGGTAGGCAATACTTGCCTTCTGTCGGTTGGCACACCGGACAGTCCAGTGCACCATCGGACATGAACAGTGCCCGATTCCTTTCCTTTTCTGGCAAAGCCGATCGTTGAGCCCTCGGTCCCCTTGTCGCATCGGACACTGTCCAGTGCGGCCTGGTGACCGTTGGCTCGGGCCATGTGTCGCCCGCTGATCGCGCTGCCGACCGTTGGCGCGAGCGCTGTAGGCTCACCGGACAGTCCGGTGATTTTTAGCCGCATCGCCCTCGGCTTTTTCCTGAGAGCGATGTTGGAACTTGCTCTCCCGAGCAAGATGATCCAACGGGGGAGTGAAAGTGATGCAAACAAGGTTTTAGCTCAAGAAGGCAATTGCTCTGTTAATCTAGCCTCTCAAGGGCACTGTGCGGGGGTATTTATAGGTGCCTGAGTACCCAGCGTCATGGATTAAGGACGCATGTGCCCTCAGGCGCCTAGGTCATCCCGGGAATATTCCCATAAAACAGGGTTACAGACTGTCATTACAGAAAAGCCTTCACAAATCGGGCCCGTAATGCGCTCAGCCGCGCGGGGCCTGTTATAATGGGCCGAATTCTACGTGGGCCTTCGTGTTGGATGAGGGCGCGAGACGGAGCGACCTCGTCGTATGCCTTCGTCTTGCAGCATGTTGGACGAAGGGTGGAAACTGCCGGCCGCTTTGCCTCCGTTGGTTCGGTGAGATCGGCGAAGGCATCGAGCGAAGGGTGGCGTCTTCACCTTCGCCCCAACATTTGCCCTCCGAGGGACCAGTTCGACTAAGTCATCTGGTGCCGAAGGCGTCGCTAGATGGTGGAGACGCTGCCCTCGCTCGAAGTGGTTCCGCGAGGGTTTTTGATGTGACCATTGACGGACGCGGCACTGTTGGACTGCGGGTTTCCTGAAGCGTCGCGTCCTGTGTATAAAAGGGGGCAGGGCGGCGCGAGTTAGGTACTCTTTCTGCGCGCCGCAAAACTCTAGCCTCCTTTTGAAACCGTTTGATCGCTCGCCTGCTAAAAGTCGCCTAGAGGGGGGGGGGGTGAATAGGGCGAAACTGAAATTTACAAAGTTAATCACAACTACAAGTCGGGTTAGCGTTAGAAATATAATCGAGTCCGCGAGAGAGGGTTCAAAACAAATCGCAAGCAAATAAAGAGTGTGACACCCGGATTTGTTTTACCGAGGTTCGGTTCTCGCAAACCTACTCCCCGTTGAGGAGGCCACAAAGGCCGGGTCTTTTTCAACCCTTTCCCTCTCTCAAATGGTCCCTCGGACCGAGTGAGCTTTCTCTTCTCAAATCAACCGGGAACAAAACTTCCCCGCAAGGACCACCACACAATTGGTGTCTCTTGCCTCGGTTACAATTGAGTATTGATCTCAAGAAAGAATGAGAAAGAAGAAAGCAATCCAAACGCAAGAGCTCAAAAGAACACGACAAATCACTCTCACTAGTCACTAATGCTTTTGTGGAATTGGGAGAGGATTTGATCACTTGGGTGTGTCTTGTATTGAATGCCTAGCTCTTGTAAGTGGTTGGAAGTGTGAAAACTTGGATGACTTGAATATGGGGTGGTTGGGGGTATTTATAGCCCCAACCACCAAACTAGCCGTTTGGTGAAGGCTGACATGTCCGGTGCGCCAGCCACGTCACCAGGCCGTTGGGATTCGACCGTTGGAGCTTCTGACTTCTGGGCCCGCCTGGCTGTCCGGTGTACACCAGACATGTTCTGTAGATTGTCCGGTGCACCGTCTCCCGCGTGCCTGACTTCTGCGCGCTTCTGGCACGCATTAAATGCGCCTGCAGGTGACCGTTGGCGCGAAGTAGCCGTTGCTCCGCTGGCTCACCAGACAGTCCGGTGTACACCGGACAGTCCGGTGAATTATAGCGGAGCGCTTCTGGATTTTCCCGAAGGTGATGAGTTTGACTTGGAGTCCTCTGGTGCACCGGACACTGTCCGGTGGCACACCGGACAGTCCGGTGCGCCAGACCAGAGGTGCCTTCGGTTATCCCTTGCTCTCTTTGTTGAACCCCATACTTGGTCTTTTTATTGGCTAAGTGTGAACCTTTGGCACCTGTATAACTTGTACACTAGAGCAAACTAGTTAGTCCAATTATTTGTGTTGGGCAATTCAACCACCAAAATCATTTAGGAAATAGGTGTAAGCCTAATTCCCTTTCAATCTCCCCCTTTTTGGTGATTGATGCCAACACAAACCAAAGCAAATATAGAAGTGCATATTTGAACTAGTTTGTATAATGTAAGTGCAAAGGTTGCTTGGAACTGAGTCAATATAAATACTTATAAGATATGCATGGATTGTTTCTTTATTTTTGAGATTTTGGACCACGCTTGCACCACATGTTTTGTTTTTGCAAATTCTTTTGTAAATCTTTTCAAAGTTCTTTTGCAAATAGTCAAAGGTAAATGAATAAGATTTCGAGAAGCATTTTCAAGATTTGAAATTTTCTCCCCCTGTTTCAAATGCTTTTCCTTTGACTAAAACAAAACTCCCCCTAAATAAAATTCTCCTCTTAGTGTTCAAGAGGGTTTTGATATATCAATTTTGAAATGCTACTGAAATGCTACTTTCTCCCCCTTTTGAACACAATAGGATACCAATTTTAAATTTATCAATTGAGAATCATACCAATTGAAAAACTTTTTTTTTAAAATTAGGTGGTGGTGCGGTCCTTTTGCTTTGGGCTAATACTTTCTCCCCCTTTGGCATGAATCGCCAAAAACGGAGTAATTAGAGCCCTTAGAATTACTTTCTCCCCCTTTGGTCATAAATAAATGAGTGAAGATTATACCAAAGTAGAAGAGTAATCTCTCCTCCAAAGATGGAGAGTTGCTCGGAGTGATGGCGAAGGATGAGTTACGGAGTGGAAGCCTTTGTCTTCGCTGAAGACTCCAATTCCCTTTCAATACCCCTATGACTTGGATTGAAATAGACTTGAAAACACATTAGTCATAGCATATGAAAGAGACATGATCAAAGGTATATAAAGGAGCTATGTGTGCAAATCAACAAAAGAAGTTCCTAGAATCAAGAATATTTAGCTCATGCCTAAGTTTGTTAAAAGTTTGTTCATCAAGTGGCTTGGTAAAGATATCGGCTAATTGATCTTTAGTATTAATGTAAGAAATCTCGATATCTCCCTTTTGTTGGTGATCCCTTAAAAAAAGTGATACCGAATGGCTATGTGTTTAGTGCGGCTATGCTCAACGGGATTATCCGCCATGCGGATTGCACTCTCATTATCACATAGAAGAGGGACTTTGGTTAGTTTGTAACCGTAGTCCCTAAGGGTTTGCCTCATCCAAAGTAGTTGCGCACAACAATGGCCTGTGGCAATATACTCGGCTTCGGCGGTAGAAAGAGCTACGGAATTTTGCTTCTTTGAAGTCCAAGACACCAAGGATCTTCCCAAGAACTGGCAAGTCCCTGATGTGCTCTTTCTATTGATTTTACACCCCGCCCAATCGGCATCCGAATAACCAATTAAATCAAAAGTGGATCCCCTAGGATACCAAAGCCCAAACTTAGGAGTATAAACTAAATATCTCAAGATTCGTTTTACGACCGTAAGGTGAGCTTCCTTAGGGTCGGCTTGGAATCTTGCACACATGCATACGGAAAGCATAATATCCGGTCGAGATGCACATAAGTAGAGTAAAGAACCTATCATCGACCAGTATACCTTTTGATCGACAGATTTACCTCCTTCGTCGAGGTCAAGATGCCCATTAGTTCCCATGGGTGTCTTGATGGGTTTGGCATCCTTCATTCCAAACTTGCTTAGAATATCTTGAGTATACTTCGTTTGGCTTAGGAAGGTGCCCTCTTGGAGTTGCTTTACTTGAAATCCTAAGAAATACTTCAACTCCCCCATCATAGACATCTCGAATTTTTGTGTCATGATCCTACTAAATTCTTCACATGTAGACTCGTTAGTAGACCCAAATATAATATCATCAACATAAATTTGGCATACAAACAAGTCATTTTCAAGAGTTTTAGTGAAGAGTGTAGGATCGGCCTTTCCGACTTTGAATCCATTAGTGATAAGGAAATCCCTAAGGCATTCATACCATGCTCGTGGGGCTTGCTTAAGCCCATAAAGCGCCTTAGAGAGTTTATACACATGGTTAGGGTACTCACTATCTTCAAAGCCGGGAGGTTGCTCAACATAGACCTCTTCCTTGATTGGTCCATTGAGGAAGGCACTCTTCACGTCCATTTGGTAAAGCTTGAAGCCATGGTAAGTAGCATAGGCTAATAATATTCGAATTGACTCAAGCCTAGCTACGGGTGCATAGGTTTCACCGAAATCCAAACCTTCGACTTGGGAGTATCCCTTGGCCACAAGTCGAGCTTTGTTCCTTGTCACCACACCATGCTCATCTTGCTTGTTGCGGAAGACCCATTTGGTTCCTACAACATTTTGATTAGGACGTGGAACTAAATGCCATACCTCATTCCTAGTGAAGTTGTTGAGCTCCTCTTGCATCGCCACCACCCAATCCGAATCTTGTAGTGCTTCCTCTACCCTATGTGGCTCAATAGAGGAAACAAAAGAGTAATGCTCACAAAAATGTGCAACACAAGATCTAGTAGTTACCCCCTTATGAATGTCGCCGAGGATGGTGTCGACGGGGTGATCTCGTTGGATTGCTTGGTGGACTCTTGGGTGTGGCGGCCTTTGTTCTTCATCCTCCTTGTCTTGGTCATTTGCATCTCCCCCTTGATCATTGACGTCATCTTGAGGTGGCTCATTTGCTTGATCTTCTATTTCATCAACTTGAGCTTCATCCTCGTTTTGAGTCGGTGGAGATGCTTGCGTGGAGGAGGATGGTTGATCTTGTGCATTTGGAGGCTCTTCGGATTCCTTAGGACACACATCCCCAATGGACATGTTCCTTAGCGCGATGCATGGAGCCTCTTCATCACCTATCTCATCAAGATCAACTTGCTCTACTTGAGAGCCGTTAGTCTCATCAAACACAACGTCACAAGAAACTTCAACTTGTCCAGTGGACTTGTTAAAGACTCTATATGCCCTTGTGTTTGAGTCATATCCTAGTAAAAAGCCTTCTACAGTCTTAGGAACAAATTTAGATTTTCTACCTCTTTTAACAAGAATAAAGCATTTGCTACCAAAGACTCTAAAATATGAAATATTGGGCTTTTTACCAGTTAGGAGTTCATAAGATGTCTTCTTGAGGATTCGGTGTACATATAACCGGTTGATGGCGTAGCAGACGGTGTTGACCGCCTCGACCCAAAACCGATCTGAAGTCTTGTACTCATCAAGCATGGTTCTTGCCATGTCCAAAAGAGTTCTATTCTTCCTCTCCACTACACCATTTTGTTGTGGGGTGTAGGGAGAAGAGAACTCATGCTTGATGCCCTCCTCCTCAAGGAAGCCTTCAATTTGAGAGTTCTTGAACTCCGTTCCGTTGTCGCTTCTAATCTTTTTGATCCTCAAGCCGAACTCATTTTGAGCCCGTCTCAAGAATCCTTTTAAAGTCTCTTGGGTATGAGATTTTTCCTGCAAAAAGAACACCCAAGTGAAGCGAGAATAATCATCCACAATAACTAGACAGTACTTACTCCCGCCGATGCTTATGTAAGCGATCGGGTCGAATAGATCTATGTGTAGGAGCTCAAGTGGCCTGTCGGTCGTCATGATGTTCTTGTGTGGATGATGGGCACCAACTTGCTTTCCTGCTTGGCATGCGCTACAAACCCTGTCTTTCTCAAAATGAACATTTGTTAATCCTAAAATGTGCTCTCCCTTTAGAAGCTTGTGAAGATTCTTCATTCCAACATGGGCTAGTCGGCGGTGCCAGAGCCAACCCATGTTAGTCTTAGCAATTAAGCATGTGTCGAGTTCAGCTTTATCAAAATCTACTAGGTATAGCTGACCCTCTAACACACCCTTAAATGCTATTGAATCATCACTTCTTCTAAAGACAGTGACACCTATATCAGTGAATAAACAGTTGTAGCCCATTTTGCATAATTGAGATACAGAAAGCAAATTGTAATCTAATGAATCTACAAGAAAAACATTGGAAATAGAATGATCATGTGATATAGCAATTTTACCCAATCCTTTGACCAAACCTTGATTTCCATCCCCGAATGTGATAGCTCGTTGGGGATCTTGATTTTTCTCATAGGAGGAGAACATCTTCTTCTCCCCTGTCATGTGGTTTGTGCACCCGCTGTCGATAATCCAACTTGAGCCCCCGGATGCATAAACCTACAAAACAAGTTTAGTTCTTGACTTTAGGTACCCAAATGGTTTTGGGTCCTTTGGCATTAGAAACAAGAACTTTGGGTACCCAAACACAAGTCTTTGACCCCTTGTGCTTGCCCCCAACATATTTGGCAACTACCTTGCCGGATTTGTTAGTTAACACATATGATGCATCAAAAGTTTTGAATGAGATGTCATGGTCATTTGATGCATTATGAATTTTCTTTTTAGGCAACTTAGCACGGGTTGATTGCCTAGAGCTAGATGTCTCACCCTTATACATGAAAGCATGGTTAGAGCCAGAGTGAGACTTCCTAGAATGAATTCTCCTAATTTTGTCCTCAGGATAACCGGCAGGGTATAAAATGTAACCCTCGTTATCCTGAGGCATGGGAGCCTTGCCCTTAACAAAGTTGGATAATTTCTTAGGAGGGGCACTAAGTTTAACATTGCCTCCCTGTTGGAAGCCAATGCCATCCTTGATGCCAGGGCGTCTCCCATTATAGAGCATACTTCTAGCAAATTTAAATTTTTCATTTTCTAAGTTATGCTCAGCAATTTTAGCATCTAATTTTGCTATATGATCATTTTGTTGTTTAATTAAAGCCATGTGATCATGTATATCATCAATGTTAACATCTCTACATCTAGTGCAAATAGTAGTGTGCTCAACGGTTGATGTAGATGGTTTGCAAGATTTTAGTTCAACAATCTTAGAACGCAGTATATCATTTTTATCCCTAAGATCGGAAATAGTATCATTGCAAACATCAAAATCTTTAGCCTTAGCAAGCAATTTTTCATTTTCAATCCTAAGGCTAGCAAGAGACATGTTTAATTCTTCAATCTTAGCAATTAAATCATCATTATCATTTCTAAGATTGGGAATTGAAGCATTACAAACATTTGAATCAACCTTAGCTAACAAATTAGAATTCTCATTTCTAAGGTTGTCTATAGTCTCATGGCAAGTGCTTAGCTCACTAGATAATTTCTCACATTTTTCAACTTCTAGAGCATAAGCATTTTTAACCTTAACATGCCTTTTGTTTTCCTTGATTAGGAAGTCCTCTTGGGTGTCCAAGAGGTCATCCTTCTCATGGATGGCACTAATTAATTCATTTAACTTATCCTTTTGTTGCATGTTTAAGTTGGCAAAAAGAGTGCGCAAGTTATCTTCCTCATCACTAGCATTTTCATCACTAGAGTATTCATATCTAGTGGAGGATTTAGATTTAACCTTCTTCTTTTTGCCGTCCTTTGCCATGAGGCACTTGTGGACGACGTTGGGGAAGAGGAGTCCCTTGGTGACGGCGATGTTGGCGGCGTCCTCGTCGTCGGAGGAGTCGCTAGAGCTTTCGTCGGAGTCCCACTCGCGACAAACATGGGCATCGCCGCCCTTCTTCCTGTAGTACCTCTTCTTCTCCTTTCTTCTCCCCTTCTTGTCGTCGCCCCTGTCACTGTCACTAGATATAGGACATTTTGCAATAAAATGACCGGGCTTACCACATTTGTAACACACTTTCTTGGAGCGAGGTTTGTAGTCCTTCCCCCTCCTTTGTTTGAGGATTTGGCGGAAGCTCTTGATGACGAGCGCCATTTCCTCATTGTCGAGCTTGGAGGCGTCGATTGGTTGTCTACTTGGTGTAGACTCCTCCTTCTTCTTCTCCTCCGTCGCATTGAATGCAACCGGTTGAGCTTCGGCCGTGGAGGGACCGTCAAGCTCGTTGATCTTCCGTGAGCCCTTGATCATAAATTCAAAGCTCACAAAATTCCCGATTACTTCCTCGGGAGTCATTAGTGTATATCTTGGATTACCACGAATTAAGTGTACTTGAGTAGGGTTAAGGAAAATAAGAGATCTTAAAATAACCTTAACCACCTCGTGGTCATCCCATTTCTTGCTCCCGAGGTTGCGCACTTGATTCACCAAGGTCTTGAGCCGGTTGTACATATCTTGTGGCTCCTCCCCTTGGCGAAGACGGAAGCGACCGAGCTCCCCCTCGATCGTTTCCCGCTTGGTGATCTTGGTGAGTTCATCACCCTCGTGCGCCGTCTTGAGCACGTCCCAAACTTCCTTGGCGCTTTTTAGTCCTTGCACCTTGTTGTACTCCTCCCTACTTAGAGAGGCGAGGAGTATGGTTGTGGCTTGGGAGTTGAAGTGCTCGATTTGGGCCACCTCGTCCTCATCATAATCCTCATCCCCTACGGATGGTACCTGTGCTCCAAACTCAACAACATTCCATATACTTTTGTGGAGTGAGGTTAGATGAAATTTCATTAAATCACTCCACCTAGTATAATCTTCACCGTCAAAGGTTGGCGGTTTGCCTAGTGGAACGGAAAGTAATGGAGTATGTCTAGAAGTACGAGGATAATGTAAGGGGATCTTACTAAACTTCTTGTGCTCATGGCGCTTAGAAGTTATGGAGGGCGCGTCGGAGCCGGAGGTAGAAGGTGATGAAGTGTCGGTCTCGTAGTAGACCACCTTCCTCATCCTCTTTATTTTGTCGCCACTCCGATGCGACTTGTGGGAAGAAGTCTTCTTTTCCTTCTTCTTTTCCTTCCTCTTCTCCTTGTTGCGGGACTCTCCCGATAGGGCTCATTGCTTGTAGTGGGCTTTTCGCCGGTCTCCATCTCCTTCTTGGCGTGATCTCCCGACATCACTTCGAGCGGTTAGGCTCTAATGAAGCACCGGGTTCTGATACCAATTGAAAGTCGCCTATAGGGGGGGGGTGAATAGGGCGAAACTGAAATTTACAAAGTTAATCACAACTACAAGTTGGGTTAGCGTTAGAAATATAATCGAGTCCGCGAGAGAGGGTTCAAAACAAATTGCAAGTAAATAAAGAGTGTGACACGCGGATTTGTTTTACCGAGGTTCGGTTCTCGCAAACCTACTCCCCGTTGAGGAGGCCACAAAGGCCGGGTCTTTTTCAACCCTTTCCCTCTCTCAAACGGTCCCTCAGACTGAGTGAGCTTTCTCTTCTCAAATCAACCGGGAACAAAACTTCCCCGCAAGGACCACCACACAATTGGTGTCTCTTGCCTCGGTTACAATTGAGTATTGATCTCAAGAAAGAATGAGAAAGAAGAAAGCAATCCAAGCGCAAGAGCTCAAAAGAACACGACAAATCACTCTCACTAGTCACTAATGCTTTTGTGGAATTGGGAGAGGATTTGATCACTTGGGTGTGTCTTGTATTGAATGCCTAGCTCTTGTAAGTGGTTGGAAGTGTGAAAACTTGGATGACTTGAATATGGGGTGGTTGGGGGTATTTATAGCCCCAACCACCAAACTAGCCGTTTGGTGAAGGCTGACTGTCGTATGGTGCACCGGACAGTCCGGTGCACACCGGACATGTCCGATGCGCCAGCCACGTCACCAGGCCGTTGGGATTTGACCGTTGGAGCTTCTGACTTCTGGGCCCGCCTGGCTGTCCGATGTACACCGGACATGTTCTGTAGATTGTCTGGTGCACCGTCTCCCGCGTGCCTGACTTCTGCGCGCTTCTGGCGCGCATTAAATGCGCCTGCAGGTGACCGTTGGCGCGAAGTAGCCGTTGCTCCGCTGGCTCACCGGACATGTCCGGTGAATTATAGCGGAGCAAATTCCCGAAGCTGGCGAGTTCCAGAGCCGCTCTTCCCTGAGGCACCGGACACTGTCCGGTGTACACCGGACAGTCCGGTGAATTATAGGGGAGCGCCTCTGGATTTTCCCGAAGGTGATGAGTTTGACTTGGAGTCCTCTGGTGCACCGGACAGTCCGGTGCGCCAGACCAGAGGTGCCTTCGGTTATCCCTTGCTCTCTTTGTTGAACCCCATACTTGGTCTTTTTATTGGCTAAGTGTGAACCTTTGGCACCTGTATAACTTGTACACTAGAGCAAACTAGTTAGTCCAATTATTTGTGTTGGGCAATTCAACCACCAAAATCATTTAGGAAATAGGTGTAAGCCTAATTCCCTTTCACCTGCCCTCCTTGCTCCTGCTCGTCGGAGATCTGGCCCGCGTGAAGCAGACCGCCCACCACCACCGACGGTACGTAGCCATGTCGTCCTCTTCCTCTTCTACTGCCGATACACCGCCGGCCGGCGCATCGTCCGAGGACACACTGAGCAACGTGGCGGTGGAGGAGTTGCATCCTGGTGATACAATGGAATTCGGCGTGTCGCGGATGTCCTCGGTCCGTGTGCAAGACATGCAACAGTTTGGATATTTCGGCGGCGGAGTGGGGCATGTCTCGGGGGCGGAGGAGGTCCCCGAGCCAGAAGGCGAGTTGGTCGTCTTTGAGGCCTTTTTCGCCGCTGGCCTTCGTCTGCCTGCGCATCGATTCGTGGCGGAGGTCCTGCGTAGATTCGAGGTCCAAGTCCACCAGCTGACACCGAATGCCATGGTGGCCCTGGCAAAGTATGTCTGGGCGACAACTTCGTATGGCGGGCAGCCCTCTGTGGAAGTCTTTGCAAAACATTATTGTCTGCATTGGCAAAAGAGGAAAATTGGACATGAGATTGCACAATTTGGATCTTGCACATTTACGCCGAAGACTGGCAAGACTTCGATGGAAGTCATGGAGTTGGTTCCCTGCACCCGCAATAAATGGGGCAACTGGTGGGAATTCTGGTTTTAGGTTTCCGAAGGCACAGTCAAAGACCACCCAGGGCTCCCCGTGGCCGTCATGTGCTCACATTATTATGTAGCGTACCCGCAGTTTGAGGTAGCGAAGGATGATGAAGACGAAGGAGCCCTTCGGTGCGCTGTCCGCATGAGTAGCGGGTGCGACCTTGTTGAGGAGTTTGTCGGGTATGGGGTATGGCCCTTGGCGCATGGCTGGGTGCTGGGCGAAGTATGCCCTCGCGAGATTCCCTCCCGGGGCGGGATGTTGGTGCGAAGTCCTGCCTTCGCGCTGGATTTGCATGGCCGAGGTCCCGCCGCATTCATGTGTGAAGCGGAAGACGGTGCGGCGAGGATCGTGGGGCGCTATGTGTTGAAGACAGAGGGTCTGCGGAGCTGGGATATCCGTGGGTCCAATGACAGGTTGAATCGGGTCTTCAAATTGAACCGCTTGTCGTACGGTGGTTATCCTGGGGAAGACGCCGTCGACCGTCGTGGGAAGAAACCGATGGGCGGTACCGAGGAAGGGCCTTCACAAGAGGCTGCCCCGACCACTAAGAAGAGAAAATTAGGTACTATAGTGGGGGGAAAGGGGGTGTCTGATAATTTTGTTGTGGAGTTGATGGGGACATGTGCGGCCCCCGGGGGAAGGATGTCTTCGCCCGAGCTCCGGGAGTCTTCGGCGCGAATGCTGGAGGTTACCGGGGGTCGATGGCCAAAGAATCTTCCGATCCCCTGGGCGGAGGGCGAAGACATGTCTACATCTCGTATAGCTCGTGGCTTGAGGATTTTCCCTTATGGGCGAAATATTGCTGCTGTTGTGTCAGCAGTGATGAACAAGGATCGTCAGGATGCTGCGCAGAAGCGCCGGGCGGTTATCAGGCTCCCGATCCTAGGCGTGAGGCGAAGAGAGCATGGTGGAGCGCGAAGGCTGCTGCCCCCGGCGGTAGCCAGCCGGCGCCGGCTGCGAAACCGGCCGCGCCCGGATCCAGCAAGGTGTTGGAGAGCGCGAAGGCAGTCAGCACTGGCGGAACCAAGCCTGCCCTGGGCGAAGCTGCGAAGGCGCGGGAGCTGCCTTCACTGGGGAAGCGTGTTGCCGACTTCGGCACGAAATTTGCGTGGACGACTATTTTGTTGGTAAGTAAGTTTTTTTTCGAGGTCGTCTGACCGGTGATACGTTGCAGGGTCAGGCGAGGGGCAATTGGTTGTTGCCCCGCCTGCGGTGGTAACCACGGCGTCAACTGCGGTGGTTGGGGTGAAGGGTGGCGCTTTCTGCGCGAGCAGCGAGATTCCGTCGGCCGCTGCCGTCAAGGACGTGGCGGGCTCCATGTCCCGCCGGCTGAGGGAGGCGTCGCAGCAGCTGTCGCAGCAGCTAAGTGAGGTAAGTTGAGCTGGACTTCAGTGTTTGCTGTTTCCATGGGGATTGTGGTCTCATGTGTTTCTGTCAGGCGGCCGACTTCGCCGACCGCATGGCGTCGGGTGCCCTTACTACAGATGTGGCTGTCGAAGTCGATAGACTTTGGGTGCAGCACGCGGATGCTGTCCGGGAGAAGTCAGCTGCGGAGAGCAAAAACCGCAGGCTGGCGGAGAAGGTGGCCGCCTTGGAGGCTGAGAAGACGGACCTCCGGCGCCAGCTGGTGGAGGAAAGGAGGGAGGCAAACCAGGCCATCGCCGAGGCGCAGGCTGCGCAGGCGGAGGCCAAAGTGGCGCGGGCGGAGGGAAGTCTCGCCAGCCAACGCGCCGAGGAGTGGTGTAACACCCCTGGTGTTACTGTAACTAAAATCTGAACATAACATCATGAGCATTGGCATTGCATATGTTTGATACACCTAGAGTGCATTCACTAGGTAAAAGTTTCAAACAAGTTGTATTGTTTTGGTGTTTTGCAAATAAGACCCTGGAATAGGATACTTAGCCCTAAATAGGGATTAGAGGGGCAAAACATGACCCAAATTGAGAAAACCCTAAAGTTTAAGTGGAATGAGCATAAAATGTCACCAAAGAGGAATCTACATTACATTTATACCCCTGAGATACCAGAAACCTTAATTGAAACCCTGGAAAACCCTAAATTCAAACCCTAGGGGCCTATGTGCAAAAATAGTGCACATTTGGACTAAAGTGTAAAAACTACAATGTTAAGGCATATAAAGTCATTTGGTTCACAAATGTGTGGACTTGTAAGCCAAATATTGGATTTTGGACTTAACTGCAAAATGGACCTCATTTGAGTTCTATGCTAAGTCTGAATTTCAGTGTTATAAGCTCAACTTTGGAGCTTATTAACTTTCAAATCAGTAAGAATTTGCCCTAGGTCACCACATCAAACTTGTAGACCAAACAAAGGAGAGAAACTTTGCTTAAGAGTGTAAGCATAGTTGTTGAGAAGATATGGGAGATAATTAAGCCTAAAGTCGGGCTGTCAGTCTGATAAGGTCTGAATTTCAGACAGACAGTGCAACCACAGAAACTTTGAGCATGAATTCAGGTATGATCAAGCCAGAATCTGCCCATAGTTGCTATGACAAAGATGTAGCTGATTTGTAGCTCTCCAACTTTTCTACAGAACTTGGTATGAGTTGCTATAGAAATCTGAGAGAAAAATTGCCCTGAAGTCGCACTGTCAGGTGCACTGATGGCAGCTCACGATGGTACAGTAGATCAAAGGGGATCAGACCGCCAGCGTAGCAGCTTCACCGCCGACGACCGATCTTCGCCACGATTCGCGCCACCGCTGTTGTGATTCACGTCGCCGATGACCCGATAAGGCCGCCAGGTAAAAGCCATGCGCCTGGAGATAACTCCGGTGACTCACCGCCGTACCCCCCGTGCTTTGCGGCTGTGGCAGATAAGTTCATCGGCGACAGCCGCCTTCCGGCCTTGTGCCATGTACTTGGGCACCTCCACCGCATCGCCGTGAACCCTTGTGACTCTCCGTGGCTCGTCGGAGTGACTGCCACGGTAGATGCCACAGATTCACGCGCGCCAGTGAACTCTTACTCCTCCGACCGCCGCGCGTCACCGCTAAAATTCCCGGCCACCACCCTCCCTTAGTATAAATTGACCCCGCCGCGAGCTCCGTAAGGTAGTCAAGCATCCAGCCACCAAAAATTAGCCTCGATCGTTCACCAGGGTGTGCGAATTTTGAACTTCCCCCAAATCCGCGCAAGAACACCGTAGGAGAGACCTCGCCGCGGCCAGCGCAATTCAGGTCAGTTCATACCGATTGCTCCCTCGTTTGAGTGCTCTCATGTACCCGTGATGCCCATCAACCCACTCAATTGAACTGGGTTGCCTTAGATCGCCGGGAACGCTTGTGGTCGTCCGCCTTACCCGCGGTCACCATGGTTTGGGCGTTTCTGTGTGCCGTTCCTGAAATTAACTTAGGGGAAACATTCTCTAGGTCCTGAATTTGGTTTAGGCCGAAGCAGGGCGCCGGTCTTGGAGCGATTTGGCCGGTGCGCGAGCTCGCCGGAGCTCTGCGCAACGCCGTTCGACGTCAGGGGTTTATCTGGGGAAGAAACAGAAATCGAGGGACCCCTGTGTAAAATGTCAGCGACTGTTTAAATAGTGTTTTGGACTCGGTTCGGGATACTCAAAACTGAGGGGGTCTCCGTGCAAAGTCTGCAGGCACGCGGGCGCGGGCGCGTTTTCCCCTGGAC
The DNA here is from genome assembly GCF_902167145.1 of Zea mays. Taxonomy (NCBI): domain Eukaryota; kingdom Viridiplantae; phylum Streptophyta; class Magnoliopsida; order Poales; family Poaceae; genus Zea; species Zea mays. Next base: position 47,516,173 of record NC_050097.1, on the reverse strand, counting down.
TTGGGCCGCCTGGGCTGGAATCGACCCAGCACTGTTCCAGTTTTTCCCTTTTCTTTTTCAGTAGAACTTTAGAAATATGTAGAAAACCACAGAAAAATGGTAAAAATGCCAAACCAATTTTTCTAGATTCCTAATTTTCCATATAATTTAATAAAAATAGTTCCATGATTTTTAGGTCAAATAAGGAATTTTGGAGCATTTAAAATAACTTAAAACATTGCTTCTGGATTTTTAGGAAATAGATAATACGTCCAAAAATGCCCAAACTTTTTATATGAACTTAAAACATTATTTAGAAGCTTTGGGTAGAATTTGGTTTGATTTGGACCTTGTTTAATAATTAGAACCCAAAAACCTACCCCCTGCCCTTTGAATTCCTTTACTGACTCCGGAAACCCTAAGTTCTCGGAGTTCCGTGAAGGAAAGTTGTCTTCAAGACTTTAGATAATAAACTATTATGAGTATTACATGGCATTCATTCTTATATATATATATATACCTATATGGTTATATTTAGAAAACGAAGAAGAAGTCGAAGTAACCGAAGAGAAGACACCACCACCTTCAGAATCTCAGGCAGGAAATTGTTTCTACTTTGATATCTGCGGATCCGAGCCTGACTCACCTATCAACGAAGGCAAACCCCGGTCCATTTGCCACCTCCTTGATGCTTTTTAAAATCTTTCTCACTTGCTTGATGCATTAGGTGATAGGAGTTGATTGATAAAACAATTCCTGCATTACCTTTCTTGAACTTGATTACCTTCCTTGATCACCGTTTTACAAAAGATTTTGATGCTTAGCCTTGCTCTAGAAAAACAAAACGTTTTGTTTTTACAAAAGATGATGTGGCAAAAGTGGGTGGGATGTTTTCGAAAATAAAATTTGATGGTGGATCCATCATGGCCGTGATGGGTTCAACATCAGAAAAGACGTACCTCTGTCAGGTACCAAACTTTGGGTTGAAATGATTAAACTGAGACCGGGCGGGTGACTTGCACGAGAAAGGAGTCTCGGTGTAGTGTCTCCGTCTGAGTCGATTAAGGACCGTGTCGATGTAGGCCTGCTGACCGAGGACCCTTTAACTGGTCACATGCCTCGTCATGGGTAAGCCTTGCCTCGGGCAGACTAAGGCCAGAATAAGATAACACGGTATGGGCGTGGAGCGGTGGCGAGAGCAGCGTGTACCCTCCGTGGCAAGAGGCTGGACGGTGGTGTATCTGTGCTCTCGGTTGGCGTGAACCTGATCTGGTCTTAAGAACCCCGGTGGCGGGTTGACATATGCAAGGGTTAAGTGCTACATATGTTGTGTGATTGGAGATCCTTAGCTGAGTATAATCAATTTGGATCGCCGTACCTTCGCGGTTATGAAGACTTGGTCACTGACCTATACGTAGAAATCCACTAAAGATGATGGGTTTGTTAAGAAATTGGCTAGTGCAGGTCAAGTGATTGAACTAGGGTAGAAAGAACTCTAGTTGCAGGTAATTTTACTTAACTTGACAAATAAAACTGGATTTTTAAGGATCCACTTTTAGTAAGCATTTCTGCAAAACAGAGCCTTTGATTATTGAGAAGCCTTACCTTGACTCCCTTACAACCAGCATACCCTTGAGAGTCTTTTCTTTAGTCGGGTAAGACTTGCTGAGTAATTCCATACTCAGGGTTTTATTCCCCGTTGTTTTTAGGTGAGGAAGCGACAAACTTTTGTTGCTTCTGTTCTAAGGTGGTACCAAAGGAAGAACGCCAGAAATGAAGTGCGGGAGGAAAGGATCCTCCATTAGAACTTTTGTTTAAAAACTTTATGGGAGGAGTTTTGCCTCCCTTGGTATGTAATAATATTACTCTGCACTCCTAGGATATATTCTGGTCTGTAAATATTCAACTTTATCTTACTTTTAAATAAAGGTAAGTTTATGTAATTGCTTCCGTATTCTCGTAACTCCGATGCTTGTAATGTCTGCGTGACGGGTGAAACGCTCTTGGGAAAGGTAAGAAAAGCAGAAACCGAACTTGTCAAGTGATTCAGGGGCACCTACAGGGTTGTCTGAGGTCCGTGGGACAAGGACAACTGTAGGTGGGCCTAATTATTTGGGAGGTTCCGTCACAGCTGGTATCGGAGCGAAGCCCTTATCTGCAGATATTATGAGGCATCTTCAAAAGGATTTTTCTAAAGACTTATCTAGAAAAGCTCTTCCCTTCTTACCTAAGTATTTCTGAAGAGTTTATCTTAAAGACCAGATAGTAAGAGTGCAACATATAGAAGGTGTGAATCAACTAAGGTTGATTCTGTAATTACACATTCATCATGCTAAGAATTATGCTAATAAAGTTTTCCCCCTTAGAAAAATGCCGCCGCGCACGAGGAGAACTGCGCGCAAGCATACTGGACCGATTGGTGTGCCATGTCATCAGCTGGCCCCAAGACATGATGATAGTAGTAGTGGAAGTAACGATCCGATAGGGGATCTTGAAGCACAAGTAAATCGGCTCCAAGCGGAACTCTGCTGCAGGACTGATATATGGGTCGTAGATGGCGACAGAATTAATGAGTTGAGAAGTGACGTCTGACACCTGCGAGATCAGCTTGTGGACCGAGATTTAGCACTCGACTGGGTAGTTCAATCTCGTTTGCTTGCCTGGGCCAAGGAGGCACGAGCTCAAGCTCGAATAGCAGAGTTCAACTCAGCCATTGACGACCTGCAGACTTATTGCAATACTTTACATGAAGAAGTTCATGTACTGTATTCGCAACTGCACCCTAGTGAACCTACGGATCCTGTCGGGACGGAAGCCAGACCCTCGCATGTAGCGGGAGAAGCACTTGGTGGTGAGTTGGACCTTTTCAGGCCCCCTCCCTCTATGAGGTTGGTCGATGAATGGTCTCCCACGCCCGACGACGAGGCTGCCAGGAGCAACCGGAAGCAGGAGTAGTGGTGTAATAGTAGAAATAGAAGAAGTGTATTGTATAATAGGTAGTGTTATTGTATAATAGGTAGTGTATCCTGTTGTAAAAATTCGAGTCTATAACATTACTCTTTTTAGTAATGTAAAATGGATGGTTTTCTTTGGCATGTCATATTGTCTTCAAATGTTTGTTGCTACAGATGCCTTCCAGGACTCGTGCACAGGACGGGGCTAGTACCTCCCGTGGGAGGGAGGCAACGCCAAATCCACCTCCAGTCCCTCCCACACTTGCCGAGGCTATCGCCGCCTTGGTAAACGCGACAGCGGATAATACCCGTTTTCTGCGAGAAATGGCGGGTCAACAGTTCCAACAACAAGGCGGGTGGGGTTATCAACAGGGCCCCCGTGAAACCTCTTACTTGGACTTCTCCGAGACGCGCCCACCGTTGTTCGTTAAGGCAGAAGACCCTTTAGAAGCGGACGAATGGGTTCACGTCATCGAGCAAAAATTTGGACTTCTTCGTTGTTCCGAAACTCAGAAGCCCCTATTTGCGGCACAACAATTGCGTGGCCCTGCCAGCACCTGGTGGGGAAATTTTGTTGCCATACAACTGGCTGGTCATCAAGTAACCTGGGATGAATTCAAGTTAGCCTTCAGAGAACATTATGTGCCTGAGGGAGTCCTCCACCTAAAACAGGAGGAATTTATGAAGCTGAAGAAAGGAGGGGATACTGTTAATCAGTATCTCAATAAGTTTAATCATTTATCCCAGTACGCAATCGATCAAGTTAACACAGATTTGAAGAAAAAGAATTGTTTTATGAGAGGTTTAAATGATCGACTGCAAAGAAAGATGGCAACCTGCATCGATCTTACTTATGGAAGAGCTGTCAGTATGCAGGCGCCGGAAAATCCAAGGGTTTTGGAGGTGACAGGCCTAGTCAGGGCCCTGTGAAAAGGCAACAGTTAGTCATCCGGCCTTTCAACCAGAATCGCTCTTTCTCTCGTCCACCCTCCTTCCCTTTTAAGCAACCAGTATTTATCCGTCCCAATACTGCCCCCACTGCAACAAGTCAGCCGGGTGCCCTAGGCACTCGATTCCCTGCCCTTCCCAGTTCATCAACGGGATGCTTCAATTGTGGAAAGTCTGGGCATTTTATTAAGGATTGCCCCTATCCGAAGCAAAATTGCTCAAACGAGCAACAAGGATCTGGGAATTCATCTCAAGCCAAGGGAAATACTATGGGCAAAAATACAAAGAAGACGTGACGCATATATTATACGCAAGTGGACACTACACCGGACGGTGAACCGGTAATGATGGGTATGTTCCTTGTGGCCAATCATTCTGCACTTATTCTCTTTGATTCTGGTGCTTCGCATACATTCATCAGCAAGAAATTTGTGGAGCAACATTGCATTTCATACCATGAATCAAAAGAAGGGTTTAAAATCCACTCACCCGGGGGACAAATATTTACTAGAGAAGTGGCTTTCCAAGTGCCCGTAACATTGGCCGGACAGGACTTCCCTACTAATATGATTATTCTGAAAGGCCAAGACATAGATGTCATCTTGGGCATGAATTGGTTGGCCCAACATAAAGCAACCCTCAACACTAATCAAAGAATTATCAGGTTGAGTCATAATCAAGAGGAAATTCTTTTGTCCATCCCCATTCCAACCAAAACTACTGGCAGAGTTTATGAAGCCATTATACCGGAGATCAAGGATATTCCGGTAGTATGTGAGTTCCCAGATGTCTTTCCAGAGGATTTGCCTAGATTGCCACCTGAAAGGGATGTAGAGTTTGTAATTGAGTTGAAGCCCGGTACGGCTCCCATATCTAGAAGATTGTACCGAATGCCTCCAAATGAGCTGGTAGAACTGAAGATTCAATTACAAGATCTACTAGAGAAAGGATTCATCCGGCCAAGCTCGTCGCCATGGGGTTGTCCAGCCATATTCGTCAAGAAGAAGGATCAAACTTTACGGATGTGTGTAGATTATCGACCCCTGAATGATGAGGTCACTATCAAGAACAAGTACCCTCTTCCACGGATTGACATTTTATTTGATCAACTGACCGGGGCGAGGGTATTCTCCAAGATTGATCTCAGATCAGGCTATCATCAGATCCGTATTCGGCCCGAGGATATACCAAAAACCGCATTCACTACGCGGTATGGGTTATTTGAGTATCTGATAATGTCTTTCTGAGAGCACCTAGAGGGGGTGAATAGGTGATCCTGTAAAAACTTGAAACTTAATCCGCAAAACTTGATTAGGAGTTAGCACGAATAAGCCAAGTGGCTAGATAGGAGAACTTGCACGACACGATAACCACAAAGAGATCAACACAGAGATGGCACAGTGGTTTATCCCGTGGTTCGGCCAAGTCCAACACTTGCCTACTCCACGTTGTGGCGTCCCAACGGACGAGGGTTGCAATCAACCCCTTTCAAGCGGTCCAAAGACCCACTTGAATACCACGGTGTTTTGCTTTTACTTTACTATATCCCGCTTGCGAGGAATCTCCACAACTTGGAGCCTCTAGCCCTTACACTTTGAAGTTCAAAAAGAAGCACGGAGTAAGGGAGGGATTAGCAACGCACACAAGACATGAAATCAGAGTATCAACACGCACACAAGTCACAACAAGAGCTCACAACACAACCCGACGAGTTCACAACTCAAATGGAGCTCTAGTTGCTAACAATAAGAATCAAATGTGCGGAATCGAAGTCTTGGTGCTTAGGAATGCTTAGAGAATGCTTGGTGTACTCCTCCATGCGCCTAGGGGTCCCTTTTATAGCCCTAAGGCAGCTAGGAGCCGTTGAGAGCATTCCAGGAAGGCAATTCTTGCCTTCTGTCGCTTGGCGCACCGGACACTGTCCGGTGCGGATCTCTTTCCTTATTTGGCAAAGCCGACCGTTGCAGTCTTGGAGTCGTTGGCGCACCGGACACTGTCCGGTGCACACCGGACAGTCTGGTGCCCCATCCGACCGTTGGCACTTGCCACGCATCGCGCGCGGATTCCGCGGCCGACCGTTGGCCCGGCCGACTGTTCACTCACCGGACAGTCCGGTGCACCACCGGACAGTCCGGTGATTTTTAGCCGTACGCCGCCGACGAAGTCCCGAGAGCAGCAAGTTCACAGATGCCAGCCTGGCGCACCGGACACTGTCCGGTGCACCACCGGACAGTCCGGTGCACCCAGACTGAGCAGACTTTGGCTGAACAAAGCCATCTCTTTTCCAATTTGATTTCTCCTGTTTCTAGCACTTAGACACAATACATTAGTCCTCAAAATAATGTACTAAGTCTAGAAACATACCTTTAGACTTGATTTGCACTTTGTCCATCAATTGGCATGGATTTACATATAGCACTTGTGTTGGTTACTAAATCACCAAAATACTTAGAAATGGCCCAAGGGCATATTTCCCTTTCAATCTCCCCCTTTTTGGTGATTTATGCCAACACAACATAAAGCAACTAAAAGAAGTGCAACGTCAATTCAAATGAGAACACAAATTTGTTTTGAATCAAATTTGACATATATGGATCATTCTTTGCCACCACTTGGTTTGTTTTTGCAAATCGAACTCAATTTCCTATCTCTAAGTCAAATTCACTTGTAGAGACATACAGAGAGGTATTCCAAGAGAAATTGATCAAAGATAAAAAAACTTCCCCTTTTTCCCATAATCATCCATTCTCCCCACAAGAGACCAACTTTTGACAAAAGAGACAATAAGAGAGTTTTGACAAACCAAAAACTCGATTCTACTATTTTCAAAATTCTCAAGTGGTAGCTGATCCATTTGTTGCTTTGGCCTTATTTTCTCCCCCTTTGGCATCAAGCACCAAAATGGGATCAATTTTGGCCCTTTAACCCCATTGCCTCACCAAAATCTTCAACTAAGAGCAAAAAGGCAATAAGAGTACAAAGATGAACTTGGGATTAGTTACTCTTTCATCAGAGTGCAGTGGAAGTCTTGCATGGTCCAAGTCCACCTTTCCCTTTCAAACCTCCTTTGAGACTAAAGTAAGCAAACTCAAGTACACAGTTAGTCTCAAGGGGTCAAGTTGTAGCACATCTCCCCCTAGATATGTGCATCACTTGCAAATGGACTTGTAAGGTCCGGGGAGTGCTTGTACAACTTGAGCACCATAAATAAACAACAAAATGCTTAAGGAACATGATCAAGGCATAAAACACATGTATGCTATAAATCAATCCAAGTTCCGCGAATCTAAGACATTTAGCTCACTACGCAACCTACAAAAGGTCTTCTCATCTAGAGGCTTGGTAAAGATATCGGCTAGCTGGTTCTCGGTGCTAACATGAAACACTTCGATATCTCCCTTTTGCTGGTGGTCTCTCAAAAAGTGATGCCGAATGTCAATGTGCTTTGTGCGGCTGTGTTCAACAGGATTATCCGCTATGCGGATAGCACTCTCATTATCACATAGGAGTGGGACTTTGCTCAGATTGTAGCCAAAGTCCCTGAGGGTTTGCCTCATCCAAAGTAGTTGCGCGTAACACTGTCCTGCGGCAACATACTTGGCCTCAGCGGTGGATAGGGCAACGGAGGTTTGTTTCTTAGAACTCCATGACACCAGGGACCTTCCTAAGAATTGGCACGTCCCCGATGTACTCTTCCTATCGATCTTACATCCAGCATAGTCGGAGTCTGAATATCCAATTAAGTCAAAGGTAGACCCCTTTGGATACCAGATCCCGAAGCAAGGCGTAGCAACTAAATATCTAAGAATTCTCTTCACCGCCACTAAGTGACATTCCCTTGGATCGGATTGAAATCTAGCACACATGCATACGCTAAGCATAATATCCGGTCTACTAGCACATAAATAAAGTAAAGACCCTATCATAGACCGGTATGCCTTTTGATCAACGGACTTACCTCCTTTGTTGAGGTCGGTGTGTCCGTCGGTTCCCATTGGAGTCTTTGCGGGCTTTGCGTCCTTCATCCCAAACCGCTTGATCAAGTCTTGCGTGTACTTCGTTTGGGATATGAAGGTTCCATCTTTGAGTTGCTTCACTTGGAACCCAAGGAAATAGCTTAACTCGCCCATCATCGACATCTCAAACTTTTGAGTCATCACCCTGCTAAATTCTTCACACGACTTTTGGTTAGTAGAACCAAATATTATGTCATCGACATAAATTTGGCACACAAAAAGATCACCATCACATGTCTTAGTAAAAAGAGTTGGATCGGCTTTCCCAACCTTGAAAGCATTAGCAATTAAAAAGTCTCTAAGGCATTCATACCATGCTCTTGGGGCTTGCTTAAGTCCATAGAGCGCCTTAGAGAGCTTACAGACGTGGTCGGGGTACCGTTCATCCTCGAAGCCAGGGGGTTGCTCCACGTACACCTCCTCCTTGATTGGCCCGTTGAGGAAAGCGCTCTTCACATCCATTTGGAACAACCTGAAAGAATGGTGAGCGGCATATGCTAGCAAAATACGAATGGACTCTAGCCTAGCCACAGGAGCAAAAGTCTCCTCAAAGTCCAAACCTGCGACTTGGGCATAACCTTTTGCCACAAGTCGTGCCTTGTTTCTTGTCACCACCCCGTGCTCGTCTTTTTTGTTGCGGAACACCCACTTGGTTCCCACAACATTTTGCTTGGGACGAGGCACCAGTGTCCAAAATTCATTTCTCTTGAAGTTGTTGAGCTCCTCCTGCATGGCCAACACCCAGTCTGGATCTAGCAAGGCCTCCTCTACCCTGAAAGGCTCAATAGAAGAGACAAAAGAGTAATGCTCACAAAAACTAACTAATCGAGACCGAGTAGTTACTCCCTTGCTAATGTCACCCAAAATCTGGTCGACGGGATGATCTCTTTGTATCATCGCTCGGACTTGAGTTGGAGGTGCCGATTGTGCTTCTTCCTCCATTACATGATCATCTTGTGCTCCCCCTTGACCATACGCCTCCTCTTGATGAATCTGTTCATCGTCTTGAGTTGGGGAATGCACCATTGTTGAGGAAGAAGGTTGATCTTGCTCATTTTGTTCCTGTGGCCGCACATCTCCAATCGCCATGGTGCGTATTGCGGCCGTTGGAACGTCTTCTTCATCTACATCATCAAGATCAACAACTTGCTCTCTTGGAGAGCCATTAGTCTCATCAAATACAACGTCGCTAGACTTCAACCAAACCCGATGATTTGTTGAAGACCCTATACGCCTTTGTATTTGAGTCATAACCTAACAAAAACCCTTCTACCGCTTTGGGAGCAAATTTGGAATTCCTACCCTTCTTCACTAGAATGTAGCATTTACTCCCAAAAACTCGGAAATACGAAACATTGGGTTTGTTACCGGTTAGTAGCTCATACGAAGTCTTCTTGAGGATGCGATGAAGATAGACCCGGTTTATGGCGTGGCAAGCCGTGCTCACGGCTTCCGTCCAAAACCGTTCGGGCATCTTGAATTCACCAAGCATCATCCTCGCCATGTCTAGTAGCGTCCTGTTCTTCCTCTCTACCACACCATTTTGTTGTGGTGTGTAGGGAGCAGAGAACTCGTGCTTGATTCCTTCCTCCTCAAGATACTCCTCCACTTGAAGGTTCTTGAACTCGGACCCATTGTCGCTCCTTATCTTCTTCACCTTGAGCTCAAACTCGTTTTGAGCTCTCCTTAGGAAGCGCTTGAGGGTCCCTTGGGTTTCAGTTTTATCCTGCAAAAAGAATACCCAAGTGAAGCGGGAAAAATCATCAACTATAACAAGACCATACTTACTTCCTCCTATGCTTAGATAGGCGACGGGTCCGAAGAGATCCATATGAAGTAACTCCAGGGGTCTTGATGTTGTCATCACATTTTTGGCATGATGAGAGCTTCCCACCTGTTTCCCTGCTTGACAAGCTGCACAAGGTCTATCTTTTTCGAAAGTAACATTTGTTAGACCTATCACGTGTTCTCCCTTTAGAAGCTTGTGAAGGTTCTTCATCCCCACATGTGCTAAGCGGCGATGCCACAGCCAGCCCATGCTAGTCTTAGCAATTAAGCATGCATCTAGACCGGCCTCCTCTTTTGCAAAATCAACTAAATAGAGTTTGCCGTCTAATACACCCTTAAAAGCTAATGAACCATCACTTCTTCTAAAGACAGACACATCTACATTTGTGAATAGACAATTATATCCCATATTACATAATTGACTTACGGATAACAAATTATATCTAAGCGACTCTACTAAGAATACATTAGAAATAGAGTGCTCATTTGAGATTGCAATCTTGCCTAAGCCTTTAACCTTGCCTTGATTCCCGTCACCGAATATGATTGAATCTTGGGAATCTTTATTCTTGACGTAGGAGGTGAACATCTTCTTCTCCCCCGTCATGTGGTTTGTGCATCCGCTGTCGATAATCCATCTTGATCCCCCGGATGCATAAACCTGCAAGGCAAATTTAGGCTTGGGTCTTAGGTACCCAACTTTTGTTGGGTCCTACAAGGTTAGTGACAATATCCTTAGGGATCCAAATGCAAGTTTTATCTCCCTTGCATTTTGCCCCTAGTTTCCTAGCAATCACTTTCCTATCCTTTCTACAAATTGCAAATGAAGCATTGCAAGCATGATAGATTGTAGAGGGTTCATTTATTATTTTCCTAGAAACATGAACACCATTTCTTCTAGGCATGACATTTCTCCTAGCTAAATTTCTATCATGCATAATATAAGAACTAGAAGCAATCATGGCATGAGAATCAAAAGCATCATAACTTCTATAAACATTTCTAGAATGTCTCCTATCATGATACATGAAGGCATGATTCTTTTGAGCACTACTAGCCATAGGGGCCTTCCCTTTCTCCTTGGCGGAGATGGAAGCCTTATGGCTTGTTAAGTTCTTGACTTCCCTTTTGAAGCCAAGACCATCCTTAATTGAGGGGTGTCTACCAATCGTGTAGGCATCCCTTGCAAATTTTAGCTTGTCAAATTCACTCTTGCTAGTCTTAAGTTGGGAATTAAGACTAGCCACTTCATTATTTTAATTTAGAAATGCAAACTAGGTGTTCACTACAAGCATCAACATTAAAATCTTTGCACCTATTGCAAATCATAACATATTCTACATAAGAGTTAGATTTATTTGCTACTTCTAGTTTAGCTTTTAAATCATCATTAACACCTTTTAAAGTAGAAATGGTTTCATGACAAGTAGATAGTTCACAAGAAAGCATTTCATTCCTTTTAACTTCTAGAGCAAGAGAATTTTGTGCACTAACAAATTTATCATGCTCTTCATATAAAAGGTCCTCTTGTTTTTCTAGTAATCTATTCTTATCATTCAAAGCATCAATCAATTCATTAATCTTATCAATCTTAGTTCTATCTAAGCCCTTGAATAAGCATGAATAGTCTATTTCATCATCATCGCTAGACTCATCCTCGCTTGAAGAAGCATAAGTAGTGTTGTTTCGAGTACATACCTTCTTCTCCTTGGCCATGAGGCATGTGTGATGCTCGTTGGGGGAGAGGGATGACTTGTTGAAGGCAGTGGCGGCGAGTCCTTCGTTGTCGGAGTCGGACGAGAAGCAATCCGAATCCCACTCCTTTCCAAGATGTGCCTCGCCCTTCGCCTTCTTGTAGTTCTTCTTCTTTTCCCACTTTCCACTCTTCTTTTCCTGGTCACTATCATTATCGGGACAATTAGCGATAAAATGACCAATCTTACCACATTTGAAGCAGGAGCGCTTCTCCTTCGTCTTGTTCTTGTTGGGGGTGCTCCTTGCGACCCTTTAGTGCCGTCTTGAACCACTTGATGATAAGGGCCATTTCTTCCTCATTAAGCCCGGCCGCCTCAACTTGCGCCACCTTGCTAGGTAGTGCCTCCTTGCTCCTTGTTGCTTTGAGAGCAACGGTTTGAGGCTCATGGATTGGGCCATTCAATGCATCATCCATGTATCTCGCCTCCTTGATCATCATCCGCCCGCTTACAAATTTCCCAAGAATTTTTTCGAGCGACATCTTGGTGTACCTAGGATTTTCACGAACATTGTTTACCAAATGTGGATCAAGTACAGTAAAGGACCTTAGCATTAGGCAGACGACGTCGTGGTCCGTCCATCGCGTGCTTCCATAGCTTCTTATCTTGTTGACAAGGGTTTTGAGCCTGTTGTACGTCTGGAATGGCTCCTCCCCTCTTATCATCGCGAATCTCCCGAGTTCGCCTTCCACCAACTCCATCTTGGTGAGCATGGTGACGTCGTTCCCCTCATGTGAGATCTTGAGGGTGTCCCAGATCTGCTTGGCATTGTCCAAGCCGCTCACCTTATGGTACTCGTCCCTGCACAATGAGGCTAACAACACAGTAGTAGCTTGTGCATTTTTATGAATCTGTTCATTGATAAACAAAGGACTATCCGAGCTATCAAATTTCATTCCACTCTCTACTATCTCCCATATACTAGGATGGAGAGAGAACAAGTGACTACGCATTTTGTGACTCCAAAATCCATAGTCCTCTCCATCAAAATGGGGAGGTTTACCAGGTGGAATGGAGAGTAGATGAGCATTGGTACTTTGAGGAATACGAGAATAATCAAAAGAGAAGTTTGAATTAACCGTCTTCTTTTTCTCATAGTCGTTGTCGTCGTCCTTTTGGGAAGAAGAGGACTCGTCGCTGTCGTCGTAGTAGACGATCTCCTTGATGCGCCTCGTCTTTTTCTTCTTCCCATCTCTTCGTTTGTGGCCCGAGCCCGAGTCGGTAGGCTTGTCATCTTTAGGCTCGTTGACAAAGGACTCCTCCTTATCATTGATCACAATCTCCTTGCCCTTAGGATCCATCTCTTCGGGCGATTAGTCCCTTTCTTGAAGAGAACGACTCTGATACCAATTGAGAGCACCTAGAGGGGGGGTGAATAGGTGATCCTGTAAAAACTTGAAACTTAATCCGCAAAACTTGATTAGGAGTTAGCACGAATAAGCCAAGTGACTAGATAGGAGAACTTGCACAACACGATAACCACAAAGAGATCAACACAGAGATGGCACAATGGTTTATCCCGTGGTTCGGCCAAGTCCAACACTTGCCTACTCCACGTTGTGGCGTCCCAACGGATGAGGGTTGCAATCAACCCGTTTCAAGCGGTCCAAAGACCCACTTGAATACCACGGTGTTTTGCTTTTACTTTACTATATCTCGCTTGCGAGGAATCTCCACAACTTGGAGCCTCTCGCCCTTACACTTTGAAGTTCACAAAGAAGCACGGAGTAAGGGAGGGATTAGCAACGCACACAAGACACGAAATCAGAGTATCAACACGCACACAAGTCACAACAAGAGCTCACAACACAACCCGGCGAGTTCACAACTCAAATGGAGCTCTAGTTGCTAACAATAAGAATCAAATGCGCGGAATCGAAGTCTTGGTGCTTAGGAATGCTTAGAGAATGCTTGGTGTACTCCTCCATGCGCCTAGGGGTCCCTTTTATAGCCCTAAGGCAGCTAGGAGCCGTTGAGAGCATTCCAGGAAGGCAATTCTTGCCTTCTGTCGCTTGGCGCACCGGACAGTCCGGTGCACCACCGGACACTGTCCGGTGCGGATCTCTTTCCTTATTTGGCAAAGCCGACCGTTGCAGTCTTGGAGCCGTTGGCGCACCGGACAATGTCCGGTGCACACCGGACAGTCCGGTGCCCCATTCGACCGTTGGCACTTGCCACGCGTCGCGCGCGGATTCCGCGGCCGACCGTTGGCCCGACCGACTGTTGGCTCACCGGACAGTCCGGTGCACCACCGGACAGTCCAGTGATTTTTAGCCGTACGTCGCCGACGAAGTTTCGAGAGCAGCAAGTTCGCAGATGCCAGCCTGGCGCACCGGACACTGTCCGGTGCACCACCGGACAGTCTGGTGCACCCAGACTGAGCAGACTTTGGCTGAACAAAGCCATCTCTTTTCCAATTTGATTTCTCCTGTTTCCAGCACTTAGACACAATACATTAGTCCTCAAAATAATGTACTAAGTCTAGAAACATACCTTTAGACTTGATTTGCACTTTGTCCATCAATTGGCATGGATTTACACTTAAGCACTTGTGTTGGTTACTAAATCACCAAAATACTTAGAAATGGCCCAAGGGCATATTTCCCTTTCACTTTCGAATTAACAAATGCTCCTGCCCACTTCACTTATTTAATGAACTCGGTATTCATGCCCGAGTTGGACAAATTTGTGGTGGTCTTCATAGATGATATTTTAATATATTCCAAGAATGAAGAGGAGCATGCCCAACACTTACGGATCGTGTTAATGCGCTTGAGAGAACATCAGTTATATGCCAAGTTCAGTAAATGCGTGTTTTGGCTAGAAGAAATTCAATTTCTGGGTCATGTACTGTCTGCCAGGGGTATTGCGGTGGATCCCAACAAAGTCAAGGACATTTTGGAGTGGAAACCCCCGACCATTGTTCATCAAGTCCGAAGTTTCCTTGGACTGGCTGGTTATTACCGCCGATTTATACCAGATTTTTCCAAGCTTGTGAAGCCAATCACAAGTTTACTGAAGAATGATACTAAATTCAATTGGTCTTCAAAATGTAGTGAAGCTTTTGAACAATTGAAGGTATTATTAACCACTGCTCCGGTATTGGCTCAACCAGATATCAATAAGCCCTTTGATGTGTATTGTGACACATTAGGCAGTGGTCTCGGTTGTGTGTTAATGCAAGAAGGCCGAGTAATAGCGTATGCTTCAAGGCAGTTGCACCGACATGAGGAGCATTATCCCACTCATGATCTAGAGCTAGCTGCAGTGGTTCATGCCCTGAAGATCTAGCGTCATTATCTGCTGGGTAATATCTGTCACATTTATACAGATCATAAAAGCTTGAAGTATATCTTCACCCAGTCAGAGTTGAACATGAGACAAAGGCGATGGCTCGAGCTGATCAAGGATTATGAATTAGAAATCCATTATCACCCAGGCAAAGCAAATGTAGTGGCGGATGCACTCAGTCGCAAGGCTTCCTGCCATTGTCTAACAATGAGGACTTCTGACATTACATTATGCCAGGAGATGGAGAAGTTAAACCTGGGAATGATCCAACAAGGAGCCTTAAATCAACTAAAGCTTGAGTTAGTCCTTTTACAAAGGATAATTGACGCATAGAAAGATGATGAGGGTATGAAACACATACGTGAGAAGATAAGGGCTGGAAAAGCCAAATGTTTCAAAGAAGACGATCAAGGGGTTGTATGGTTCAACAACCGCATAGTGGTGCCAAAGAATGAAGAGCTCCGCCAACAAATTTTAGATGAAGCACATCTTAGTCGCTATTCTATTCATCCTGGAAGCACTAAGATGTATCATGATCTAAAGCAGCACTACTGGTGGACGAAAATGAAGATCGAAATTGCACGCTATGTGGCTAGGTGTGACACTTGCAGACGTGTCAAGGCCATACACATGAAGACTGCTGGTCCATTACAATCTTTACCTATCCCAACATGGAAATGGGAAGATATTAGTATGGACTTCATTGTGGGATTACCCAGGACTACAAAAGGGTATGATTCTATCTGGGTTATAATTGATCGGCTTACGAAAATTGCTCATTTTCTGCCAGTCAAGACCGATCACCCGGTTACTGCCTATGCCCAATTGTACATTGCTCGTATTCTTAGTCTGCATGGTGTTCCAAAGACTATAGTGTCGGATCGTGGACCTCAATTTGTAGCCAAGTTTTGGGAAGCACTTCACAAATCCTTGGGTACTAAGTTGCTCCATAGTTCGGCCTACCATCCTCAAACCAGTGGGCAGACTGAGAGGGTGAACCAAATACTTGAAGATATGCTACGAGCATGCGTGCTGGAATTCCCACAGAAATGGGATGAATGTTTGCCGTTAGCGGAGTTCTCATATAATAATAGCAATCAAGAAAGCATCAAGATGGCACCCTTCGAAGCTTTATATGGACGACGATGTCGTACTCCGCTAAATTGGTCTGAACCTGGTGAAAGGTACTTCTCCAGGCCTGATATGGTGAAAGAGACCAAAGAAAAGGTTCAGAAAATAATTCATAATTTGAAGCAAGCTCAAGCTCGTCAGAAAAGTTATGTGGACAAACGGCGAATGCCTTTGTATTTTCTGATTGGAGATTATGTTTATCTGAAGGTCTCCCCGATGAAGGGGGTATCACGTTTCGGGGTTAAAGGGAAGCTTGCACCCTGGTACATTGGTCCTTTCCCTATACTTGAGCAATGTGGACCAGTGGCATACCGACTCCAATTACCCAAAACCTTGTCTGCTGTGCATAATGTGTTCCACGTGTCACAATTGAAGAAGTGTCTTCGGGTTCCCGATCGAACCATTGAAGTGATAGATGTTGTCCTTGAACCAGACTTGACATATTCTGAACATCCCATTCGAGTCTTGGATCAAAAGGACAGGATTACCCGGAGAAAAACTCTCAAGTTTTACAAGATACAGTGGAACCAACATTCCGAAGATGAGGCTACATGGGAAACTCAAGACTTTTTAGATAAGAATTTCCCAGGCTTTTTAGCCTCTTGTAATTTGTAAAGTGTACAACATTGTTGTAATAAAGGATTGAGTCCCAAACCCCCCTGCCTTGTACCAAGAATAAGGAAATAAAGACGTGATGCGTTTCCTTTTCCATTACTTACCCTAGGACTTTTAATCTCGGGACGAGATTCTTTTATGGGGGGAAGGATGTAACACCCCTGGTGTTACTGTAACTAAAACCTGAACATAACATCATGAGCATTGGCATTGCATATGTTTGATACACCTAGAGTGCATTCACTAGGTAAAAGTTTCAAACAAGTTGTATTGTTTTGGTGTTTTGCAAATAAGACCCTAGAATAGGATACTTAGCCCTAAATAGGGATTAGAGGGGCAAAACATGACCCAAATTGAGAAAACCCTAAAGTTTAAGTGGAATGAGCATAAAATGTCACCAAAGAGGAATCTACATTACATTTATACCCCTGAGATACCAGAAACCTTAATTGAAACCCTGGAAAACCCTAAATTCAAACCCTAGGGGCCTATGTGCAAAAGTAGTGCACATTTGGACTAAAGTGTAAAAACTACAATGTTAAGGCATATAAAGTCATTTGGTTCACAAATGTGTGGACTTGTAAGCCAAATATTGGATTTTGGACTTAATTGCAAAATGGACCTCATTTGAGTTCTATGCTAAGTCTGAATTTCAGTGTTATAAGCTCAACTTTGGAGCTTATTAACTTTCAAATCAGTAAGAACTTGCCCTAGGTCACCACATCAAACTTGTAGACCAAACAAAGGAGAGAAACTTTGCTTAAGAGTGTAAGCATAGTTGTTGAGAAGATATGGGAGATAATTAAGCCTAAAGTCGGGCTGTCAGTCTGATAAGGTCTGAATTTCAGACAGACAGTGCAACCACAGAAACTTTGAGCATGAATTCAGGTATGATCAAGCCAGAATCTGCCCATAGTTGCTATGACAAAGATGTAGCTGATTTGTAGCTCTCCAACTTTTCTACAGAACTTGGTACGAGTTGCTATAGAAATCTGAGAGAAAAATTGCCTTGAAGTCGCACTGTCAGGTGCACTAATGACAGCTCACGATGGTACAGTAGACCAAAGGGGATCAGACCGCCAGCGCAGCAGCTTCACCGCCGACGACCGATCTTCGCCGCGATTCGCGCCACCGCCGTTGTGATTCACGTCGCCGATGACCCGATAAGGCCGCCAGGTAAAAGCCATGCGCCTGGAGATAACTCCGGTGACTCACCGCCGTACCCCCCGTGCTTTGCGGCTGTGGCAGATAAGTTCACCGGCGACAGCCGCCTTCCGGCCTTGTGCCATGTACTTGGGCACCTCCACCGCATCGTCGTGAACCCTTGTGACTCTCCGTGGCTCGTCGGAATGACTGCCACGGTAGATGCCACGGATTCACGCGCGTCAGTGAACTCTTAATCCTCCGACCGCCGCGCGTCACCGCTAAAATTCCCGGCCACCGCCCTCCCGTAGTATAAATTGACCCCGCCGCGAGCTCCGTAAGGTAGTCAAGCGTCCAGCCACCAAGAATTAGCCTCGATCGTTCACCAGGGTGTGCGAATTTTGAACTTCCCCCAAATCCACGCAAGAACACCGTAGGAGAGACCTCGCCGCTGCCAGCACAATTCAGGTCAGTTCATACCGACTGCTCCCTCGTTTGAGTGCTCTCATGTACCCGTGATGCCCATCGACCCACTCAATTGAACTGGGTTGCCTTAGATCACCGGGAACGCTTGTGGTCGTCCGCCTTACCCGCGGTCACCATGGTCAGGGCGTTTCTGTGTGCTGTTCCTGAAATTAACTTAGGGGAAACGTTCTCTAGGTCCTGAATTTGGTTTAGGCCGAAGAAGGGCGCCGGTCTTGGAGCGATTTGGCCGGTGCGCGAGCTCGCCGGAGCTCTGCGCAACGCCGTTCGACGTCAGGGGTTTATCTGGGGAAGAAACAAAAATCGGGGGACCCCTGTGTAAAATGTCAGCGACTGTTTAAATAGTGTTTTGGACTCGGTTCGGGATACTCAAAACCACGGGGGTCTCCGTGCAAAGTCTGCAGGCGCGCGGGCGCGGGCGCGTTTTCCCCTGGACTTGGGCCGCCTGGGCTGGAATCGGCCCAACACTGTTCCAGTTTTTCCCTTTTCTTTTTCAGTAGAACTTTAGAAATATGTAGAAAATCACAGAAAAATGGTAAAAATGCCAAACCAATTTTGCTAGATTCCTAATTTTCCATAGAATTTAATAAAAATAGTTCCATGATTTTTAGGTCAAATAAGAAATTTTGGAGCATTTAAAATAACTTAAAACATTGCTTCTGGATTTTTAGGAAATAGATAATAAGTCCAAAAATGCCCAAAATTTTTATATGAACTTAAAACATTATTTAGAAGCTTTGGGTAGAATTTGGACCTTGTTTGATAATTAGAACCCAAAACCCTACCCCTTGCCCTTTGAATTCCTTTACTGACTCCGGAAACCCTAAGTTCTCGGAGTTCCATGAAGGAAAGTTGTATTCAAAACTTTAGATAATAAACTATTATTATCTTTGCACTCTCATGAGCATTACATGGCATTCATTCTTATATATATACCTATATGGTTATATTTAGAAAACGAAGAAGAAGTCGAAGTAACCGAAGAGAAGACACCACCACCTTCGGAATCTCAGGCAGGAAATTGTTTCTACTTTGATATCTGCGGATCCGAGCCTGACTCACCTATCAACGAAGGCAAGCCCCGGTGCATTTGCCACCTCCTTGATGCTTTTAAAATCTTTCTCACTTGCTTGATGCATTAGGTGATAGGAGTTGATTGATAAAACAATTCCTGCATTACCTTCCTTGAACTTGATTACCTTCCTTGATCACCGTTTTACAAAAGATTTTGATGCTTAGCCTTGCTCTAGAAAAACAAAATGTTTTGTTTTTACAAAAGATGATGTGGCAAAAGTGGGTGGGATGTTTTCGAAAATAAAATTTGATGGTGGATCCATCATGGCCGTGATGGGTTCAACATCGGAAAAGATGTACCTCTGCCAGGTACCAAACTTTGGGTTGAAATGATTAAACTGAGACCGGGCGGGTGACTTGCACGAGAAAGGAGTCTCGGTGTAGTGTCTCCGTCTGAGTCGATTAAGGACCTTGTCGATGTAGGCCTGCTGACTGAGGACCCTTTAACTGGTCACATGCCTCGTCATGGGTAAGCCTTGCCTCAGGCAGACTAAGGCTAGAATAAGATAACATGGAATGGGCGTGGAGCGGTGGCGAGAGTAGCGTGTACCCTCCGTGGCAAGAGGCTGGACGGTGGTGTATCTGTGCTCTCGGTTGGCGTGAACCTGATCTGGTCTTAAGAACCCCGGTGGCGGGTTGACATATGCAAGGGTTAAGTGCTACATATGTCGTGTGATTGGAGATCCTCAGCTGAGTATAATCGATTTGGATCGCCGTACCTTCGCGGTTATGAAGACTTGGTCACTGACCTATACGTAGAAATCCACTAAAGATGATGGGTTTGTTAAGAAATTGGCTAGTGCAGGTCAAGTGATTGAACTAGGGTAGAAAGAACTCTAGTTGCAGGTAATTTTACTTAACTTGAGAAATAAAACTGGATTTTTAATCATCCACTTTTAGTAAGCATTTCTGCAAAACAGAGTCTTTGATTATTGAGAAGCCTTACCTTGACTCCCTTACAACCAGCATACCCTTGAGAGTCTTTTCTTTAGTCGGGTAAGACTTGCTGAGTAATTCCATACTCAGGGTTTTATTCCCCGTTGTTTTTAGGTGAGGAAGCGACAAACTTTTGTTGCTTCTGTTCTAAGGTGGTACCAAAGGAAGAAGCCAGAAATGAAGTGCGGGAGGAAAGGATCCTCCATTAGAACTTTTGTTTAAAAACTTTATGGGAGGAGTTTTTGCCTCCCTTGGTATGTAATAATATTACTCTGCACTCCTAGGATATATTCTGGTCTGTAAATATTCAACTTTATCTTACTTTTAAATAAAGGAAAGTTTATGTAATTGTTTCCGCATTCTCGTAACTCCGATGCTTGTAATGTCTGCGTGACGGGTGAAACACTCTCTGGAAAGGTAAGAAAAGCAGATACCGAACTTGTCAAGTGATTCAGGGGCACCTACAGGGTTGTCTGAGGTCCATGGGACAAGGACAACTGTAGGTGGGCCTAATTACTTGGGAGGTTCCGTCACAAGTGGGAGGTGAGGTTCAACGCTCTGCGCGGCCGCATGGACAAGGCCGAGGCCTCTACGCGCTTGGAGGTTGAGGGGACGCTCGCACAGCTCGTGGACTCGTACCGCGAGCTGGGTGCGCAGACTGCTGACTTCGAGGTGCCCAACCGAGAGGCGGGCCTTCGCTTCCTCGAATGGTTGCAGGAGGAGTTGCTGGTACTCCCGACCATTGTGGAGGGTTTCATGTCCTTTGCCTCCCTCGTCACCTGCGAGGGGGCCATGAATGCGCTGTCTCGCGAGGGCTGCAGACACTACGAGGTCTTCGACCGATCAGACGAGAGCTTTGAACGCGAGATCTTCAAGGCCGAAGACCCTGTAGTGAAGTAGTCAGCGGGGGCACTTTCTGATAGGATGTGGGGGGCGCATGGTCGGGAAGCTGTCAGGGAGCGATCCGACCGGGCGAGAGAGCAGGTGAAGGTTATTATTTTTCTGTGGTTTGTTGCGTGTGGGTATGTGTAGTTTTTGCTGAGTGAGTGTGTTGTTGCTACAGATGGAGCGTGCTGAGGACGTCGAGGACCTCGGAGGTCTGGTCGGTGCGCCGCTCGAGGCTGCGGAGGTCAAACCGGTGCTGCCCTCGGATGCCGGTGAAGGCCCCTCGGCCGCGCCCGTGCCTGCTATGGCCGGCGAATACCCTGCGTCGGCCCCTGCGCCGACGGTCGAAGGAGCCCCGGAGGTGGTGGCGGAGCTGGCGGTCGAAGGCCCCACGACCGCGGTCGTGCCTTCGCAGGTGGCTAAGTAGTTAAAATAGGTGCAGGGGAGTTTGTAAATTTTGTCTACGTGTTACTGAACCTCGGTTGCTGCGCAGGTTCAGGGTTTTGGGCCTGCGCACGCAACCGCTACTGACAATGCTAATTTTGTGGCGGCTTCGACCGTGGTTGCTGAAAATGATTCAGATGATTTCGTGTCTAAGTTTTTTGAGTCTGATGATTCTGGGAGTTCGGTTGTGTGGACGGAGGAGTCTTCGGATGAGGACTTGGATTATTTTGCGGCCTTGGATGTGGCTATGGCGGAGGCTTCTCCGTGTGTGATGGATGCTGAAGTTCTTCCTGGTCCGAGTGTTGGGCGTAGGCGGCGAAGGGCGGTGGCGAAGCGTAGAGTGAGTGAGGTGGAGAGTGGTCGTCTTCGTGTGGACGGGGCTAGCAAGCGGGAATTGTTGTCCTCGCCGGTTGGGGCGAGTGTGGGTGAGGGGGAGTTGCGAAATCTTTTCGAGGGTGAGGAGTTGAGGATAATGCTGTTTAACTACAGGGAGATGGGTATCATCCCGAAGGTTGAACCAATGTAAGGTGTGATGCCCTCGCTGTATGTATGTAACTATAATTTGTATGATGAGGCTGTGTGCCTTCGCTGATCCGGCCGTGCCCGTAGGGGACTTGTGCACTTGATCTAGGGCGTTTATTGTGTTGGTCCGGCTGCACCCGTAGTCGGTTTTTGCACGGAGGGTCCGGCTGCACCCCTAGGTGACTTTTGCACGGATAGTCTTTTAAAGAGGACTTCGATTTTGCGCACTTGTTGTGCTAGTCCAGCTGCACCCTTGGGCGACTTTTGCACGGATAGTCTTGTGAGGAAGACTTCGTTTTTGCGCACTTGTTGTGCTAGTCCGGCTGCACCCTTAGGCGACTTTTGCACGAACAGTCTTTTGAGGAAGATTTCGGTTTTGCGCACTTGTAGTGCTAATCCGGCTGCACCCTTAGGCGACTTTTGCACGGATAGTCTTTTGAGGAAGACTTCATTTTTGCGCACTTGTTGTGCTAGTCTGACTGCACCCTTAGGCAACTTTTGCGCGGAGTGTCGCACGCGAGGGTAGCCAGCGCTGCCCCTCGCGGTGACTTCGTTGTGGTCGAATGCCGAAGACCGTCGATGCGGTCTTTTTTGACGTAATTTTTTTTGCGGGGGATTTTTTGCGTGTATATTACATGGCTCCGCCTCATTAAAAACCTCACCCCCCGGGAGGAAAAGAGTGCGGGCCAGAATAAAACTGTTTGGTGAATTACAAGGGCAAGCTAGCCCTAAGGAGTCAAACAAAAAATTTGCGGAGATTGTCAATATTCCATGAATGCTCTAAGTCTTCGCCGGATGGCATTGTTAGCCTGTACGCGCTGGGAGATGCATTCGTCTTGACGATGAAGGGGCCCTCCCACTTTGGTTCTAGCTTGCCCTGTGACTCTGTCCGAGTTGTCCGGACGAGTACGAGGTCTCCTTCGCTGAATTCTCTCAGGACGACTGTGTGGTCGCGCCATGCTTTTGTTTGAGCTTGGTATTTGTTTAGGGTCTATAGGGCGAAGACACGGTCTCCGTCGATGAGGTCCTTCGAAGTAGGCTCGTCTACGTCGGGGACGACTGAAGTGATTGTCCGTGGTGATCCATGTTTTATTTCTTGCGGGGTCATGGCCTCCGATCCATATAGCAGGCGGAAAGGGGTGAACCCAGTCGCCCTGCACTCGGTCGTGTTCAGTGCCCAGACCGCTTCAGGCAATAGGTCAGCCCACTTGCCCTTCTTGTCGTCGAGGAGCATCTTCTTGACGGCTGTGAAAATTTTACCATTGGCGCGCTCCACGACGCCGTTGGATTGTGGGTGGTACACTGAGGCGAAGGCAAGCTTGGTGCCAATAAAGAAGCAGAAATATCTGAAGTCTTTGCTGTCAAATTGCTTGCCATTGTCAACTGTGAGCTTGGACGGGACTCTGAACCGGCAAACAATATTTTGCCAGAAGAATTTCTGGGCAGTCTTTGATGTTATCGTGGATACTGCCCTCGCCTCGATCCATTTGGTAAAATACTCGACGGCGACGAAGGTGAACTTGAGGTTCCCTTGGGCCGTGGGTAGGGGCCCGACAATGTCCAGGCCCCAGCGCTGAAGGGGCCACGTGTGGGCGATTAGCTTTGTGAATTGCGAAGGGCGTCCCGAGCGTGGAGAGAATTTCTGGCAGGCTTCGCAGGACCTTGTGACCCCATTTGCAACGCAGATCATGGCGGGCCAGTAGAAGCATTGATGGATCACCTTTGTGGCTAGGGCCATAGGCCCTGCGTGAGAGCCGCAAGTCCCGCTGTGGACTTCGCGCAGGATTTGGACGCCTTCGGTCTCGGTGACACATTTAAGTATGGGTTGGCTGACCCCCTTCTTGTAAAGCTGGCCTTCGATGAGTGCGAAGTCCCGGCTTTGATGTCTGAGGCGCTTGGCCTCGTTGATATCGGTTGGATGATAGTACCCTTGCAGGAACAGGGTTATCGGTGCCCGCCAGTCTTCGGTCATGATAAGGTTGACTATGTGGTGGCCCTCGCTGTCATTGGTTATTAGGAGCCCCTCTGGGCTGCGGACGGCTGGCGTGCCGATGACATGGTAGAATATGTCAGAGGGCAGGGCCTCACCTCTGGCGACTTCCTTGGCCAATGCGTCGGCCTCCTCATTCTTGGCTCGGTCCACGTGCTGCAAGGTGAAGCCTTTGAATTGCCTCTCGAGACTGCGGATAGCCGCGAGATACTGCATAAGTGCGGGGTCCTTCGCTGCGTAATCTTTCTCGACTTGGCCGGCAACTACCTTGGAGTCTATTCTGATGATGCAGGTAGTGACACCAAGTGCCCTTAGCTTGTGAAGGCCGAGGATGACAACTTCGTATTCGGCTATATTGTTGGTGCATCTGTCAGACTCCAGAGCAAAGCTGAGGCGTGCTGCATATATGTGCTTGACCCCTGCGGGTGAAGTCATGACTGCAGCTGCGCCTGCCCCCGCATGGCACCATGCGCCGTCGCAATGGATGGTCCACACCTTCTCTGCGGTCGTGTCCGGCTGCGTTATTGGCCCGGTCCAGTCGACGATGAAGTCTGCCAGGACTTGTGACTTGATGGCTGTCCTGGGCTCGAAGGTGATATGGTAGCCGGAAAGCTCGGCTGTCCATTTGGCGATCCGGATAGATGCCTCTGGATTTCTAAACAATTCGCCAAGTCCCCTGTCTGATGGGACCCGTACCTTGAACGCTTCAAAATAATGGCACAATTTGCGTGAAGCCATAACAACTGCGTAGGCGACTTTTTCCAGTTCCGTCATGTTGCATTTTGATGTCGTGAGTACTTCGGAGACGTAATAAATTGGACATTGCCTGATCGTGCCCTCTCTGTCCTGCTCTTGAACCAGTGCTGCGCTGACCGCGTGCGGTGAAGCTGCGATGTAGAGCAACAGGGGTAGCGAGGGTTGGGGCTTGTAAGAATCGCCAACTCTGACAGGTGCTGTTTTAGTGAAGCGAAGGCTGTCGCTTGCTCTGGTCCCCATGCGAAGTCTTTTGTGTCGCGGAGTGTTTTGAGGAAAGGTAGGCTTCGCTCTGCAGACTTGGAGATGAATCTATTGAGGGCGGCCAATCTGCCTGTCAGTCGTTGGACGTCTCTGGCTGACTGCGGGGGCGTCATGTTGATGATGGCCTGGATTTTGGTCGGGTTGGCCTCGATCCCGCGGTGCGACACCAGGTAACCCAGTATTTTCCCCTGGCGAACACCGAAGATGCACTTTTCGGGGTTTAGGCGAAGTCGTGCGTCCCGCATGTTCGCGAACGTTTCTGCGAGGTCAGCCAGATGGTCTTCCTTGCTTCTGCTGGCGACGACGATGTCGTCCACATACGTGAATATGTTTCTGCCGACTTGTCTCTCGAGCACCATTTTGGTGAGTCGAGAGAATGTGGACCCAGCATTCTTAAGTCCCTCCGGCATTCTGATGAAGCAATACGTGCCGAAGGGTGTTATGAAACTGGTGCTGGCCTTGTCTTCCTCCTTCATATATATTTGGTGGTAGCCGGAAAAGCAATCAAGGAGTGACATGACTTCGCACCCGGCCGCACTATCAACGATCTTGTCGATCCGAGGCAGCGAGAAATTGTCCTTGGGGCAGGCCTTATTGAGGCTGGTGAAATCAATGCACATCCGCCACTTGCCGCTCTTCTTCTGCACCATTACTACGTTGGCGAGCCACGTAGGGTAGGCGGCTGGCTCGATAAGGTTGGCCTCAAGCAGACGGTGTACCTCGGCCTTGGCGACTTCTGTCTTCTCATCAGACATCTTGCGCAGCCGCTGTTTCTTAGGCCTCACCGAAGGGTCGATTCCCAAGCTGTGCTCGATGATAGAGCGACTGACTCCGACCAGGTCGAGGGCGGACCAGGCGAAGACGTCTTTATTTTTGGACAGACAGCAGAGGAGTCTCTCCTCGTCATGCCAAGTGAGGTCTTCGCTAATGATGACCGTGTGCTTGGGCGTTGCCTGGTCGAGGGGAACTGTCTTGGTCCCATCGTTGCTCTACAGCTGTGCTTTTTCATGCTCTTTGGCGGTTGGGCTGGCAGACTCGGATACCTCGCGCTGCGCCATGAGGCAGTGTACGTTCCTTTGCCCTGGAACGAAGTCTCTTTCTATATTGCACGTGGCCTGCTGGTTGCCGTAGACTGTGATCGCGCCTTGCGGACCCGGGATCTTCATGCACAGGTAAAGTTCGTGAATGGCTGCCTCAAACTTGTTGATGGAGCCCCGACCCATTATGGCGTTGTACGGGTACATGTCACACCCGGCTTGAAGGAACAAAGCCAGGTGCATCTCATACATGCGCCAAGGAGACAACATATATAATAACAGAGTGTATAGAGATAAATGTCATAAAACATCAGAGTATTTATTACATAGCGGAAGACTTATTACAAAATAAAAGAATAAACATATAACGAACTAAGGATCGTCGGCGCCAATGTCAACTGAGAAACGCCACCTAGATCAGATCATACTCCTCGCCTTGTGGCTCCTCCTGAACCACCTGCTCTTCTCCTGTGGGGGGGTGTGAGACAGCAAGGGTGAGCTCACACATGATCATCGCTCAACAAGTTGTGGGGAATAATGTGACATGAACTCACCAAAGGTGGGAGCTCATGGAGTGTAAGGCTTATCAAAGAGAATGGTTAAAGCTGAGCATTGCTTTTAAGTAGTTGGTCAAAATTTTATTAGCAATTACTAAGTGTAAGTAAATACCAAACCTTAAATAAAATAATAGAACAAAATTAATAATAAACCCATGCAATGCAAATGACAAAATTGAATTTAAGTTCCATAATTTAAACATCAGAGAGTCCTGAGCTGCTCATGACCGTGAGCTCGGCTAGTATACCAGTTTTACACTCTGCAGAGGTTGTACCCTTTACCCACAAGTCATGTTACCCATCTGCCAAGGGGTCGCGAATCCCATACACCTCTACCTAGGAAGCGCGGCAGGGCAACACTACGAGGCCTTTACAAAGTTCCACTAGCTTCCGAAAACCCGCTACAGTTTATGGGAAGATCCAGTACAGGGTTCCTGGCTGACCGCCATCGCAGCAAAATCAACCAGGGACCTCCCCGCACTGACCTCTCCCCTACTGCCCTTGCCCCTTTCGGGTAAGGTAGTCTTCCACTAGCTTTCCTAGTTAATCAGCCAAGGGCGTCCCATTAAACCCTTGTGGTGGCACGTGGTTCTCAAGTTAAGCTCTATGTTCCAATTAACATTAATGATAACAACATGAACATAAACAGAATAACAACAAGAATTGGAACATAGAGGTGATAAATGATTATCCCAAAACCATATAAAGCAATAGCAAACTACCCAAGTGATTCAGGGGTAAACAAGGTAATGAGATAAACAATCTAGGGTGACCTATTGGGTCCCATCAAAATTAACCTATGCATGGATAAGTGATATTAAAGAACATTATTGGGTAAAAAGTGGTCAAGGGCACAACTTGCCTTCAATGAGCTCCTGCTCAGCTACTTCAACCTGCTGCTCACCAGGATTCCTCAGCAACGGGTTCTTCTACTCGCCACAATACAAACAAGCACAAGATATAGGGAAAATTAACATTACACCAAACATATAAACAAAATACACAGTAATAATCTACACCTTAAAATAAAATTCTAGGAACAAGAATCATAATTTTTGGAGTTATAGAATTTAAGTTATGCATTTTCAAAGATTTTATGTGCTTTAAATAGGATTAAGTGATAAATAAATTTCTTACTGTTTTCATGACATAACAGAGGCTCTAGGTGATAAAGAATAAAATTACAAAATTTTAGGAACTGGAATGGATTAATTTGGAGTTAGGATGAATTTTCTATGAATTATTGAAGTTCTAGGAATTATTTTCCTATTAAAAATCTATTTAATAATCATTTTCCCTGATTTTATTATGCTCTGGACTGGGCCTCATTTTCTGCAAAGTACAGGGGGCTCGGGGTAAGTATTTCTAGACACAGAGAACAATTGCGTAAGGATGGCGGGTTCATTCTCTAATTTCATAAGGTCTCTTATACAAAACTACAAGCCGAAGGGGTATCTTTTAATCCTGGCCGCCCGATCTAAGGTCTACGTGCCAGATTAGATTGACGCGGGTTATGAATTGGTGCGCGACAGCAGTCGTTGGATCCCAAACCCACGGCTTGGATTCAAAATACCCGAGACCGAATCCTATTCAACGAATCCCAGATCAACGGCCAGGGCTAATCGAGGTTGGGATCTAATCCCCACGGCAGGGGGCCGATCCAACGGCCAGGAGGCCTCCTTTCCCCCCACGGACCCGAGCCGGGCGGCGCTCAGGTGCTCCCACGGAGGACATCGCCGGCGATCCAGACAGCCGCGCCCAATGGCACAACCACGAGTCCGAGCGCATCTACTCTATGTGGAGAATATGGCGAACAGAGGGGTGGGTTGTTACCGGGTTCCCGAGTGGCGGCGGGGTCAGTCCGCGGTGCGGAGCGTCGCTGCGAAGGTGTGCTAGCTCCGTCGACGGATTCACGCTTCACCGATCACCCACGCCCGCAATTGAGCGGTTGCACACGTTCAGTGGACGGCACCGAACCCCCGAGTCCGGACACCGAGGATCAACGGTGACGGGAGGGAAATTTCCCCCCCCGCGGCGGTGGAATTCGTCCGCCAGGCGGCTCCCGGTGAGGGATTTGGGGACGGCGCGGGCGAGCACAGGTGCGAGGGGGTCACGGGGGTCAAACGAAGACGAGGGAGATGCGAATCCCGGGGATCGGGGCTCCCTATATGGGCACGATGCGACTGGCGCCCCAACGGACTCGTGCGGGTTGAGCATGCCGCCATGCCCGGAACTTCTGTTGGGGCGGAGCTGACATGAGGGGGCCACACGTAAGCGAGGAAGCCGAGCGCGCGCGCCAGTGAGACAGACGCCTGGGCCCCGCCTGGAAGTCAGCCGCGCGCGCGGTGAAGAGACCTGGGCCGCGCGGTAGTGAGGTGGGATGCGGTTTGGGCCGAGCGCAGGTGAATCCGGCCCAACAGACTTCTTTTTCCTTTCTTTTTTTTTCCTGATTTCTTTTCCCCTTTATTTTTAGAATTCACATTTGAATTTAAATTGTTTTGAGATTACTTGATGATCAAAGTGTACCAAATTCAAATTTCTGAGTAATTAAATATATTCTTATTTATATATTTTGTTTTACCTCATTTGTTTAATGTTTTTTTTTTCTCTTTTCCCCATTTTCTAGAATTCCTTTTTTAAATCTTAAATTCCCCTTTGGGTATTAATATATTTCTTTTCATATGATTTTCATACCGTCACAAGATGCACACAAAAATGAAAACCAGCATGATGCATGATTTAATTGTATTTATATTCTTATTAGTCATTTATTTTCAAACGAAGTGTTCACATGTGATGATAAATGGGAAAAATTCACATATAAAGGAAAGGAAATTCTCCTTTTATTTCTTTTACAAAATGGGTATTACAAATCCTACCCCCCTTAAAAATAATCTCGTCCTCGAGATTTAAGAAGATCTAGGGAAAAGGTGGGGAAAATCTATACGAAGCTCTTCTTCTCTTTCCCAAGTTGCTTCATCTTCACCGTGGTGACTCCATTGGACTTTGCACATCTTTATCACCTTATTTCTTGTAACTCGAGTCAAAGTATCCAAAATCTTGATCGGGTATTCCGTATAAGTCAAATCACCCTGAACACTGAGCTC
This sequence comes from Zea mays, assembly GCF_902167145.1. Lineage (NCBI taxonomy): Eukaryota > Viridiplantae > Streptophyta > Magnoliopsida > Poales > Poaceae > Zea > Zea mays. Next base: position 47,486,502 of record NC_050097.1, on the reverse strand, counting down.
TTCCATTGGTAACTGTTCCTCAGGGACACGGAGACACTTCTTAAGTTGAGACACGTGGAACACATTATGCACATCCGATAGAGTAGCGGGTAACTCGAGTTGGTATGCCATCTCCCCAACTCTTCTAAAGATCAGGAATGGTCCAATATAGCGAGGGGACAATTTGCCCTTAACTTTGAATCTCCTCATTCCACGAAGTGGTGACACCTTGAGATACACATAATCTCCTTCTTCGAATTCCAGTGGTCTCCTTCTATTATCAGCGTAGCTCTTTTGCCTGGTTTGAGCCACTCTCAAATTCTCTCGAATTATACGAACCTGCTCTTCTGCTTCTTGAATCAATTCAGGCCCAAAGAACTGTCTCTCTCCAGTCTGATCCCAATACAAAGGAGTCCTGCACTTCCTTCCATATAAAGCTTCAAAAGGTGACATCTTCAGACTGACCTGATAACTATTATTATATGAGAACTCAGCATACGGTAGACTTTTATCCCAACTTCCTCCATGTTGAAGGGCACAAGCTCTCAACATATCCTCCAAAACTTGATTAGTCCTTTCAGTCTGTCCATCAGTCTGAGGGTGATAAGCTGTACTGAAATTCAACTTCGTACTCATGTTCTCATGAAAGCTTCTCCAAAACCTTGAGGTGAACTGTGAACCTCGATCAGACACAATCTTCTTTGGTATCCCATGTAAACACACAATCCGAGCCATATATAACTCTGCTAGCTGAGAACCTTTATAAGTAGTCTTTACAGGAATAAAGTGAGCCACTTTAGTCAATCTATCCACAATCACCCATATAGCATCATATCCTTTCTGGGTGCGAGGCAATCCAGTAATAAAATCCATACCAATCTCTTCCCATTTCCACTCGGGTATCTTCAGTGGATGCAGTAGTCCAGCTGGCCTCTGGTGTTCAGCCTTAACTCTTTGACGCACATCGCACATAGCCACATGTGCAGCCACATCTCTCTTCAATCCATACCACCAGTATCTCTGCTTCAAATCCTGATACATCTTGGTACTCCTGGGATGAATAGAACAATCCGAGTCATGGGCCTCCTTTAAAATAGTATCTCGAAGGCTTTCAATATCAGGAACGCACATCCTGTCCTTGAACCATACAGTGTCTTGCTCATCTTCCATGAATTTCGGACCTCGACCTTCAGTAATCAGATCCTTAATCTCTTGTATCTTAGCATCACCAATTTGTCCTTTGCGGATCTCTTGCTCCAAAGTAGGTTCTACATCAATAGTAACTCCTTCAGTATGAGCAACTATCCCCAGGTTAAGTCTCCTGAAATCCTCAACAATCTCATCGGGTAGCTGGGCAACAATAACTGAATGAACATGCTCCTTGCGACTCAAGGCATCTGCAACCAAATTCGCCTTGCCCGGGTGATAGTGAATCTCCAAATCATAATCCTTAATAAGCTCCAACCAACGGCGTTGCCTAAGGTTGAGATCCTTCTGAGTGAATATATACTTCAAACTCTTATGATCCGTATGTACTTGGCACTTGGTCCCCATGATATAATGTCTCCAAATCTTAAGCGCATGCACAACGGCTGCTAATTCCAAGTCATGAGTGGGGTAGTTCAATTCATGTTTCCGCAACTGACGAGAAGCATAGGCGATCACATGTCCTTCTTGCATGAGCACACATCCTAAGCCTTGGCCACATGCATCACAATAAATGTCAAATCCCTTCTGTAGATCCGGCATAACCAACACTGGTGGTGACGTCAATCTCTACTTTAATTGATCAAAGATCTCTTGGCACTTCTCGTCCCACTTAAACTCTCTTTCCTTCTCCAGAGGCGAGGTCATAGGCTTAGCGATCTTAGAGAATCCTTCAATAAATCTCCGATAATATCCAGCAAGTCCCAAGAAACTCGGAATCTCCGTAACTGTAGTGGGTACTCTCCACTCCATTATCTCCTTAACCTTAGTAGGATCCACTGAAATTCCTCCATTAGAAATGATATGATCAAGAAATGGCACCTCGCCAATCCAAAACTCACATTTGCTATACTTGGCGTAGAGTTGATTACCTCGTAGCTTTTGTAGCACCAATCTCAGATGTTCCTCATGATCACTATCACTCTTGGAATAAAAATATCGTCGACGAAAACCATGACAAATCTGTCTAGATCATGTACATCTTTATTCTTCAGATCCATGAAGTAGGTTGGTGCATTAGTTAGTCCAACTGATATAACGGTGAACTCATATAAACCATATCGAGTCGAGAATGCTGTCTTGGGAATATCCGATGGTCTAATCCTCATCTGATGGTAACCGGATCGGAGATCAATCTTCGAGAATACTCTAGCACCCCTCATCTGATCGAATAAATCCTCAATACGGGGTAACATATACTTTTTCTTCACAGTGACATCATTAAGGGTCCTATAATCCACGCACATCCCTTGCGATCCATCCTTCTTCTGTACAAATAGAACCAGCGCTCCACAAGGTGAAGAATTCGAACGAATGTACCCAGCTTCTTGTAACTCCGTTAACTGTTTCTTAAGTTCTTTTAATTCTTCTACAGACATCCTGTATGGCCGTTTAGAAATAGGGGTAGGTCCAGGTAAGAGATCAATAACAAACTCAACTTCCCTATCTGGTGGCATTCCTAGTAACTCCTCTGAAAGACATCCGAGAAATCTCTAACTGCACGGATGTTGTCACCCACCAACTTCTCATCTACTAAGAATGCCGCTAGTCTGGTGGCGATAGTTACTGCAATTCCAACTTCAAATCTTTCTCCTTTGGAACTGGTGAGTTCTACGGTTCCCTTAGCGTAGTGTATAAACTGTCTTTGCCTTTCTTAACCATGACATACCAAGGATCATGTATATAGTGCTCTCTTCTAACACTATAGGGGTAGTCCATCTGGGTTAGAAATACAGGGTAAGAAAGAAAGAATTGTAGACAAGGCAAGTAATTACGAGGAATGTTACTACGAGGTATTTATTAGCTAAGTAGCTTAGTGTCTCACCAACTAAAGCTAATACATTACCTTATAGTGGTACATGCTAAGATGCCCAACCATAATGTTTCAATCAATCAAAGAAGCAAATCAAACATTGATCATCAGAACAATCAATCAACATTTTTTTAAAATAAAGAAAATTTATTTTTTTGTCTTAGGTTCCCTATCTCTTAAGGAGATCATAGCTGTAGGATTCCAAGGTGTGAAATCCATCTTGTCTTAGAATAGAGGAGGTAAGAATGATTAGAGTAGAACAACAAAAGGTGAGACAAGATTAAGATGAGATGAGTATAGAATGAGTCAGAGTAAGGTAAGTAGGAAAGGGTCTGTCCATTTCTATCTAGGTTTCGTCCTACAGTCAACATTTCCTCTGATACCACTTCTGTCACACCCGGCTTGAAGGAACAAAGCCAGGTGCATCTCATACATGCGCCAAGGAGACAACATATATAATAACAGAGTGTATAGAGATAAATGTCATAAAACATCAGAGTATTTATTACATAGCGGAAGACTTATTACAAAATAAAAGAATAAACATATAACGAACTAAGGATCGTCGGCGCCAATGTCAACTGAGAAACGCCACCTAGATCAGATCATACTCCTCGCCTTGTGGCTCCTCCTGAACCACCTGCTCTTCTCCTGTGGGGGGGTGTGAGACAGCAAGGGTGAGCTCACACATGATCATCGCTCAACAAGTTGTGGGGAATAATGTGACATGAACTCACCAAAGGTGGGAGCTCATGGAGTGTAAGGCTTATCAAAGAGAATGGTTAAAGCTGAGCATTGCTTTTAAGTAGTTGGTCAAAATTTTATTAGCAATTACTAAGTGTAAGTAAATACCAAACCTTAAATAAAATAATAGAACAAAATTAATAATAAACCCATGCAATGCAAATGACAAAATTGAATTTAAGTTCCATAATTTAAACATCAGAGAGTCCTGAGCTGCTCATGACCGTGAGCTCGGCTAGTATACCAGTTTTACACTCTGCAGAGGTTGTACCCTTTACCCACAAGTCATGTTACCCATCTGCCAAGGGGTCGCGAATCCCATACACCTCTACCTAGGAAGCGCGGCAGGGCAACACTACGAGGCCTTTACAAAGTTCCACTAGCTTCCGAAAACCCGCTACAGTTTATGGGAAGATCCAGTACAGGGTTCCTGGCTGACCGCCATCGCAGCAAAATCAACCAGGGACCTCCCCGCACTGACCTCTCCCCTACTGCCCTTGCCCCTTTCGGGTAAGGTAGTCTTCCACTAGCTTTCCTAGTTAATCAGCCAAGGGCGTCCCATTAAACCCTTGTGGTGGCACGTGGTTCTCAAGTTAAGCTCTATGTTCCAATTAACATTAATGATAACAACATGAACATAAACAGAATAACAACAAGAATTGGAACATAGAGGTGATAAATGATTATCCCAAAACCATATAAAGCAATAGCAAACTACCCAAGTGATTCAGGGGTAAACAAGGTAATGAGATAAACAATCTAGGGTGACCTATTGGGTCCCATCAAAATTAACCTATGCATGGATAAGTGATATTAAAGAACATTATTGGGTAAAAAGTGGTCAAGGGCACAACTTGCCTTCAATGAGCTCCTGCTCAGCTACTTCAACCTGCTGCTCACCAGGATTCCTCAGCAACGGGTTCTTCTACTCGCCACAATACAAACAAGCACAAGATATAGGGAAAATTAACATTACACCAAACATATAAACAAAATACACAGTAATAATCTACACCTTAAAATAAAATTCTAGGAACAAGAATCATAATTTTTGGAGTTATAGAATTTAAGTTATGCATTTTCAAAGATTTTATGTGCTTTAAATAGGATTAAGTGATAAATAAATTTCTTACTGTTTTCATGACATAACAGAGGCTCTAGGTGATAAAGAATAAAATTACAAAATTTTAGGAACTGGAATGGATTAATTTGGAGTTAGGATGAATTTTCTATGAATTATTGAAGTTCTAGGAATTATTTTCCTATTAAAAATCTATTTAATAATCATTTTCCCTGATTTTATTATGCTCTGGACTGGGCCTCATTTTCTGCAAAGTACAGGGGGCTCGGGGTAAGTATTTCTAGACACAGAGAACAATTGCGTAAGGATGGCGGGTTCATTCTCTAATTTCATAAGGTCTCTTATACAAAACTACAAGCCGAAGGGGTATCTTTTAATCCTGGCCGCCCGATCTAAGGTCTACGTGCCAGATTAGATTGACGCGGGTTATGAATTGGTGCGCGACAGCAGTCGTTGGATCCCAAACCCACGGCTTGGATTCAAAATACCCGAGACCGAATCCTATTCAACGAATCCCAGATCAACGGCCAGGGCTAATCGAGGTTGGGATCTAATCCCCACGGCAGGGGGCCGATCCAACGGCCAGGAGGCCTCCTTTCCCCCCACGGACCCGAGCCGGGCGGCGCTCAGGTGCTCCCACGGAGGACATCGCCGGCGATCCAGACAGCCGCGCCCAATGGCACAACCACGAGTCCGAGCGCATCTACTCTATGTGGAGAATATGGCGAACAGAGGGGTGGGTTGTTACCGGGTTCCCGAGTGGCGGCGGGGTCAGTCCGCGGTGCGGAGCGTCGCTGCGAAGGTGTGCTAGCTCCGTCGACGGATTCACGCTTCACCGATCACCCACGCCCGCAATTGAGCGGTTGCACACGTTCAGTGGACGGCACCGAACCCCCGAGTCCGGACACCGAGGATCAACGGTGACGGGAGGGAAATTTCCCCCCCCGCGGCGGTGGAATTCGTCCGCCAGGCGGCTCCCGGTGAGGGATTTGGGGACGGCGCGGGCGAGCACAGGTGCGAGGGGGTCACGGGGGTCAAACGAAGACGAGGGAGATGCGAATCCCGGGGATCGGGGCTCCCTATATGGGCACGATGCGACTGGCGCCCCAACGGACTCGTGCGGGTTGAGCATGCCGCCATGCCCGGAACTTCTGTTGGGGCGGAGCTGACATGAGGGGGCCACACGTAAGCGAGGAAGCCGAGCGCGCGCGCCAGTGAGACAGACGCCTGGGCCCCGCCTGGAAGTCAGCCGCGCGCGCGGTGAAGAGACCTGGGCCGCGCGGTAGTGAGGTGGGATGCGGTTTGGGCCGAGCGCAGGTGAATCCGGCCCAACAGACTTCTTTTTCCTTTCTTTTTTTTTTCCTGATTTCTTTTCCCCTTTATTTTTAGAATTCACATTTGAATTTAAATTGTTTTGAGATTACTTGATGATCAAAGTGTACCAAATTCAAATTTCTGAGTAATTAAATATATTCTTATTTATATATTTTGTTTTACCTCATTTGTTTAATGTTTTTTTTTCTCTTTTCCCCATTTTCTAGAATTCCTTTTTTAAATCTTAAATTCCCCTTTGGGTATTAATATATTTCTTTTCATATGATTTTCATACCGTCACAAGATGCACACAAAAATGAAAACCAGCATGATGCATGATTTAATTGTATTTATATTCTTATTAGTCATTTATTTTCAAACGAAGTGTTCACATGTGATGATAAATGGGAAAAATTCACATATAAAGGAAAGGAAATTCTCCTTTTATTTCTTTTACAAAATGGGTATTACAGTACACCATGTCGACGATGTCGAATGTGACTTGTTTACTTCGTGCATTGGGTGCTACACCGAAGGAGAGGGGTAGCTCTATTTTGCCGACAGGAAAGGTGCCCTTGCCGCCGAAGCCATACAGTGGGTTGTCCGAAGGCTTAAGCAAGTTGTGGCTGATGCCCATGCGGTCGAAGGCATGGATGAAAATGATATCCGCCTGGCTGCCATTGTCGACTAAGACTTTGTGCAGGTCCCAGCCTGCCACGCTGCAGTTGATAACCATGGCGTTGATGTGGGGTGTGCTGCGCAGGTCGACGTCTCGGGCGTCGAAGGTCAATGGCACATGGGACCACTTTGTCTGCACGACTGGACCAGTGACGGCGACGTGGTTGATGCTGCGGTAGTGGTCCCTCTTCTGTCATTTTGTGTCGAAGTCAGTGCTGGACCCCCCAGTAATCATGTGAATGACTCCGCGATACGGCTGATCGGCGAAGTCTTCTTGTTTTGGGGCTTGTGGGTGGTGGATGTTTTGCTGTTGCGGGTGTGGAGGTGGTAGTGGGGGAGGTACGATTTGTACCTCCTGGTGGTGTTGGTATGCGTGGTTAGGTGGATGCTGAGCGGGGTCGTGGTTGTATGGTTGAGGGAGTTGTTGATATGTGTGCGCGACAACTCTAGGGTTGTCGGCTGGTTGCGCCCGTGCCATCCTGTCTCTGGTGGCCTTTGTCTCTGGGCAGTATCTTGTAGGGTGCGCACAGTCTTCGCCGTGGAACAAGCAGTAAAATCTGCGCGGCTGCTGCGCACGTCCCCGGCCCCGACCACGAGTTCCGTTTCCGCGGCCCTGGGAGGGATACTCTTGTCGGCGAGGGGCCTCACCAGCGGTGTGCTGGTTGGCGATGTTGTGTACCTGTTGCTGACTGCGGCCATCCCGACCGGAGTCTGCCTGCGAAGGCCTCGTCCACGTACGGCTGGACTACGGAGGGTCTTTGGGTTTCCTCTGAGACTCGACTTTGTGCTGGTGGAGCTCTTCGGATCTGGCGTATTTTTCGAACAGCTGATACAGCTCCTGGAGGTTCCTGGGCAGATCTCTGATGCAGTGGCTGTAAAGGACGCCAGCCCGAAGGCCACTGATGGCGTAGTGAATGACGGTTTGGTTAATTTGTAACCATAGTCCCTAAGGGTTTGCCTCATCCAAAGCAATTGCGCGCAACAATGGCCTGCGGCAATATACTTGGCTTCAGCGGTAGAAAGAGCTACAGAATTTTGTTTCTTAGAAGCCCAAGACACCAGAGATCTTCCCAAGAACTGGCAAGTCCCTGATGTGCTCTTTCTATCAATTTTACACCCTGCCCAATCAGCATATGAATAACCAAGTAAATCAAAAGTGGATCCCCTGGGGTACCAAAGGCCAAACTTAGGAGTATAAACTAAATATCTCAAGATCCATTTTACGGCCCCAAGGTGAACTTCCTTAGGATCGGCTTGGAATCTTGCACACATGCATACGGAAAGCATAATATCCAGTCGAGATGCACATAAATATAGTAAAGATCCTATCATCGACCGGTATACCTTTTGATCTACGGATTTACCTCCCGTGTCGAGGTCGAGATGCCCATTGGTTCCCATGGGTGTCTTGATGGGCTTGACATCCTTCATCCCAAACTTGGTGAGTATGCCTTGAATGTACTTCGTTTGGCTAATGAAGGTGCCCTCTTGGAGTTGCTTCACTTGAAATCCTAAGAAATACTTCAACTCCCCCATCATAGACATCTCGAATTTTTGAATCATGATCCTACTAAACTCTTCACAAGTAGATTTGTTAGTAGACCCAAATATGATATCATCAACATAAATTTGGCATACAAATAAATCATTTGCAATTGTTTTAGTGAAAAGAGTAGGATTGGCTTTTCCGACTTTGAAGCCATTAGCTATAAGAAAGTCTCTTAGGCATTCATACCATGCTCTTGGGGCTTGCTTGAGCCCATAAAGCGCCTTAGAGAGTTTATACACATGGTTAGGGTACTCACTATCTTCAAAGCCGGGAGGTTGCTCAACATAGACCTCCTCCTTGATTGGTCCATTGAGTAAGGCACTTTTCACGTCCATTTGATAAAGCTTAAAGCCATGGTAAGTAGCATAGGCAAGTAATATACGAATTGACTCAAGCCTATCTATGGGTGCATAGGTTTCACCGAAATCCAAACCTTCGACTTGTGAATATCCCTTGGCCACAAGTCGTGCTTTGTTCCTTGTCACCACACCATGCTCATCTTGCTTGTTGCGGAAGACCCACTTGGTTCCTACAACATTTTGGTTAGGACGTGGAACAAGATGCCAAACCTCATTTCTTGTGAAGTTGTTGAGTTCCTCTTGCATTGCCAACACCCAATCCGAATCCCTTAATGTGTCTTCCACCCTGTATGGCTCAATAGAAGACACAAAGGAGTAATGTTCACAAAAATGAGCCACACGAGATCGAGTGGTTACCCCCTAATGAATATCGTCGAGGATGGAGTTCACGGGGTGATCTCGTTGTATTGCTTGGTGGACTCTTGGATGTGGCGGTCTTGGACCGTCATCATCTTCCTTGTCTTGATCATTGGCATCTCCCCCTTGATCATTGCCCTCCTCTTGAGGTGGCTCATCTTCTTGATCTTCATTTTCATCCTCTTGAGCTTGATTCTCATCTTGAGTTGGTGGAGATGCTTGTATGGAGGAAGATGGTTGATCTTGTGCTTGTGGAGGCTCTTCGGATTCCTTAGGACACACATCCCCAATGGACATGTTCCTTAGCGCGACGCATGGAGCCTCTTCATCATCTAGCTCATCAAGATCAACTTGCTCTACTTGAGAGCCGTTAGTCTCATCAAACACAATGTCACAAGAAACTTCAACTAGTCCAGTGGACTTGTTAAAGACTTTATATGCCCTTGTGTTTGAATCATATCCTAGTAAAAAGCCTTCTACAGCCTTAGGAGCAAATTTAGATTTTCTACCTCTTTTAACAAGAATAAAGCATTTGCTACCAAAGACTCTAAAATATGAAACATTGGGCTTTTTACCAGTTAGGAGTTCATATGATGTCTTCTTGAGGATTCGGTGAAGGTAGAGACGGTTGATGGCGTAGCAAGCGGTGTTGATTGCTTCCGCCCAAAACTGGTACGAAGTCTTGTACTCATCAAGCATGGTCCTCGCCATGTCAAGTAGAGTTTTATTCTTCCTCTCCACTATACCATTTTGTTGTGGCGTGTAGGGAGAAGAGAACTCATGCTTGATGCCCTCGTCCTCAAGGAAACCTTCTATTTGTGAGTTCTTGAACTCCGTCCCGTTGTCGCTTCTAATCTTTTTTATCCTTAAGCCGAACTCATTTTGAGCCCATCTCAAGAATCCCTTTAAGGTCTCTTGGGTTTGAGATTTATCCTGCAAAAAGAACACCCAAGTGAAGTGAGAATAATCATCCACAATAACTAGACAGTACTTACTCCCGCCGATGCTTATGTAAGCTATTGGGCCGAATAGGTCCATGTGGAGTAGCTCAAGCGGCCTGTCGGTCGTCATGATGTTCTTGTGTGGATGATGAACACCAACTTGCTTCCCTTCTTGACATGCGCTACAAACCCTGTCTTTCTCAAAATGAACATTGGTTAGTCCTAAAATGTGCTCTCCCTTCAGAAGATTATGAAGATTCTTCATCCCAACATGGGCTAGTCGGCGGTGCCAGAGCCAACCCATGTTAGTCTTAGCAATTAAGCAAGTGTCGAGTTCAGCTCTATTAAAATCAACTAAGTATAGCTGACCCTCTAACACTCCCTTAAATGCTACTGAATCATCACTTCTTCTAAAGACAGTAACACCTATATCCGTAAAAAGGCAGTTGTAGCCCATTTTACATAATTGAGAAACGAAAAGCAAATTGTAATCTAAAGAATCTACAAGAAAAACATTTGAAATAGAATGGTCAGGTGATAGAGCAATTTTACCAAGTTCTTTGACCAAACCTTGATTTCCATCCCCGAATGTGATAGCTCTTTGGGGATCATTGTTTTTCCTCGTAGGAGGAGAACATTCTTTTCTCCCCAGTCATGTGGTTTGTGCACCCGCTGTCAATTATCCAACTTGAGCCCTCGGATGCATAAACCTAGAAAACAAGTTTAGGTCTTGTTCTTAGGTACCCAAACGGTCTTGGGTCCTTTGACATTAGAAACAAGCACCTTAGGTACCCAAACACAAGTCTTTGACCCCTTGTGTTTGTCCCCAACATATTTGGCAACTACTTTGTCTGATTTGTTAGTTAAAACATAAGATGCATCAAAAGTCTTAAATGAAATATTAGGTTCATTTGATGCAATAGGAGTTTTCTTCTTAGGCAATTTAGCACGAGTGGATTGCCTAGAACTAGATGCCTCACTCTTATACATAAAACCATGATGAGAGCTAGAGTGAGACTTTGTAGAATGAATTCTCCTAATTTTGTGCTCGGGATAACCAGCAGGGTATAAAATGTAACCTTCGTTATCCTGAGGCATGGAAGCTTTGCCCTTAACAAAGTTAGACAATCTTTTAGGAGGGGCATTAAGCTTGACATTGTCTCCCTGTTGGAAGCCAATGCCATCCTTAATGCCAGGGCGTCTCCCACTATAGAGCATGCTTCTAGCAAATTTAAAATTTTCATTTTCTAAGTCATGCTCATTAATCTTAGCACTAATTTGAGCTATGTGATCATTTTGTTGTTTAATTAAAGCTAGGTGATCATGAATAGCATCAACATTAACATCTCTACATCTAGTGCAAATAGTAACATGCTCAATGGTAGATGTAGAGGGTTTGCAAGTATTTAATTCAACAATCTTAGCATGTAAAATAGCATTCTCATCTCTAAGATTGGAAATAGAAACATTGCAAGCATTTAAATCTTTAGCCTTAGCAGTTAATTTTTCATTCTCAATTTTAAGGCTAGAGAGAGATGCATTCAATTTGTCAATCTTAGTAATTAAATTAGCATTATCATTTCTAAGGTTAACAAGAGAATCATCACCATCATTTAATTTCTCAACCTTAGCAATCAATTTATCATTTTCAAATCTAAGTTTGGAAATAGTGTCATGGCAGGTGCTTAGCTCACTAGTTAATTTTTCACATTTTTCTATCTCCTGAGCATAAACATTTTTAACTTTAACATGCTTTTTATTTTCTTTAATAAGGAAGTCCTCTTGGCTATCCAATAGTTCATCCTTCTCATGAATAGCACTAATCAATTCATTTAATTTTTCTTTTTGTTGCGTGTTTAAGTTGGCAAAAAGGGTGAGTAAATTATCCTCATCATCACTAGAGTTCTTCTCATCACTAGATGTAGCATATTTAGTGAAGGCTCTAGATTTTACCTTCTTTTTGCCATCCCTTGGCATGAGGCATTTGTGGTCGACGTTGGGGAAGAGGAGACCCTTGTTGACGATGATGTTTGCAGCGTCCTCGTCGGAGGAGTTGTCGATGGAGCTCTCGTCGGAGTCCCACTCCTGGCAAACATGGGCATCGCCGCCCTTCCTCTTGTAATACTTCTTCTTCTCCTTCCTTCTCCCCTTCTTGTTGTCGCCCCTGTCACTATCACTTGATAATGGACATTTAGCAATGAAATGATCGGGCTTACCACACTTGTAGCAAACTTTCTTGGAGCGGGGCTTGTAGTCCTTCCCCCTCCTTTGCTAGAGGATTTGGCGAAAGCTTTTGATGATTAAAGCCATCTCCTCATTGTTGAGCTTAGAGGCGTCGATGGGAAGCCTACTTGATGTAGACTCTTCTTTCTTCTCCTCCGTCGCCTTGAAGGCGACGGGTTACACCTCGGATGTAGAGGTGGCGCCTTGCTCGATGATTTTCTTGGAGCCTTTGATCATTAATTCAAAGCTCACAAATTTTCCTATCACTTCCTCGGGAGACATTAGTTTATATCTTGGATCACCACGAATTAATTGAACTTGAGTAGGGTTAAGGAAAACGAGTGATCTAAGAATAACCTTGACCATTTCATGGTCATCACATTTGGTGCTCCCGAGGTTGCGCACTTGGTTCACCAATGTCTTGAGCCAGTTGTACATTGCTTATGGCTCCTGACCTTGGTGAAGCATGAAGCGACCGAGCTCCCCCTCGATCGTTTCCCTCTTGGTGATCTTGGTCACCTCGTCTCCTTCGTGCGCGGTCTTGAGTACGTCCCAAATCTCTTTGGCACTCTTCAACCCTTGCACCTTATTATACTCTTCTCGACTTAGAGAGGCGAGGAGTATAGTAGTGGCTTGGGAGTTGAAGTGCCGGATTTGGGCTACCTTGTCTGAGTCATAGCCTTCATCCCCCATGGATGGTTCTTGCGCACCAAATTCAACAATGTCCTAAATACTAGCGTGGAGTGAGGTTAGATGATGCCTCATTTTGTCACTCCACATACAATAATCTTCACCGTAAAAAACTGGTGGTTTGCCTAATGGGACGGAAAGTAAAGGGGTGCGTTTGGAAATACGAGGATAGAGTAAGGGGATCTTACTAAACTTCTTGCGCTCATGGCGCTTAGAAGTGACAAAAGGCGTGTCGGAGCCGGAGGTGGAGGGCAACGAAGAATCGGTCTCGTAGTAGACAACTTTCTTCATTTTCTTTTTCTTGTCGCCACTCCGGTGCGACTTCACGCGGGGAGGTGATTCCTCCCTCTTCTTGTTGTCGGACTCCCCCGATGGAGCCTTCTCGTGGTTTGTAGCGGGCTTCTCGCCGGTCACCATCTCCTTCTTGGCGTGAGCTCCCGACATCACTTCGAGCGGTTAGGCTCTTAATGAAGTACCGGGCTCTGATACCAATTGAAAGTCGCCTAGAGGAAGGGTGAATAGGCAAATCTGAAATTTATAAACTTTAAGCACAACTACAAGCTGGGGTTAGTGTTAGAAATAAAAGCGAGTCCGAAAGAGAGGGCGAAAACAAATCACAAGCAAATGAAGAGTGTGACACGGTGATTTGTTTTACCGAGGTTCAGTTCTTGCAAATCTACTCCCCGTTGAGGTGGGCACAAAGGTCGGGTCTCTTTCAACCATTTCCCTCTCTCAAACGGTCACCTAGACCGAGTGAGCTTTCTCCTTAATCAAACGGGTCACTTAGACCCCTTACAAGGACCACCACAACTTGGTGTCTCTTGCTTTGATTACAAGTCACTTGAGAATAAGAATGGGAAAGAAGAAAGCACGATTGCAAACACCAAGCGACAAGAGCGACAAATAACACACGGATCACTTTCTCTCTCAAGTCACTAATCACTAATGATCACTTGTCTTAATTGTGGAACTTGTAGAGATTGGAGGCTTTGATTGTGTCTTGGAATGGATTGCTAGCTCTTGTATTGAATGTAGAGGATTGGAATGCTTGGGTGTGTTGAATGGTGGTGGTTGGGGTTGTATTTATAGCCACCAACCACTTCCTAGCCGTTGCTCCAATTCTGCCGACCGCGGACGGTCCGCGCTCCTGGTCCGGACGGTCCGCCCCTGTACATCAACGGCTGAAATCGCAACGGTCAATAGTAACGGCTATATCAACGGCTATAATGCATTAAATGTGTCGTCAGATGTCAGATAAAGGTAGTCGCGGACGGTCCGGTCGTGCACCCCGGACGGTCCGCGAGGACGCTATAATTCATTTTACCGAACCCGTCACCTTCGGGTTTTTCAGTTCCTCACCTACCGGACGGTCCGCGCCTGAGCCCGGACGGTCCGCGCGTGGTCTCGGACAGTGCTTGCTTTCCCTCCGGATGGTCCGTAGTGTAGACATGGGTTTTTGCATTGGTTCTGTCCGAGGGTCATCTTGGTGTTGCGGACGGTCCGCCGCAAGGGCCCGGACGATCCGCGTGTTGGTGACTTGCTCTCAAATGCTTCGGCTTAAGAGCAAGGCAACATAAAGAATGTTAAACGTTAAGGTCCTTCGTCCTTCGGAGCATTATTTCCCTTAGGATATAACGACTTTCGGACGAAGGTTACAGAGAGCATACCTACGTAAATACGACATATAAAAATGAAGAAGTCATACGAAACATGAACAATACGAACCATCAGATATGCTATTATTATTGTATTATTTTTATTTTATTACTATGAATAAGTAAAGATAATAATTTATTACAAGTGTACCTTCGGCTTGAAGGAAGATAAAGAATACAAGTGTGACGCAAAAGCAAATGCCCAGTCAGCGTGAACAGTACGGGAGTACTGTTCACCTATTTATAGGCACGAGACGCAGCTCGTGTAAAATTACACTCATGCCCTTTACATTTGCTAATAACTCTATAGTATTCCATCGAGGTTTAAATAGCCTTTTCATCTCTAAGTCAGTTTCCCTTTCTGCTATCATGCCGAAGCCTTCCTACGCACAGCTTCGGCTTTGCGTTATCCTTCGTACTCTATTTGTGTTTCTTCACGCGGTGGTTTCGATTCAAGGCCGAAGGTACCTGTTTATGCATTATACTTCCAGAAACATTGTTAAATCATGTTTTTGAGGACCTTCGAAAGCCGAAGGCCCCCAATAGTAGCCCCTTGCAATATTAATTTGTTAGAATAATAAATTTAGATTGCAATAAGAACGAAGGCCCTGAGCCGAAGGTCCGAAAAAACACCTTCCCTTTGCTAGAATAGCAACAGCCACCGATAAGCGGGCCCTCCAGCATGCAATGCACCAGGCGTATAAATAAGAGCACACCACGATGTCATTTGGTACGCTTTCTTGCCATCTGCTCTTGCTTTCTCAGTTTTTAGCTCTTGCGCACCAAGACTTGCTTGGCTTTTTAAGTTTTTTAAGCTTCAGCTTTGAAAGCAGTTTTTCAGCATTTCCGAAGATGTCTGAAGATAAAAAATCTATTGCTGAATCGAAGCTGAGCCTTTCTGAGGAGAAGAATCTTGGCTTTATTGAATCAATATCAAAGACAAATACAGAGAAAATTACAATGGAAATTTTGGAAGGCTTATCTGAAGATACTAGTGATAGTGACAGTTATGATGTGGAAAGTGGCGGGGAAGACTCCGAAGATCGACCCTGGCGGCCAAGCCATGCAGTTTTTGGAAAATCAACCATTAAACAAAGTCATCTTGTCAATATGAGGGGGAGATATTTTCGGGATATGTCTATTGTAAGGGCTGACAACGGAGAGAAGACTTGTCCTACTCCCGAAGAAAATGAAGTCGTGATCTTTTGAAGCTTCTTCAAGGCTGGGCTTCGGTTCCCTCTAAGCAGTTTCGTGGTTGAAGTTTTGAAGATATATGAAATCTACCTTCATCAAATTACTCCCGAAGCAATTGTAAGAATGGGAGTCTTTGTCTGGGCCGCGAGGAGCCAAGGCTTGGAGCCAAATGCAAAAAGTTTCTGCAGTATACACGAACTGGTTTATGAGACAAAGCCTTGGGGCAAAGAGCAGTATCATAACAATTTTGGTTGTTATAGCTTCGGTGCCCGCTCTGGATCAAGCTGCCCTGTGCCGACTTTTCGAAAGAGATGGCCCGGGGATTGGATGAAGGAATGGTTCTATGTAAAAAATGATTTAAAAGCACGAGAGGATATTAAGGATATTATTATGTGCCCTATCTGGCAGCGCTTCGGCCTCCGGAAGCCGAAGGTGGAGATTGATGAAGCAGCCGAAGAATGCCGAAAGGCTTTCGGCATAGTCTGCTCCTTCATCGGGACAATAGACTTAGTTCAAGAGCACATGGCCTACAGGATATGGCCATTGGTAGCCAACTGGGAAATGCCAAAGGAAACTATCAGCAACCCCCTCGAAGGTGGTCTGGTTCGACTAAAGTATACCTTCAGATTTGCAGACCAGTTTGTCGAGCCAGACGATGATTGGTTGGAAAGTGTCGAAGCTACAAGTGATGAATTGCTTGGGGCGTACTCCAAGACAGAAGATAATGCGCTATCAGTGGCCTTCAGAGACCAGAAAAAGAAGAGGCTGAATAGAGTTTTCGATGCTATTGGATTCGTCTATCCTGATTACCGTTACCCGCTACGGGGTCAGAAAATAAAAGGTGCAGTTTCTGTGAAGGAAGTTGCTTCGACCGCTTCTAGTGAGCCTACGTCGAAGAGAAAAAAGGTGAAGGTTCTTACCCACCGGCCACGCTACATTGAGCCGGCCATAGTGCCTGATTTTGGTGGTGAGACCTCTTCGGCCACTGAAGCCAGAGAACCTACACATCTGCAGAATATTGAAGAGCCAGCTGCAATGTCGGAGATGGAAAAAATTGAAGAACCGAGGGCTGAAGAGACAAGGATATCGGAAGTTTTAAGTCCTTCGGCAAGAGTTGAGGTGTCAATGCCGAAGGCACAAAAGGATCTTACAACAACTCCCAAGAGGAGGAGAATGGTCAACGTTTTAGATGTGCTAGAAACAATAAAATCTTCAAGCTCTACTCCGAAGAGAGCTGCCGAAGCTTCAAAAACACAAATTGAGGAGACCGAAACTGGGCCTTCAGAGCCCGCCAAGAAGAAATCTTTAGAAATTAGAAAAGAAACGGAAAAAGAATCTGTAGAAGAAATTTTGTCTGAGAAAACTGCCATCCCTATTCCCGAAGCATCTTCCGAAGCCCTCAACTATGTTTTACGTCATGCTTCGGGTAAAAAATTGACTGAAAAAGAAAAGCGAGAAGCTCAGTTCTATGCGCAAAAATTGAAATATCCAAAAGGGGCACTGATATTCAACAGAAGTGGAGAAGAAGACTTCTTGTATTGTCTCCCTGATAACAAGGAGATTTCTGTCTGTCGGGAGATGAGCAAGAGCTTCGGATTCCCGACATTAGAAGACGGACTTTCGGTGCTGTCAAAAGATGAGTTGGCCGACAGCTTAGCATACAATAGTTTAAAGGTGAGAAATTGAGATTTTTGTATTTAAAAACAAAATTTTTCATTTGCTTAAACTTAATGTCGCATTTTTGCAGGGCCTTATTCTTAGCAATGCCCTTAGGGCACAAAAAGATGCCGAAGATGAAGGGTGTACCATAGCCTTGAACAACCTTCGTTTCGAAGTAATTGAACTAAGGAACGAAGGTCTTCAAAAAGATAAAATATTAAACTCATTGTTGAGTAAAATAAAAGAAGACGAAGCTGTTTCCAAAGCTCAATCCGAAGCTCAGAAATAGGAAATCGAAGATCTTCGAAAACAGTTATTCGAATCTAAAGAAAAATGTGCTGTTGCAGAAGCTAAACGAGAAATTAGCGATCAAAGGACAAAATGTTTAGAGAAAAACATTGAAGAACTTCGTATATCCAAGGAAAAATGTTTTGAGAAATCTATGGATTGTGTGAAGAGAATAAAAACTAGCTTCGCCAACGTTGGCGCGTACTCAAGCGAGGAGAATTTCATAATGGGCGATCCCGAGGGCCCAATTGAATGGACCAGCCACGAAGCTGAAGCTTTTGAGGAAATTTTGAGTGGTCGTGGGGACATATGTGCCTTCTCGGGTGCTAGGGGGATTGCCGCTATCTTGGAGAGGATAGGCTGCGAACATGTGAAATCCTTGGCGCAAACTGAGGCTGCCTTATCTATTGAAGATACAAAAGACCCCTCGGCCGAAGCAAGCTTGGTTGGTGGAAAATTTTTCACCGACATCTGGGAAAATGGCGGTCGGGAGATGGCTCAAGAAATTATAAGGAAAAGTGAAAAAGATACTCACGATGCTAGAGAAGCAGCAGAGGCCGCTGAGAAAACTGCGGATCTCGAGAGGCGAATAGGTATTGATTAATAGCTTTTGACTTTATGTTCTAATTTTATGACTTCAAACTTATTTACGCTTTGCATCACAGCCGCACTATCTCCTCCCCCAGAGCCCGTCAAGCCATTGGCGGACCCCAAAGCAAAGGAGGATGATGAAATTATAAAAATGGTCGAAGCTATTATGGATAAAGTTGTTGATCAACTATTAAACGAAGCTGCAGAAATAGTTTTAAAAGAAGATTAGCTGCTATTGTAAAAACATTTGGAATGTAATATTTGCTGGACAATGTGTGTAATATTTTATAATTTTGAATGTAATATATAAGTTGTTTATAATTCAATTCTTTACGATGCATGAAACTGTACGTACATACCGTTTTTGAGCCTTCGGCGAAAAAACACCTTCCCTTCTTTTCATGCTTCGTGAAGAATATCCATATCCCGTAAAAATATACAATTTTCGAAAAAACATTATGCTTCGTAAACAACAGATCTCTTTTTCATATTAAAGTTGACGAAGCTGTATTTCTTGAAAACTTATTTTGTGCCTTGACACTTCTTCGAAACAATCTCCGAAGTTCAATATTGTAGGTCAACATTGTCTACCCTTCCGAAGGTCAACATTGCATCCCCTTCTTGTGCCATTGATGCAATATGATGTATGATGTTATGCTATGCACATGATGTAATGATGTAATGACATGCAAAATGATATTTGCGCCGAAGGTACACACACATTCCTCAGTAGAGCACACAATCTTTTTGCCGTTTATTTTTCGGCTTCACCGCTTATTTTTTGGTGTAGCAGCGCTGACTTTTCGCTGTAAGCCTCCCTTAGGAGCTTCTTCGCCTTTTATTTCGGCGGTATCAGCGTTTATTTTTCGCTGTAAGCCTCCCTTAGGAGCTTCTTCGCCTTTTATTTCGGCGGTATCAGCGTTTATTTTTCGCTGTAAGCCTCCCTTAGGAGCTTCTTCGCCTTTTATTTCGGCGGTATCAACGCTTATTTTTCGCTGTAAGCTCTGCATTCCCTTTGGAACGACTTTTGAGCAGAAAACTTACGTTGTGTTCCCTTAAGAACGTCTTTTGTTGCTTCGACAAAAACTTGCAATGCATTCCTTAAAACAACTTCTTGTTGCTTCGTCAAAACTTTCTAGGACTTCGTCGATGCTTGAAGAAGGTATATTACATTATGACAATGACGAAGTTATTACAAGAAACTGAAAACAACAAAAGAACTAAGTTTTCAATGATTACTCATTATTGAAGAGGTAAATGATAACAAATGTAAAAGTTGTTTCAAAGGTAGGATATATCTTAGTAGATGTGCTTCGATTCTGGCACAGTACTGTTGACTGTGCGAGCTTCGGACTGTTCCCTGAAGTCTCGCTGTTGATGATTGTGCTGGCTCCCTTCTAGCTGCTGGCCTTGGGGATAAGCGGGTTGCATTGGTGGTGGAGGTGGGGGCTGTTGCCAAGATGCCTGAGGTTGGCTTGCCGAAGCAACAGAAACTGCAGGATGGTTACCCACATACTCTGGAATGTATGGTGAGTGGTACGAAGCAGTATGCATAACCTGATTCAGTTGGCTCTGTTGGGCTGCAGCTTCTGCTATCTCTTTCTGTTTCTGGATGGTTACATGGCACATCCTAGTAGTATGGACCTTGTCCTCACCACAGAATAGGCAATAAATTTTTCTGGGCTGATCACCAAACCTTCCTCCAAAGCCCCTGGCGCCTCTGCCCTTTGAGCTGGGGGCCGGGGGTAGTTCTGTTGCTGCCCCGAAGCCTGGGAGGAATACTGCGACCTCTGTTGCTGACTTCCCCTGTCGTCATTCTGAGTAGAGTGGATAGATCTGACGTGCCTAGGGTGGATTCTTCCTCTGAAACCCCTGGTCATTTTGGAGAACCTGTAAGATTCCTCCCTTCTTTGTCGAAAGTCATTATCTGCTCGGATATATTCATCCATCTTCTGAAGCAGTTTCTCCAGGGTCTGAGGGGGTTTCCTGGCGAAATATTGGGCTGTAGGTCCTGGCCGAAGCCCCTTAATCATGGCCTCAATAACAATTTCATTAGGCACCATTGGCGCCTGTGCCCTCAATCGTAAGAACCTTCGGACATACGCCTGAAGGTATTCTTCATGGTCCTGAGTGCACTGGAACAAAGCTTGAGCAGTGACCGGCTTCGTCTGAAACCCCTGGAAGCTGGTGATGAGCATGTCCTTCAACTTTTGCCACGATGTAATTGTTCCTGGCCGAAGAGAGGAGTACCAGGTTTGTGCAACATTTTTGACTGCCATGACGAAGGATTTCGCCATGACTGCAGTATTGCCACCATATGAAGATATGGTTGCTTCGTAGCTCATCAGAAATTGCTTCGGATCTGAGTGTCCATCATACATTGGGAGCTGGGGTGGTTTGTAAGACGGGGGCCAAGGTGTAGCCTGCAGTTCTACTGATAGAGGAGAAGCATCATCAAAAGCAATATTTCCATGATGGAAATCCTCATACCAGTCATCCTCGTTGATGAAGCCTTCTTGGTGAAGCTCTCTGTATTGGGGCCTCCGGTTCTGCTCATCTTGCGTAAGATGACGAACTTCTTCAGAGGCTTCGTCTATCTGCCTTTGTAGGTCAGCTAGTCGGGCCATCTTTTCTTTCTTCCTTTGCACTTGTTGATGCAACATCTCCATATTCCTGATTTCTTGGTCCAAGTCGTCCTCCTGAGGCGTTGGACTGGTGGCCTTCCTCTTCTGGCTTCGGGCCTCCCAAAGAGAAAGGGTCTCCTGGTTCGGATCCAGCGGCTGCAGAGCGGCAGCCCTTGTTGCTGAAACTTTCTTTGGCGGCATGACGAAGGTCGATGCTTGCCGAAGGTGGTCGAAAAGGGTTCACCGGAGGTGGGCGCCAATGTTGGTGACTTGCTCTCAAATGCTTCGGCTTAAGAGCAAGGCAACATAAAGAATGTTAAACGTTAAGGTCCTTCGTCCTTCGGAGCATTATTTCCCTTAGGATATAACGACTTTTGGACGAAAGTTATAGAGAGCATACCTACGTAAATATGACATATAAAAATGAAGAAGAAGTCATACGAAACATGAACAATACGAACCATCAGATATGCTATTATTATTGTATTATTTTTATTTTATTACTATGAATAAGTAAAGATAACAATTTATTACAAGTGTACCTTCGGCTTGAAGGAAGATAAAGAATACAAGTGTGACGCAAAAGCAAATGCCCAGTCAGCGTGAATATTTATAGGCACGAGACGCAGCTCGTGTAAAATTACACTCATGCCCTTTACATTTGCTAATAACTCTATAGTATTCCATCGAGGTTTAAATAGCCTTTTCATCTCTAAGTCGGTTTCCCTTTCTGCTATCATGCCGAAGCCTTCCTGCGCACAGCTTCGGCTTTGCGTTATCCTTCATACTCTATTTGTGCTTCTTCACGCGGTGGTTTCGATTCAAGGCCGAAGGTACCTATTTATGCATTATACTTCCAGAAACATTGTTAAATCATGTTTTTGAGGACCTTCGGAAGTCGAAGGCCCCCAACACCACGCTTAGTCTATTTTTTCCAAAAAGCTTCTCCTGTCCGGAATAATCTACGGTATTACGGACAGTCGATTTAGAATAGTTGTAGATGAACCTTTGGCACCTGTAGAACATATAATCTAGAGCAAACTAGTTAGTCCAATTATTTGTGTTGGGCAATTCAACCTCCAAAATCATTTAGGAAAAAGGTTTGACCCTATTTCCCTTTCAGTTTGCCTCATCCAAAGTAGTTGCGTGCAACACTGTCCTGCGGCAACATACTCGGCTTCAGCAGTGGATAGGGCAACAGAAGTTTGTTTCTTAGAACACCAGGACACCAGGGACCTTCCCAGAAACTGACAAGTCCCTGATGTACTCTTCCTATCAACCTTGCACCCAGCATAGTCGGAATCCGAGTATTCGATTAAGTCAAAGGTAGACCCCTTTGGATACCAGATCCCGAAGCAAGGCGTAAGGACTAAATATCTAAGAATTCGCTTAACGGCCACAAGGTGACACTCCTTGGGGTCGGATTGAAATCTAACACACATGCATACACTTAGCATAATATCCGGTCTACTAGCACAAAGATAAAGTAATGATCCTATCATAGATCGGTATGCCTTTTGATCAACGGACTTACCTCCCGTGTTGAGGTCAAGATGTTCGTCCGTTCCCATCGGTGTCTTTGCGGGCTTTGCATCCTTCATCCCAAACCTCTTGAGGAAATCTTGAGTGTACTTCGTTTGAGAGATGAAGGTTCCTTCTTTGAGTTGCTTCACATGAAAACCAAGGAAGTATTTCAACTCGCCCATCATTGACATCTCAAACTTTTGCATCATCACCCTGCCCAAACTCCTCACAAGACTTTTGATTAGTAGAACCAAATATAATGTCATCGACATATATTTGGCTTACAAAAAGATCACCATTGCAAGTCTTAGTAAAGAGAGTAGGATCAGTTTTCTTAACCTTGAAAGCATTAGTAATAAGGAAATCTCTAAGGCATTCATACTATAACACCTCAGGTGTTACCATGGCTTGAGCACACCTTGGTGCTAAGGACTATGATCACATGTGGTAATAACTTAAGGAGAACATAAGAACCTTGGAGACCATGTGTTAACCAAGATTGCTAATGACCTAAGAAGTATTACTCAAACCTTTGTGCACTTGCTACCTTGGGCAAGAGGAGGAAAACCCTAGACCTCTCTTGAACCCTATCTCCCAAAGCCATGGTTAAGAGGGGGGAGAGAGTGAGCAAATGTGCAAACCATGAGTAATCTTTAACCAAACTTTAAGTAACCTTATAACCAGCAATGGTGGGAAGGAAATATTGCAAAAAGACCCCTGGAGAAACCCCAAATCCATTCCCTGAGTAGAGAGAGAGCTAGAGCTCTCTAATTCTCTCTAAGTTAAAAACTACACCTACACTAAAGATCAACCGTGTTCACCTCGAAGCTGGCACCAAAACCACCTAAGTTCTATACCAAAAATGTGGCATACCACCTAGGGCACCCACTGAAAAAAGCTGAGCCCGAGATCTTGACGTTTGACATGCCTTGGCATGGTTTTTGTCGCGAGGTGGGCAAAGTGACATACCTGATTTGGCGACCGAAGATCTCCCTACCTAGGCCATATCTACCATGGCAACTCACGGATGAGAGACAGCCCTAGGTGCCAGGAAAAGACTCGCGCCGGATTTTTGCCAAGATTCGCACGTTTGCGACTTGGGTGAGCTGTGGAACACGGGCAGAAGAAAAGCTCCACGTGTTCGACGCGCTCTGTGCACGCCAGAGCACGCCCGCGCGCGCCCCGCGTCGCGCCAACGGCCAGCCGACGCCATGGCCCGCGCCCGCGCCTATAAAGCCCGCTCGGGCGTCGACCACACTCTTCCGCGCACGCTCAAACCTCACCGGAGCTCAGCTCACCGTCGTTTGCCCGTGCACGACGTGTCCGCGGCCACCCGAGCCCCTGCCGCCGTAGACCGGCCAGCCCAGCCTTTCCAAACCCCGTCCGACCCTCGGAGACGACTGAGCACATCTCAGTGAAGCTCCCCGAGCGAGGAATCGAAGCCTGCTTCGCCGGAGAGGCCAGTCCACGGTTGCCGGAGTTCACAACCTCGCCGGAGTGCGTGGACCGGGTAATCCACTGAACCATTTTCCGATTCCTTGTGCACACGGTCTCTACGTCACTCCGTGAAGCTCACCGTGCCCTTGGATTGAACCAGATCGCCGTGATTTGGCCGGCACACCCGCCGCCGACGAAGACACCCGCCTGCGCACGTGGACCGAGCGATTCCAGCCACCCCCGCCGTCGAGCCGTACATCGCTGTGACCGCCAGAGCCTCCCCGAACCAACCCCGCCCCTCGCCGGACCTATCTCACCGCCGGTAAGCCGCGCCACCCTTTTCTTTCTTGCGGGTACTGTTTAAACCTAGGGAAGGACCGCGGGGGAGAAGGAAAGAAGTCTGGGGGGTTTTGTGAAATGTCAGAGACTCAAATGAATAGTAGCGCGGGGGTATAACTGTAATACCCAATTTGCAATTTGCTAGAAATAATATAAATGGAGAAACAATTTCTCTTTATGCGAGTTTGACATTTATGTACCATCACATGAGAACACCATATTTAAAAACAAATAACTATTAAGATATATGCTACCAAAATATGCATCATGTTGGGTTTTCATGTGGTGTGCATTCTGTGACAACCTAAAAAATAATAATAATGTGACAAAAAAATATATTAAAAAGTCCAAAAGTGGAATTTAAGTTCTAAAGGAAATTTAGAATTTGGGGAATTGAGAAAAGAGAAGAAATACTATACAAATGAGATAAAATAGATATATAAAATAACTAGATTTGGTTATTTAAATTTAACCTAAATATGAACTCCACAAATATAAACTCAAATTTTGAATTTGAATTTGAAAAGGAAAGAAAAAGAGAAAAGAACTGACTTACCTCGACCTGGGCCAATTCCTCACCACCAGCCCACGCCCACTCCCTCTTCACTTTCGCGTGGTGGGCTGAAACGTGCCCCGCCGGCCCAATTCGTGCGCCCTGGCCACCTATGTCTGCACTCGCGTCAGGCACTGACTTGTGGGCCCCACTCGACAGGGTTGTCATCTTCCCCGTGGCATTCGGCTCAGGTCGTTCGTAACAGGCATCACGCACATCTCGCTCTCCGATGACCGATTCTCCCCCTAAAATCGGACTCCGTTCGCAACCAATCTCCACAAATTTGGCGGTCCGTCGTAACTCCGCGCGATTCGCGGATCCTGGGGACTATAGAAATGAGCGTCGCTGCTCTCGTCCGTCATCCGCCCTGTGTCTATGACTTCCTGGTTGCCGCGCCGCAACTGAAGCCACCGAGAACTCTGGCATCGACCATAGGCGGAAATCTTGCCAGCCGAACTCCTATAAATTTCCACGCGCTCGCCTGGATCGTCGGTGGCCTCGCGGCGGGGGTTTGGCGGCTGGTGATTTTGGAATTCGTCGCCGGAGTGCGCGCTTCTCCGCCTGGCCGCCGTGCGCCGTGACCCTGCAACGTTGGAGAAATTGCGAGCTCGAACCGGCGGGATTTGAGCTCGGGTTGACCTCCGCCGCTGTCGGGATTCCTCCGCGACTGCAGTCGGCCATTGGGCGGATTCGCGAAGGTGGCATTCGAGCGTTCATCGAGAGCAGGTTTCGGCGGGGCGGCTCGGCGTGCGCCGCCATGGGGGCTGAAGCTCCGTCGAGCTCGGATAGCAGTAGGATGAAGGGGTCGTGGAATTCGTCGCCGGTGTTTGAGATTCCGTCGTGACACCACTGTGGCGTGGTCGGAGTCACAATCATCCAGCAATGAGGTAAGATCCCCATTACATGGTCCCTTATTGATCATGGCTCCGCATAGCCTCGTTTCGGTTGGGGTCGAGTCACCAGGACGTGACTGGGAAGCTCGGCCATGGCACCTCCATGGCGTGCAGACCGTCATTGTCATGGCCTGGAGTCTAGAGATGGAAGACAACGGTGGACCATTAGATCATAGATGCACGGCTCCGATCGAATCTGGACGTTGGTTGATGGGGGGGGCGTTGATCAGAATACGTGCGGTCTGGATCGGATCTTAGCGTACCAGTTCACTGGGTTGATCTAGAGCGTTGGCGGTTGATCGGACGGATCGGGTGATGGGGTGATGGGCACCGTCGGATCTGGATCCGAGGAACCACACTGTGTACCGATTCATTAAGGGAGTAGATCTAATCCTGGTCACACAATTTGAATCCAGCGGCCCAGAACTCACCATACCCATTCAGCTGGCTAGCTTTATAAAATAGCCCCTGTCCTTTTATCAAATCAACCCGCGGTTGTGCTTTGAGTCTTGCGGATTCTTGCGCCAGAGACCCTACCGTTTCTAGTATTTGGCGCCCAGTCCAGAGCCTATTTAAATTGATTAAATGAATTAGAAATTGGATTTTTAATATGAAAATAAACCCTAGAACTTGTTTATTCCATAGAAAATGCATATGAACCCCAAATTACTCCATTCCAGTTCCTAAAATTTTATAATTTTATTCTCTACCACTTAGTGTCTCTGTTTTGACATGAAAACAGTTAGAAAATTAATTTCTCATCTAATCCTATTTTAATCACATTAAACCTTAGGAAATTCATAACTTAAAATCTATAACTCCAAAAATTATGATTCCTGTTCCTAGAATTCTATTTTAATATGTAGATTATTACTGTGTATTTTGTTTATATGTTTGATGTGATGTTCATTTTGCCTATACCATGTTTGTCTGTATTGCTACGTTTAGCAGTGAGGACACGTGTCATCTGAAGAGCAAGTTGGTACCTGGAATCTCAAGTGCCAGGCAAGTTGTGCCCTTGATCACTTCTTTTTACCCAGCCATGTTCTAATTAATCATAATGATCTGCATAGGTTAATTTTGATGGGACCCTATAGGTTACCCTAGTTTGATTATCTTTATACCTTGTTACCACTGAACTTTTTGGGTAGTACTTGCTAGTGCTTTATGTGGTTTTGGGTATGAAGATACAATATTCATATCATCTACTAACTGTTAAAAAAAACTTGAACAAAACTTTGATTCCCAAAACCAAGTGAGAAACTAAAATTCTACACCAAACCTATTATATCCCTTATCTTACAAATCTCGAGGACGAGATTATTTTTAAGGGGGTAGGATTTGTAATACCCAATTTGCAATTTGCTAGAAATAATATAAATGGAGAAACAATTTCTCTTTATGCGAGTTTGACATTTATGTACCATCACATGAGAACACCATATTTAAAAACAAATAACTATTAAGATATATGCTACCAAAATATGCATCATGTTGGGTTTTCATGTGGTGTGCATTCTGTGACAACCTAAAAAAAATAATAATGTGACAAAAAAATATATTAAAAAGTCCAAAAGTGGAATTTAAGTTCTAAAGGAAATTTAGAATTTGGGGAATTGAGAAAAGAGAAGAAATACTATACAAATGAGATAAAATAGATATATAAAATAACTAGATTTGGTTATTTAAATTTAACCTAAATATGAACTCCACAAATATAAACTCAAATTTTGAATTTGAATTTGAAAAGGAAAGAAAAAGAGAAAAGAACTGACTTACCTCGACCTGGGCCAATTCCTCACCACCAGCCCACGCCCACTCCCTCTTCACTTTCGCGTGGTGGGCTGAAACGTGCCCCGCCGGCCCAATTCGTGCGCCCTGGCCACCTATGTCTGCACTCGCGTCAAGCACTGACTTGTGGGCCCCACTCGACAGGGTTGTCATCTTCCCCGTGGCATTCGGCTCAAGTCGTTCGTAACAGGCATCACACACATCTCGCTCTCCGATGACCGATTCTCCCCCTAAAATCGGACTCTGTTCGCAACCAATCTCCACAAATTTGGCGGTCCGTCGTAACTCCGCGCGATTCGCGGATCCTGGGGACTATAGAAATGAGCGTCGCTGCTCTCGTCCGTCATCCGCCCTGTGTCTATGACTTCCTGGTTGTCGCGCCGCAACTGAAGCCACCGAGAACTCTGGCATCGACCATAGGCGGAAATCTTGCCAGCCGAACTCCTATAAATTTCCACGCGCTCGCCTGGATCGTCGGTGGCCTCGCGGCGGGGGTTTGGCGGCTGGTGATTTTGGAATTCGTCGCCGGAGTGCGCGCTTCTCCGCCTGGCCGCCGTGCGCCGTGACCCTGCAACGTTGGAGAAATTGCGAGCTCGAACCGGCGGGATTTGAGCTCGGGTTGACCTCCGCCGCTGTCGGGATTCCTCCGCGACTGCAGTCGGCCATTGGGCGGATTCGCGAAGGTGGCATTCGAGCGTTCATCGAGAGCAGGTTTCGGCGGGACGGCTCGGCGTGCGCCGCCATGGGGGCTGAAGCTCCGTCGAGCTCGGATAGCAGTAGGATGAAGGGGTCGTGGAATTCGTCGCCGGTGTTTGAGATTCCGTCGTGACACCACTGTGGCGTGGTCGGAGTCACAATCATCCAGCAATGAGGTAAGATCCCCATTACATGGTCCCTTATTGATCATGGCTCCGCATAGCCTCGTTTCGGTTGGGGTCGAGTCACCAGGACGTGACTGGGAAGCTCGGCCATGGCACCTCCATGGCGTGCAGACCGTCATTGTCATGGCCTGGAGTCTAGAGATGGAAGACAACGGTGGACCATTAGATCATAGATGCACGGCTCCGATCGAATCTGGACGTTGGTTGATGAGGGGGCGTTGATCAGAATACGTGCGGTCTGGATCGGATCTTAGCGTACCAGTTCACTGGGTTGATCTAGAGCGTTGGCGGTTGATTGGACGGATCGGGTGATGGGGTGATGGGCACCGTCGGATCTGGATCCGAGGAACCACACTGCGTACCGATTCATTAAGGGAGTAGATCTAATCCTGGTCACACGATTTGAATCCAGCGGCCCAGAACTCACCATACCCATTCAGCTGGCTAGCTTTATAAAATAGCCCCTGTCCTTTTATCAAATCAACCCGCGGTTGTGCTTTGAGTCTTGCGGATTCTTGCGCCAGAGACCCTACCGTTTCTAGTATTTGGCGCCCAGTCCAGAGCCTATTTAAATTGATTAAATGAATTAGAAATTGGATTTTTAATATGAAAATAAACCCTAGAACTTGTTTATTCCATAGAAAATGCATATGAACCCCAAATTACTCCATTCCAGTTCCTAAAATTTTATAATTTTATTCTCTACCACTTAGTGTCTCTGTTTTGACATGAAAACAGTTAGAAAATTAATTTCTCATCTAATCCTATTTTAATCACATTAAACCTTAGGAAATTCATAACTTAAAATCTATAACTCCAAAAATTATGATTCCTGTTCCTAGAATTCTATTTTAATATGTAGATTATTACTGTGTATTTTGTTTATATGTTTGATGTGATGTTCATTTTGCCTATACCATGTTTGTCTATATTGCTACGTTTAGCAGTGAGGACACGTGTCATCTGAAGAGCAAGTTGGTACCTGGAATCTCAAGTGCCAGGCAAGTTGTGCCCTTGATCACTTCTTTTTACCCAGCCATGTTCTAATTAATCATAATGATCTGCATAGGTTAATTTTGATGGGACCCAATAGGTTACCCTAGTTTGATTATCTTTATACCTTGTTACCACTGAACTTTTTGGGTAGTACTTGCTAGTGCTTTATGTGGTTTTGGGTATGAAGATACATTACTCATGATTATACTTTTGTTATCCGTTGTTATTTATCGTTCATGATAAGATCATTATGTTAATTGGAACATGGAGCGACCACCCGGGAAAACAGTGCTACCACAAGGGTATAATGGGACGCCCTTGGCTGATTAATTAGGAAAGCTAGTGGAGGACTACCTTACCCGAAAGGGGCAAGGGCAGTAGGGGAGTGGTCAGTGTAGGGAGACCCTCGGGAGGATTTTGCTGCGATGGCGGTCCTGCAAGGGAATTCCTGCATTGGAGCTTCCTATAAACTGTAGCGGGTTTTCTGAAGCTAGTGGAACTTTGTAAAGGCCTCGTAGTGTTACCCTGCCTCGCCTCCTCGGTAGAGGTGTACGGGAAGTCGCGATCCCTTGGCAGATGGGTAACATGACTTGTGGGTAAAGATGCGCCACCTCTGCAGAGTGTAAAACTAGTATACTAGCCGTGCTCACGGTCATGAGCAGCTCGGACCCTCACATGATTAAATTATGGAACCTAAACTCAATTTGTCATATGCATTGCATCGCAGGTGAGGTTGTTACTTTTGTTCTACTATTTAATTGGGTTGGTATTTACTTATACTTAGTAATTGCTAATAAAATTTTGACCAACTTTAAAAGCAATGCTCAGCTCTAACCATCCTCTTTGGTAAGCCTTACACTTCACATGAGCTCCCACCTTTGGCGAGTTCATGCACATTATTCCCCACAACTTGTTGAGCGATGAACGTATGTGAGCTCACTCTTGCTGTCTCACACCCCCCCCACAGGTCAAGAGCAGGTACCACAGGATGAGGCGCTTGGAGGATGCTGCGATGTGTTCGTGAGTGGTCTAGGTCGTCGTCTCCCAGTCAACTTTGGTTTGCTGGACCGTTGTCTCCTTATAATGTAATTATTTATTTTGTATAGAACTCCTGTTATATAGTAAAGATGTGACATTCGATCCTGTGCCATGATTCATCATATGTGTGAGACTTGGTCCCAGCACACCTGGTGATTATGTTTACGCCCGGGCTTTGGACCCCTAAAACCCGGGTGTTACAATAACTGAGAGAGTTAGTTTGGGAATACCCCAGGGTACTCGGTGTAAACTGCTTTTCCAGGAAACCTTTAATAATCTGATTTTAAATTTGAATAGAAACTTGAATAATTCATAACTTCTGTTTAGTTCATCCAAATTTGCTCAAACCAATTTTGTCAGACTCTAAATAATGTAAACTACTTAGGAAAAATATAAAACCCCTATGTACTACAGAAAACTTTAGGGTTCTGATTTAATTATGGTTTTAACCAAAAGCTAAATAATAGGGATAAAAATAGTTGCACTATTTGGCTAGGATTAGAAAAATTTGGAGAAGTTTATATCCACCTACTGACCTGTTTAAAAATGCTAAACTTCTCTGTCCAACCCATTAAGCTAGTTTTTGCCATTAAATTTACAAAATGCTTAAGGTTAGGAAAAATAGAAAATCACAACTAAATGACCATCCCTTAACTTTCTGTGACTTTTTTTGCACAGAAGACTATTATTACTGTTAAATGCCAACAAAAATAACCCTTAGGGCAGAACCCAACCCTAATTGAGAGATGTAGTGCAAAGTGGCCCATTTTACACAACTGTTGTCATTTTTGTCTAAAGCATAGCCTTTCTATTTTAAACCCCAAATTCCTAGAATAGGCTATAATGACCCTTGGCAACCCACTGTAATTTTTACAGAATTTTTGGAAAATATTAGACCACTGTTGTAGTTCAAACCTACACTAGAAACCCTAAATAGGAAATAAAGAAAGGGAAAAATGAATAAGAGGAACTAGTGTCATCCTAAAACCCTTATTAACTTGTCCACTGAAATATATAGAGGCAATACAAATTCCCTATGCCTATCCCTAGCAAAACCTAAACCTAGAAGTGATAAGCATCAACCATTAAAAGCCACATATGACCCGGAAACCCTAAGTTACTCATTAACTTAGTTTTTCTTCTCTTAGCATAATGTTATTAAATCCTGCATAATCATGACATACATGTTCATTGCATTTCGATAGACTGTAACCTTGCTGACGGAGAGTATGTCCTCGTGCCGGAGCAAGGAGCTGCTCAGGAGGTAGCCCCAGATCCAGCACCAGAGCCTGCACCAGAGGACCTGCCTGCCACTGCTTTGGAAGGCAAGCCCCGGTTTTATGCATAACCTGTTATTTATGCTATTTTACTATACTTAATGATTGTAGGATTGATTGTGCACTTAAGTGTAGGAGTTGTTTGAAACCCTAGTTGCATGATCTCAGGAACCCCATTGAGATGAATACTAGTATGCTAAGTCGAGTAGCTGCTTTATTAATCAGGATCTCGGTAGAAGTCGAGTGATTTTTCTAGCACTCGCGCGAGGTCAGGAATTAGCTGTATCCACTTTCTTATCATATTGATGTT
The DNA here is from genome assembly GCF_902167145.1 of Zea mays. Lineage (NCBI taxonomy): Eukaryota > Viridiplantae > Streptophyta > Magnoliopsida > Poales > Poaceae > Zea > Zea mays. Next base: position 47,454,518 of record NC_050097.1, on the reverse strand, counting down.
GGTTTGTGGGCAACAATCCATGGGGATTGGTTGTCCACGGGATGAAAATTTGAATAAGGATTAAGGTGTGGTACCGTGAGTCAAGCGTTTGAACGTACTAAACACATACCGAGAAATATGGTAAATCGGTAAGCCTAGTACCTGATTGAACCTGGCAGTAGACTTTGCCCCTCACGCGACCTGAGACGTGGTCTCCCATTCCGGTTATGGTGGGTACAAGTGCGGTCACTGCACGACGGCAGTCGGGGTCAGTGAGGCATTGTACGCCAAGGCGGTGAGCCCTGATCTGCTGACGGGGAATCGATGGGGACGGTTGATGTGTGTGGGGACGGAGTGCCCCTACATGTCGTGTGTTTAGGTTTATCTTGCAAGGTTTAAAAACTCGATTCGAATCGTCTGCTTCTCGCAGCTAATGAGACTGCTTGATCCATGCTGCTACATTGAGTAACAAGTGGAATTATGATGAGATGATACCAAATGTTGATTGCTAAAAATGTTTGCTACCATGTATGAGTAGATAGTACATCTTTAGCCTTAAGAGAGTCACACTTAATTTGATAAGGTTAAAAACTTGATTTAGAAACCCAGCTAGTGCTTTTGGCAACCAAACCCCACAGCCAAACATCTGCATGTCTAGAGGTAGAGGAGTAGACTCCTCACACCGGGTAAGTCTAGCTGAGTATTAGTATACTCAGCCTTGCTTGTGGCATAATTTTATAGGTTCTCTGGAGGACATGGTTGCTGGAGTGACTTGGCCGTCCATCTTGCCACCGGGTTGGACTGTCGAGTGGGACCCTACCTCGGCTGAGGAGGAGCATGAGGAGTGATGGGACAGGCTTCCCCATCTCTCTGTTTATTTACCGTTAGTTTTATTCCGCTGCACTTCGAACAATGATGACTACTTTTGCAAAACTCTGATGGTGATGTAATAATTTTAATACTCTTACATGCATGGTTTTATGCTTTATTGTATTTGCTATGTGACTCACCATCGAGTGAGATTGTGGTACTTGATCCTGTCAGTGGCCGTGTCGGACTAGATCCGAGGGATTGACGGGTTATTCCCATTTAAGTGTGGTCTAGCCTCTAAGGCGGGGCTTAGGCACTTAAGTTGGAATAATTCGGGCAGTTCCGCCACACATACCATGCTCTTAGGGCTTGCTTAAGTCCATAGAGTGCCTTAGAGAGCTTGTAGACGTGGTCGGGATACCTGTCATCCTTAAAGCCAAGGGGTTGTTCCACGTATACCTCCTCCTTGATTGGTCCATTGAGGAAAGCACTCTTCACGTCCATTTGAAAAATCATAAAGGAGTGGTGAGCAGCATAGGCCAATAAAATCCGAATTGATTCTAACCTAGCCACAGGAGCAAAAGTCTCCTCAAAATCAAAACCTGCGACTTGGGCATAACCTTTTGCCATAAGTCGAGCCTTGTTTCTTGTCACCACACCGTGCTCATCTTGCTTGTTGCAGAACACCCACTTGGTTCCCACAACATTTTGCTTTGGACATGGCACCAGGCTCCATACTTCATTTCGTTTGAAGTTGTTGAGCTCTTCCTGCATGGCCAACACCCAGTCCGGATCCTGCAAGGCTTCTTCTACCCTGAAAGGCTCAATAGAAGAAACAAACGAGTAATGCTCACAAAAACTAGCTAGACATGAGCGAGTTGTTACTCCCTTGCTAATATCACCCAGAATTTGATCCACTGGATGATTTCTTTGGATTGTTGACCGGACTTGAGTTGGAGAAATTTGTGAAGCTTCTTCCTCCTTATCCTGTTCTTCATGTGCTCCCCCTTGATCCTGCCCTTCTTCTTGAGGTACCTGTTCATCGTCTTGAGTTGGGGGATGCACTAACATTGATGAAGAAGGTTGATCTTGCTCTTGTGATTCCTATGGTCGCACATCACCTATCGACATTATACATATTGCGGTCGTCGGAACTTCATCTTTGTCTACATCATCAAGATCAACCTGCTCTCTTGGAGAGCCATTAGTTTCATCAAATACAACGTCACTAGAGACTTCAACTAATACTGATGATTTGTTAAAGACCCTATACGCTTTTGTATTTGAGTCATACCCTAGTAAAAACCCTTCTACAGCTTTGGGAGCAAACTTCGAATGTCTACCTTTCTTTACCAAGATGTAGCACTTGCTCCCAAATACACGAAAATAAGAAACATTAGGTTTGTTACCAGTTAAGAGTTCATATGATGTCTTCTTGAGGAGGCGATGGAGGTAGAGCCAGTTTATGGCATGGCAGGTTGTATTCACAGCTTCCGACCAAAACCGCTCAGGCATCTTGTATTCGCCAAGCATAGTCCTTGCCATATCAATTAGTGTCCTGTCCTTCCTCTCTACCACACTGAAAGGGAAATAGGGCCAAACCTTTTCCTAAATGATTTTGGCGGTTGAATTGCCCAACACAAGTAATTGGACTAACTAGTTTGCTCTAGATTATACATTCTACAGGTGTCAAAGGTTCAACACAAACCAATAAAAAGAACAGGTTAGGGTTCAAAAGAAAGGAGCAAAAAGGAAACCGAAGTGTTCCCTGGTCTGGCGCACCGGACTGTTCGGTGCACCACCGGACAGTGTCTGGTGCACCAGGGGCCGTACACTCCAACCCCTCGGCTTCGGGTTTCCCAGGCGCAGCTCCGCTATAATTCACCGGACTGTCCGGTGCACCACCGGAGCAACGACTATCTACGCGCAACGGTTGACTCTGATGGATGAACATTGTAGCACAGTAACGCGGTAGAAGTCAGAGCAGAAGGTTATAGGGACACCGGACTGTCCGGTGCCGCATGAGGACAAAGCCCCCAACGGTCGACCAGCTCCAAGCCCTAACGACAGGGTGACATGGCGGCGCACCGGACACTGTCCGGTGGCGCACCAGACACTGTCCGGTGGCGCACCGGACTGTTCGGTGCGCCCATCGCCAGCAGCCCTCTCCAACGGCTACAATTTGGTTGGTGGCTATAAATACCACCCCAACCGATCACTTCAAGGTGTGGGAGCCCAAGCAATATTCCAAGTCATAGTTGACATATCCACGCCCTCCCAACCACCTCTATTCATTGATCCATCCTATACATAAGATTTAGACCACTTCAACCTACACAAGTGCCACAAAAGAGAGAGCAAGCAAAACAAAGCTTCTCGTGTGAGTTTAGCAATAGTGCCTTGTGAGATTCATCGAGAGAAAGTGTGTGCTACATCTTGTGATCATTTGTGCGTGGAGTTTTGACTCCCATTGAACTTCCTCCAAAGTTTTGGAGACTTGTAAAGCTAGCAAGAGACACCTAAGAGTTTGGTGATCCTTGCGGGGTCTTAAGTGATCCTTGAGAAGAAGGAGAGCTCGCCGGTCTTGGTGATCGGTGGAGAGAGGGAAAGGGTTGAAAGAGACCCGTTCTTAGTGGACTCCTCAACGGGGACTAGGCCTTCGAGGGCCGAACCTCGGGAAAACAAATCACCCGTGTCTCTTGTGTTTATTGTTTGTGATTTATTTGTTCTCTCCCCTTCTAAGTTCTCTTGCGCTACTCTTTGCTAATATTATTTTGCGTTGCTTCAAGGTAAATTCACATTTAGAGAAGCAACTCCTTGCAAGAAAGAACTTGTGTTTCTCCTCTTCTTATCTAAGCCCTCTTGCATTATTCTCCTCTCACATTTCTAGTAGTATTGCTATTGATTAAATTCTGCACTCTTTGAAAACAATACTCGTTGCAAGCAAAGGACTTAGTTTTGTACTCCGATAATTGTGAATCTTGTTCTAACCACTAATCAAGGGATCTAGTTTTGTTTTAGAGTTATAATTTTCAGGTTTCGCCTATCCACCCCCCTCTAGGCGACTTTCAATTGGTATCAGAGGTAGGCACTTCATATTGAGTCTAACAACTCGAAGTGATGGCTCGAAGAAGTTCCCAAAAGAACAAGAAGACAACCCCGAAGGAGGTAACTCTTGAGATATTACTTCCCAATTGTTCTAATTATGATTCTTGGTCTACTAGGGTGATAAATGCTTTTAGAACTGTAGATCCACAATTTGAACAAATTTTAGACAAGAGTATCTATTCTTCTAGCTATGATAGGAAAAATGCTTCCGAGGAAGATCAAAGATGTATACGCTTAAACTATCTAGCTTATGACATCTTAAGTAATTCTCTTAGCAAAGAAGATTATCGTGCCTTCATAATGAATTATAATGAATCTATTCATGATGCGCATGATATTTGGACTAGAATTAAAAATAAATTTGATGAGTCCAAACACGATGGTTCATTTTGTGCTTCTACTTTCTTTGGTCCTTGTGAAACTAACCCTTTGAAGGAAGAAGAAAATGAACGATGGAGACCAAACGATGAATCCACCTCTCCAAAAGGTTTGTCTTCCAATTTCGATTCCCACATATGTTGTGTGGCTAATGAAAATGATAGTGGAAGCACAAATGAGGATGAGGAGGATGAAAGAAGCTTCATGCAACTCTACGCTCATCTAAGCCTAGAAGATAAGGCGGTCATGCTCAAACTTCTAAAAAGAGCGAGAGAGCAAAGCGAAGCTCGTCAAATGCTAGAAGATATTCTCCCCATAAAAATGCTAAGCTTTGACGAGTTGACTAAAGAACATGAGGAGCTAAAGTGCTCTCATGTTGATTTGGTCCAAAGGTATGAAACTATTTCAATTGAGCAAGATAACTCCTTACATTGTATCGCTCAACTAGTAAATAGGAATGCCTTGCTCAAGGACCAAGTAGAAAAGCTAAAAGTTGAAAATCTAGCTTTTCAAGAAAAATATGATATGCTTCTATGTTCTAATGAAAATCTTATGGATGATCATATCATTTTAAATATTGCTCATGTGGTTGTGATAGAAAACTTAAAATCCCAACAACCTCACTCATGCACATGTATTCAAATTAAAACTATTTTACCATGTGCTAATGCTTGTTGTCCATTGACAAGCAAATCCTCCTTTGAGCTAGAATTTTTAGGAACAAAAGATGATACATGTCAAGAGCTCAAAGAAGAAAATGAGAGGCTAAAGATGAGCTTGACACAACTAAAAAGGAAGTGCACTGCTCAACCTTCTCAAGATAATCGTGATCACAAGGTGAAGAAGCTTGAGACGGGAACAACCGTGGCATGCACTAAATCCCTTGAAGAAAATGTCAAGGACTTGAGGATTGCCAAGAGGAAGGAACAAAAGAAGAAAATCAATACCTCTGCCAAAAGCCTCAACCATGCCTCCATGCAAGGTAACATCCAAGGTAATGATCAAGCCACACTTCACACTAAGAGAAGTAAAAAGTGTAGTGAATGCTTTGAAAAGGGACACTCGATTAGGTCATGTCCCTATATTAAAAATGGCTTGATTATTAACAAGGATGATAAACTTTGTTTCAAATGCTCAAAGAAGGGACACTTAATTAAGTCTTGTCCCCATTTGAAACAAAAAGGCATAATGTTAGAAAAGAAAATATTAACTAACCATGTAGAAAGCAAAAAACAAGGAAAGAAGAAATCTTCAAGACTTGAAGATCACCTTTGCTACATATGCCGAAAGAAGGGACATCAATGCAAGGATTGTCCCATTGGTAACTATCCCACTTCTAGATTGTCAATTATTTCACATGTAACTAGGCAACCCAAAATTGCAACTTGTGCTAGAAAGGTAATGAGTTTACCAAGTGCTAACACAAAGGACTTTTGGGTTCCTAGATCTTTATTGACTAACCTTGATGGACCCATCAAGCGATGGGTACCAAAATATGCTTGACAAGCTTTGCAGGAGAAGGAGATGATATGAAGCTTTGGGGTGCTTGAGAGAGTCAATTCAATTCATATTAACTCAAGCTATCAATCTTCAATGATTTATATATCCAAGATTGACTCAAAGTTGTTTTGAATTATTATGTCTAAAACTCATATCATCTCAGGGAAGATATTGATGTTGTAGGAAATAAAGAATTATCCTGTGCGGAAAAATCAAGGCCTACAACATGGAGGAAAGCCAAAGGATGGTAACATTTATGTTTTTAAGTGTAAGTATCTTAAATTATCATTTCATGTGTCTTGTGTAGTCACATAGAAAAAGGAAGCAATCCAAATGTTTTTAAATTATGTCACCATTCTTTGAAGAAATTCCTCTCATATGGTAGATTGCATATTTATCAATTCTATATTATGACAATCTACATACTTTAAATTGTTTTAACTACCTTATGGCATGATCTACATTAATCATCCCTTTATTGCCATAGTCTAGACATAAAGACATATTCCAAGTTCTTAAAAGATTAAAGTGTCATATAAGGAATTCAAATCCCTAGGGCACTTCTAAAGGGAATATCTCTTTATGACTAGACCCGTGAGACTAATGCTTTTGTCCATCTAACCTAAGTAGTCTCTCGTATAGAGAATAAGTTTCTCTATGGAAATGCGTAATCTAACATGAAAAGAAAAATCAAATCCAATGATTTATGTTGTATTTCTTCTTGCTTAATTTGGATATGATTCTTCTACGTTCATCGCTCTCCATGTTATGACTTAGATTTATTCCCATAATCTTAAAGAATTAACTATGCTTGTTTTATAAGTTAAAATAAGCATACATCATGGAATAATCTAGTTCATATTATAAAGTTTCCGTGCTTCAGTAATCCACTTTTCATTCCTTGTCAAAAACGATTACGAAAAGGGAAACTAGTGCTTGTGTTACTAATGATATATCTCTTGAGCTTACTTATGAAAATCTACAAGAGAGTAAGTGCAAGCCACAAGCCTCAAGGGTTACTCTTCACCCAAAGGAAGAAAGGTAAAAGCAAAGGTATGGGAACTTATCTTCTTAAACAAATATAGTTCCCATCAATGGTTATTTACTCTAACTTATCATATTCTACCTATGTGAAGAATAGATTCTTTATTGGACTTAAACCAGCTAGATGTGCATTCAATCTAGTTCTCATAAATGCACTTGTCCATTAGAATCTAATTCATGCCTTTGCTAGATCTGTCCTCATATTGATATGCTTTTAAGTTATGATAATAAATTCAATATGAAGAAGTAAATTTCCTATGATTGATCAAAATGTTTCAAAGGTGCATATTCTTCTTTTCTAATGATGTGCACTAATGTTAAGGATTCTTACTTCATGTCTTTGTAACTTATGGATGATGAATTGTTTATATTTCTAAAGAAATCATCCTTCATCATATGCTCCCTTGTGCTATTAACATCTCACTTGAGTATTTTCAATAAGTTTGGAAGGAAAAAGAGACAACTACAAAGGGAGGACACTCAAATGAAAGAGGAAGACATCAAGAACAACAACACCTACTTGGACAATAAGATCTTCAAAACAATCAATGGTGTGGTTGTAAGCATTCTAAATCTTTTTCATTGTGAGAATACTAGTCATAAGTTGTTTATGAAAGGTAAATGTGCCCTTGGGCCATTTCTATAATGTTTTGGTGATTAAGTGTCCAACACATAGTGAGTGAGATATTATGTGCCAAACAAGCAAAAGGTGCAAATCATGTAACAAGGTATGTTTCTAGACTTAGTACATTGTTTTGAGTACTAACACATATTGTCTAAGTGCTAGAAACAGAGAAAAGAAATGCAAAAGACTTGGCTTGGTATAGCCAAAGTCCTGCTCGGCTTGGCACACTGGACTGTCCGGTGGTGCGTCAGACAGTGTCCGGTGCGCCAGGCTAGCCTCCGGTGAACAGGCCGCTCTCGGGAGAATTTGGCGACGTACGGCTATAATTCATCGGACTGTCCGGTGGTGCACCGGACCGTCCGGTGAGCCAACGGTCGTAAGCGCAACGGTCGGCCGCGCAATCCGCAGGCGACGCGTGGCCCGCGGCAACAGTCGGCAGGGGGCACCGGACTATCCGGTGCGCCAACTGCCATGGCGCTGCAACAGTCATCTGCGCTAGAAAAGGAAACAGATCCGCACTGGACCGTCTACAGTGACTGTCCGGTGGTGCATCGGACTGTCCGGTGCACCACCCGACAGAAGGCAACTTTGGCCTTCCTTGTTGGCCTCCAACGGCTCCTAGCTGCCTTGGGGCTATAAAAGGGACTCCTAGGCGCATGGAGAAGATACCCAAGCATTCAAGAAACATTCTAAGCCTCCAAGACTTCAACTTCACGCATTTGATTCTTTGAGATAGTGACTTGAGCTCCATTTGAGTTGTGAACTCCGAGAGTTGTGTTTTGAGCTCAAGTTGTGACTTGTGTGCGTGAGTGTGCTGTGTTTTGAGTCTTGTGTGTGTTGCTCTCCCCTCCCTTAATTTTGTACATCTTTTGTGATCTTCATTGAAAGGGCGAGAGGCTCCAAGTTGTGGAGATTCCTCGCAAACGGGAGAAAGATAAAGAAAGGAAAAATCATGGTATTCAAGTTGATCATCGGATCACTTGAAAGGGGTTGAGTGCAACCCTCGTCCATTGGGACGCCACAACGTGGAAGTAGGCAAGTGTTACTTGGCCGAACCACGGGATAAAAATCGTGTGTCTCTTGTGTGCTTTACCTTGGATTATCTGTGTTTGCAAGAACTCGTTTCAAGCTACTTAGCCGTTCTAACTTACATAACAAAGTTTTGTGGCTATTAGTGTTGAATTTTACAGGATCACCTATTCACCCCCCCTCTAGGTGCTCTCATTTGGTATCGGAGCTGTTCTCTTCATCTAAGGGACTAATCGCCCGAAGAGATGGATCCTAAGGGAAAGGGGATGGTGGTCAACGACAAGGAGAAGGAGTCCTTCTTCAACGAGCCAAGGGACGACAAACCCACTGACTCTGGCTCAAGTCATAAGAAGAAGGACGGGAAGAAGAAGAGGCGCATCAAGAAGATCGTCTACTACGACAACGATGAATCTTCTTCTTCACCAAGAGACGACGACGATGACGACTCTTCGTCAAAGAAAAAGACAGTTAATCAAAACTATTCCTTTGATTATTCCCGCATTCCGTACAATTCAAATGCTCATTTACTTTCTATTCCTCTTGGAAAACCCCCACACTTTGATGGAGAGGATTACTCATTTTGGAGTCATAAAATGCGTAGTCATCTATTTTCTCTCCATCCTAGCATTTGGGAAATAGTGGAAAATGGAATGCACTTTGATAGTACGGATAATCCTGTGATAATTAATGAACAAATTCATAAGAATGCACAAGCTACCACTATTTTGCTAGCATCTTTGTGCAGGGATGAATATAACAAAGTTAGCGGCTTGGACAACGCCAAGCAAATCTGGTATACCCTCAAAATCTCACATGAGGGAAATGATGCCACCATGATCACAAAGATGGAACTGGTGGAAGGCGAGCTAGGGAGGTTTGCCATGATCAGGGAGAGGAGCCAACTCAAACATACAACAGGCTCAAGACCCTGGTCAACAAGATTAGAAGCTATGGAAGTACAAGATGGACGGATCACGACGTCGTCCGACTAATGCTAAGGTCATTTACCGTAATTGACCCCCATCTTGTCAACCTTATTCGTGAGAATCCCAGGTACACCAAGATGACGCCCAAGGAGATTCTTGGGAAGTTTGTGAGCGGGCGCATGATGGTGAAGGAGGCTCGATATGTGGACGATGCACTAAATGGTCCACTCCCGGTCTACGAGCCTCAACATGTGGCACTTAAGGCTACTAGCAGCAGGGAGACGCTACCAAGCAAGGTGGCACAAGTGGAGGTCGCGGGCCTCAATGAAGATGAGATGGCGCTTATCATCAAGTGCTTCAAGACCGCTTTGAAAGGACGCAAGGAGTACCCCAACAAGAACAAAGCAAAGGGAAAGCGCTCCTGCTTCAGATGTGGTAAGACTGGTCACTTCATAGCACAATGCCCCGATAATAATGATGACCAGGAACAAGAAAAGCACGGGAAGAGGGAGAAGAAGAAGGTCTATAAGAAGGCAAAGGGCGAGGCGCACCTTGGTAAAGAATGGGATTCGGACTGCTCTTCATCCGACTCCGACGATGAAGGACTGGCAGCCTTAGCCTTCAACAAATCTTCGCTCTTCCCCAACGAACGCCACACCTGCCTCATGGCCAAGGAAAAGAAGGTGAGTGTTCGAGATTCTCCCAAGTACTCTACTTCTAGTGATGAGGATTCTAGTGATGTGAAGTAGATTACTCTAGCTTGTTCAAAGGATTAGATAGAGCTAAAGTAGAAAAGATTAATGAACTAATTGATGCTTTAAATGAAAAGGATAGACTTTTAGAAAAACAAGAGGATATTTTGTATGAAGAGCATGATAAGTTTGTTAGTGTGCAAAAATCTCTTGCTTTAGAAATTAAAAGGAATGAAATGTTATCTTCTGAATTATCTGCTTGCCATGAAACTGTGTCTAGCTTAAAGAGTGTAAATGATGATTTAAATGCTAAGCTAGAGGAAGCAAATAAATCTAGTTCATGTGTAGAGCATGTTAGTAATATGTAATAGATGTAAGGATTTTGATGTTGATGCTTGTAATGAACACCTTATGTCTATTACCAAATTAAATGATGAGGTGGCAAGTCTTAATGCTCAACTTAAGACTTGCAAAATTAATTTTGATCAATTAAAATTTGCTAGGGATGCCTACACCATGGGTAGACACCCCTCTATTAAGGATGGATTTGGTTTTCAAAAGGAAACCAAGAACTTAACAAGCCAAAAGGCTCCCGTTCTCAACAAGGAGAAAGGGAAGGCTCCTATGGCTAGTATTACTCAAAGGAATCATGCTTTCATTTATAATGATAGAAGATATTCTAGGAATGCTCATAGGAGTTATGATCATGATTCACATGCTATGTTTGCCTCTAGCTCTACTTTTGTGCAGGGTAGGCCTAGGAAAATTAATGTTGTGCATCATGTTCCTAGGAGAGTATGTAATGAACCTTCTACCATTTACCATGCTTGCAATACTTCATTTGCGCTTTTGTGTAAGAATGCAAAAGTAGTGGCTAGGAAATTGGGATCCAAATGCAAGGGAGACAAGACTTGCATTTGGGTTCCAAAGGCTATTGTGACTAACCTTGTAGGACCCAACAAGAGTTGGGTACCTAAAACCCAAGTGTAAATTGCCTTGCAGGTTTATGCATCCGGGGGCTCAAGCTGGATTATCGACAGCGGATGCATAAACCACATGACGGGGGAGAAGAAGATGTTCACCTCCTATGTCAAGAACCAGGATTCCCAGGATACGATTATTTTTGGAGATGGGAACCAAGGCAAGGTTAAAGGTTTGGGAAAGATAGCCATCACAAGCGAGCACTCTATTTCAAATGTATTCTTAGTAGAGTCATTAGGGTATAATCTCCTGTCTGTAAGTCAATTGTGCCACATGGGCTACAATTGTTTGTTTACAAATGTTGATGTTTCTGTCTTTAGAAGGAGTGATGGTTCATTAGCTTTTAAGGGTGTATTAGACGGCAAACTCTACTTAGTTGATTTTTCGAAAGAGGAGGCCGATCTAGATGCATGCTTAATAGCTAAGACTAGTATGGGCTGGCTGTGGCATCGCCGTCTAGCATATGTTGGGATGAAGAACCTTCATAAACTTCTAAAGGGAGAACATGTGTTAGGACTAACCAATGTTTGCTTCGAAAAAGATAGACCTTGTGCAACTTGTTAGGCAGGGAAACAGGTGGGAAGCACTCATCACAGCAAGAATGTGATGACAACGTCAAGACAACTGGAGCTTCTCCACATGGACCTCTTCGGACCCGTCGCCTACCTTAGCATCGGGGAAGTAAGTATGGTCTTGTAATTGTAGATGACTTTTCCTGCTTCACTTGGGTGTTCTTTTTGCAGGATAAATCAGAAACCCAAGGGACCCTAAAGCGCTTTCTAAGGAGGGCTCAAAATGAATTTGAGCTCAAGGTGAAAAAGATAAGGAACGACAATGGGTCCGAGTTCAAGAACTTACAAGTTGAGGAGTATCTTGAGGAGGAAGGTGTCAAGCATGAGTTCTTCGCTCCCTACACACTATAACAAAACAGTGTGGTAGAGAGGAAGAACAGGACGCTTATCGACATGGCGAGGACGATGCTTGGAGAGTTCAAGACGCCCGAGCGGTTTTGGTCGGAAGCTGTGAACATAGCTTGCCACACCATAAACCGGCTCTATATGCATCGTCTCCTCAAGAAGACCTCCTACGAACTCCTTACTGGTAACAAACCCAATGTATCTTACTTTCGTGTATTTGGGAGCAAATGCTACATTTTGGTGAAGAAAGGTAGACATTCCAAATTTGCTCCCAAAGCTATAGAAGGGTTTTTACTAGGATATGACTCAAATACAAAGGCGTATAGAGTCTTCAACAAATCATCGGGTTTGGTTGAAGTCTCTAGCGATGTTGTATTTGATGAGACTAATGGCTCTCCAAGAGAGCAAGTTGATCTTGATGATATAGATGAAGATGATGTTCCAACGGCCGCAATACACATCGTGGCTATTGGAGATGTGCGACCACAGGAACAACAAGAGCAACATCAACCTTCTTCCTCAATGATGGTGCATCTCCCAACTCAAGATGATGAACAGGTTATCAAGAAGAGGTGTGTGATCAAGGGGGAGCACAAGAAGAACAAGTTATGGAGGAAGAAGCACCACTTGCCCCTCCAACTCAAGTCCGAGCGACAATTCAAAGGAATCACCCCGTCGATCAGATTCTGCGTGACATAAGCAAGGGAGTAACTACTCGCTCAAGATTAGCTAATTTTTGTGAGCATTACTTGTTTGTCTCTTCTATTGAGCCTTTCAGGGTAGAAGAGGCCTTTCAAGATCCGGACTAGGTGTTGGCCATGCAGGAAGAGCTCAACAACTTCAAGAGGAATGAAGTTTGGAGCTTGGTGCCACGTCCAAAGCAAAACGTTGTGGGAACCAAGTGGGTGTTCCGCAACAAGCAAGACGAGCACGGGGTGGTGACAAGGAACAAGGCTCGACTTGTGGCAAAAGGTTATGCCCAAGTCATAGGTTTGGATTTCGAGGAGACTTTTGCTCCTGTGGCTAGGCTAGAGTCCATTAGAATATTATTAGCCTATGCCGCTCACCACTCTTTCAGGTTGTTTCAAATGGATGTGAAGAGCGCTTTCCTCAACAAGCCAATAAAGGAGGAGGTATATGTGGAACAACCCCCTGGCTTTGAGGATGATAGGTACCTCGACCATGTGTGTAAGCTCTCTAAGGCGCTCTATGGACTTAAGCAAGCCCTAAGAGCATGGTATGAATGCCTTAGAGATTTCTTAATTGCTAATTCTTTCAAGGTTGGGAAAGCCGATCCCACTCTTTTCACTAAGACTTGTAACAGTGATCTTTTTGTGTGCCAAATTTATGTCGATGACATAATATTTGGTTCTACTAATCAAAAGTCTTGTGAGGAGTTTAGCAAGGTGATGACTCAAAAGTTTGAGATGCAATGATGGGCGAGTTGAACTACTTCCTTGGGTTCCAAGTGAAGCAACTCAAGGATGACACCTTCATCTCCCAAACGAAGTACACTCAAGATCTTCTTAAGCGGTTTGGGATGAAGGACGCTAAGCCCGCGAAGACACCTATGGGAACCGACGGACATGTCGACCTCAACAAAGGAGGTAAGTCCGTTGATCAAAAGGCATACCGGTCTATGATAGGGTCATTACTTTATTTATGTGCTAGTAGACCGGATATTATGTTTAGCATATGCATGTGTGCTAGATATCAATCCGACCCAAGGGAATGTCACCTTGTGGCCGTTAAGCGGATTCTTAGATATTTAGTTTCTACGCCTTGCTTCGGGATCTAGTATCCAAAGGGGTCAACCTTTGACTTAATTGGATATTCAGACTCCGATTATGCTGGATGCAAGGTTGATAGAAAGAGTACATCAGGGACATGCCAATTCCTAGGAAGGTTCCTGGTGTCTTGGAGTTCAAAGAAACAAACCTCTGTTGCCCTATCCACCGCTGACACCGATGGGAACGGATGGACATCTTGACCTCAACACGGGAGGTAAGTCCGTTGATCAAAAGGCATACCGGTCTATGATAGGATCGTTACTTTATCTTTGTGCTAGTAGACCGGATATTATGCTAAGTGTATGCATGTGTGCTAGATTTCAATCTGACCCCAAGGAGTGTCACCTTGTGGCCGTTAAGCGAATTCTTAGATATTTAGTCTCTACGCCTTGCTTCGGGATCTGGTATCCAAAGGGGTCTACCTTTGACTTAATCGGATACTCGGATTCCGACTATGCTGGGTGCAAGGTTGATAGGAAGAGTACATCAGAGACTTGTCAGTTTCTGGGAAGGTCCCTGGTGTCCTGGTGTTCTAAGAAACAAACTTCTGTTGCCCTATCCACTGCTGAAGCCGAGTATGTTGCCGCAGGACAGTGTTGCGCGCAACTACTTTGGATGAGGCAAACCCTCCGGGACTTTGGCTACAATCTGAGCAAAGTCCCACTTCTATGTGACAATGAGAGTGCAATCTGTATGGCAGATAATCCTGTTGAACACAGCCGCACTCAGCATATAGACATCCGGCATCACTTTCTGAGAGACCACCAGCAAAAGGGAGATATCGAGGTATTCCATATTAGCACCGAGAACCAGCTAGCCGATATCTTTACCAATCCATTAGATGAGAAAACCTTTTGCAGGATGCGTAGTGAGCTAAATGTCTTAGATTCACGTAACTTGGATTGATCTATAGCATACATGTGTTTTATGCCTTTGATCATGTTACTTTATGAATTTATGAAATTTGTTGCTTATTTATGGTGCCCAAGTTGTGCAAGGGATCCCCGGACCTCAAAAGTCCATGTGTGAATGATGCACATATTTAGGGGGAGATGTTCTACAACTTGACCCTTTGAGACTAACCTTTGTGTTTAAGTGTACTTGATGTAGTCTCAAAGGTGCATTGAAAGGGAAAAGGTGAACTTGGATCATGCAAAGACTTCCACTGCACTCCGGTATTAGTGTACTCACCTCCAAGTTCATTCTTATGCTCTTATTGCCTTTGTGCTCTTAATTGACATTTTTGGTAAGGCAATGGGGTTAGAGGGCCAAAAATGATCCCGTTTTGGTGCTTAATGCTAAAGGGGGAGAAATTAAGGCCAAAGCAAATGGATCAACTACCACTTGAGAATTTTGAAAATAGTAGAGTTAGAACTTTTGATTTGTCAAAATACTCTTATTGCAAAATTTGGTCTCTTGTGGGGAGATTTTATGATTATGGGAAAAAGGGGGAGTTTTTGGGTCTTGATCAATTTCACTCTTGGAATATCTCTCTTTATGCCCAAACAAGTGAGTTTGACTTAGAGATAAGAAAATGAATTTGATTTGCAAAATCAAACCAAGTGATGGCAAAGAATGATCCAAATATGCCAAATTAGAGTCAAAAACAATTTGGTCTTCAATTTGAATCGATGTTGCATGTTTTGCATTGCTTTTTGATGTGTTGGCATAAATCACCAAAAAGGGGGAGATTGAAAGGGAAATGTGCCCTTGGGCCATTTCTATAATGTTTTGGTGATTAAGTGTCCAACACATAGTGAGTGAGATATTATGTGCCAAACAAGCAAAAGGTGCAAATCATGTAACAAGGTATGTTTCTAGACTTAGTACATTGTTTTGAGTACTAACACATATTGTCTAAGTGCTAGAAACAGAGAAAAGAAGAGAAGAAAAGAAATGCAAAAGACTTGGCTTGGTACAGCCAAAGTCCTGCTCAGCTTGGCACACCGGACTGTCCGGTGGTGCACCGGACAGTGTCCGGTGCGCCAGGCCAGCCTCTGGTGAACAGGCCGCTCTCGGGAGAATTTGGCGGCGTACGACTATAATTCACCGGACTGTCCGATGGTGCACCGGACCGTCCGGTGAGCCAACGACCGCCAGCGCAATGGTCGGTCGCGCAATCCGCGGGCGACGCGTGGCCCGCGCCAACAGTCGGCAGGGGGCACCGGACTGTCCGATGTGCACCGGACAGTGTCCGGTGCGCCAACTGCCACGGCGCTGCAACAGTCATCTGAGCCAGAAAAGGAAACATATCTGCACCAGACCGTCTACAGTGACTGTCCGGTGGTGCACCGGACTGTCCGGTGGTGCACCGGACTGTCCGGTGGTGCACCGGACTGTCCGGTGCACCACCCGACAGAAGGCAACTTTGGCCTTCTTTGTTGGCCTCCAACGGCTCCTAGCTGCCTTGGGGCTATAAAAGGGACCCCTAGGCGCATGGAGGAGATATCCAAGCATTCAAGAAACATTCTAAGCCTCCAAGACATCAACTTCGCGCATTTGATTCTTTGAGATAGTGACTTGAGCTCCATTTGAGTTGTGAACTCCGAGAGTTGTGTTTTGAGCTCAAGTTGTGACTTGTGTGCGTGAGTGTGCTGTGTTTTGAGTCTTGTGTGTGTTGCTCTCCCCTCCCTTACTTTCGTACATCTTTTGTGATCTTCATTGTAAGGGCGAGAGGCTCCAAGTTGTGGAGATTCCTCACAAACGGGAGAAAGACAAAGAAAGGAAAAACCGTGGTATTCAAGTTGATCATCGGATCACTTGAAAGGGGTTGAGTGCAACCCTCGTCCATTGGGATGCCACAACATGGAAGTAGGCAAGTGTTACTTGGCCGAACCACGGGATAAAAATCACGTGTCTCTTGTGTGCTTTACCTTGGATTATCTGTGTTCACAAGAACTCGTTTCAAGCTACTTAGCCGTTCTAACTTACAAAACAAAGTTTTGTGGCTATTAGTGTTGAATTTTACAGGATCACCTATTTACCCCCCTCTAGGTGCTCTCAGTTTATTGCAAATTTTATAAAGCCTTGATCAAGATGAATAATGCTTCTCCCTATTTGTCTTTAAAAGTGAATGCATCTATCCAATTCTTTGCATATCTTTAGGGGGGCCTATTTCTATATCTTGATTATATTGAGACTAACATTTTATCTTGGTAATCTCATATAGTCTCAAGTATGAGAATAAGTTTCTCATGAAGTATGCCACTACATTTCAATCCAACTTGGTAAAGTAATGTCACCTTTATCAAAGGATTGTAACTTTCACTGTTAAAGTAGCATATTTACTGGATTCTCCTATTTTAAGATTGTTTGATAATCTAATGCATATGTTGTTCTTTTGATCGCATCTGTTATTTGTTTGATCATTGAATAACTTCAATTAACACTTATGTTTCTTAGTGCCTCATATAATTTCAATCGATATCTCTCTTGATATGCACTAAGTTAAAAGGAGAATTCATGATACATTCATGCAATTTATGATCTACTTGATATATAATAACAATGACTTAGAAAAGGATCACTAGTTGTAGAACCCTCTCTTGTGCAAAATATTTTCATACACTGTCTTGAATATAGGTCTTAAGTAACTAAGACTAAGGACAAAGCACAATGAAGAGAGCATCTCTATGTGAAGGTACAAAAGGGTAAAACTACTTCCTCACATTTACACATGTACCTAAATCTTCCTCTTCTATACATTCCTTGCATATCTTGTATAAAAGGAAGAGAGCATGTCTATGCATATCCCTGCTTCACACCTAGTTTAACCTCTCAAAAATTCCATTCCTGCATTTATGTATTTTTTTGTTAAAACTAGGTGAAGTGATTTTATTGTCGAAGAGCTTAAAGCTTAACCTTGTAGCGAGGATAAGCTACCTTTGTTCCAAAGGTGGAGGTTCCTTAAGTCTCTTTGAAATTCTTAAGGGTAATTGCTTAAAATGGTTCCAACATGCTTTCATAAGTGCATAGTCCGTCGTGAGCATCACACTTTTATTATGACACATTGCACTTCACATTTTCTATGATATAGATATATTCTCATTAACCTATTTATGTGCACTTGGCATTTAAGGCCAAAATCTACATTCCTCTCAAGGCACATATTTAGGGGGAGCAATCTATATTATATAGAACCGTATAAGCTTAATTGACATATCCTTTTAACCATGTCTCTTTCCTTTGGTACATTTACATATTTCCTATCTCTCTTGTGCCAAGGCTAAGACTAATATGTTTCCATGAGTATCTTCTGTATCAAGTCTTAGATTGAAAGGGAAATGGAGTATTCGGCAAAGACATCGCTTCCACTCTACACAATCGGTATTATCTATCCTTTTGTCGGTATTCCGCCATCTCTCAAAATTGGTATAATCTTCACTCATATTCATTTGTACCATTAGGGAGAAAGTAAAAAGGGCTCTAAAGACTCCGTTTTGGCGATTAATGCCAAAGGGGGAGATAGTATTAGCCCAAAGCAAAAGGACCGCACCACCACCACGCCAATTTCAAAAATTTTCGAAACAAAGTTTAAGTTTTAATGTTTTCAATTGGTATCTTTCAAATTAGTATTCCTCTAAGAAATTCTATCTCAATTGATATCTATATTTTAAAGAGGAGTTTTTCAAAAATTAGTATCTAAAATATTTGATCTTCTTCCAAATGGTCAAAACCCTCTTGAACACTAAGAGAAGAATTTCATTAAGGGGGAGTTTTGTTAAGTCAAAGGAAAAGCATTTGAAACAGGGGGAGAAAATTTCAAATCCGAAAAATGCTTCTCGAAATCTTATTCATATACCTTTGACAAATTGCAAATGGACTTTGAAAAGATTTTCCAAAAGAATTTGCAAAAACAAAACAAGTGGTGCAAGCGTGGTCCAAAATATTAAAAGAAAGAAAGCAATCCATGCATATCTAATGAAAGTATTAATTGGTTTAATTCCAAGCAACCTTTGCACTTGCCTTATGCAAACTAGTTCAATTATGCACTGATATATTTTGCTTTGGTTTGTGTTGGCATCAATCACCAAAAACGGGGAGATTGAAAGGGAAATAGGGTCAAACCTTTTCCTAAATGATTTTGGTGGTTGAATTGCCCAACACAAGTAATTGGACTAACTAGTTTGCTCTAGATTATACATTCTACAGGTGCCAAAGGTTCAACACAAACCAATAAAAAGAACAAGTTAGGGTTCAAAAGAAAGGAGCAAAAAGGAAACTGAAGTGTTCCCTGGTCTGGCGCACCGGACAGTGTCCGGTGCACCAGGGGCCGTACACTCCAAACCCCTCGGCTTTGGGTTTCCCAGGCGCAGCTCCGCTATAATTCACCGGACTGTCCGGTGCACCACCGGACTGTCCGGTGCACCAGCAGAGCAACGACTATCTGTGCGCAATGGTCGACTCTAACGGATGAACAGTGCAGCACAGTAACGCGGCAGAAGTCAGAGCAGAAGGTCAGAGGGGCACCGGACTGTCCGGTGCCGCATGAGGACAAAGCCTCCAAAGGTCGACCAGCTTGAAGCCCTAACGACATGGTGACATGGCGGCGCACCGGACACTGTCCGGTGCGCCCATCGCCAGCAACCCTCTCCAACGGCTACAATTTGGTTGGTGGCTATAAATACCACCCCAACCGGCCACTTCAAGGTGTGGGAGCCCAAGCAACATTCCAAGTCATATAGTTGACATATCCAAGCCCTCCAAACCACCTCTATTCATTGATCCATCCTATACATAAGATTTAGACCACTTCAACCTACACAAGTGCCACAAAAGAGAGAGCAAGCAAAAGCAAGCTTCTCGTGTGAGTTTAGCAATAGTGCCTTGTGAGATTCATCGAGAGAAAGTGTGTGGTACATCTTGTGATCATTTGTGCGTGGAGTTTTGACTCCCATTGAACTTCCTCCAAAGTTTTGGAGGCTTGTAAAGCTAGCAAGAGACACCTAAGAGTGTGGTGATCCTTGCGGGGTCTTAAGTGATCCTTGAGAAGAAGAAGAGCTCGCCGGTCTTGGTGATCGATGGAGAGAGGGAAAGGGTTGAAAGAGACCCGTCCTTAGTGGACTCCTCAACGGGGATTAGGCCTTCGAGGGCCGAACCTCGGTAAAACAAATCACCCGTGTGTCTTGTGTTTATTGTTTGTGATTTGTTTGTTCTCTCCCCTTCTAAGTTCTCTTGTGCTACTCTTTGCTAATATTATTTTGTGTTGCTTCAAGTTAAATTCACATTTAGAGAAGCAACTCCTTGCAAGAAAGAACTTGTGTTTCTCCTCTTCTTATCTAAGCCCTCTTGCATTATTCTCCTCTAACATTTCTAGTAGTATTGCTATTGATTAAATTCTGTACTCTTTGAAAACAATACTCGTTGCAAGCAAAGGACTTAGTTTTATACTCCGATAATTGTGAATCTTGATCTAACCACTAATCAAGGGATCTAGTTTGGTTTTAGAGTTATAATTTTCAGGTTTCGCCTATCCACCCCCCTCTAGGCGACATTCACACACCATTTTGCTATGGTGTGTAGGGAGCGGAGAACTCGTGCTTGATGCCTTCCTCCTCAAGATAATCTTCGACTTGAACGTTCTTGAATTCCAATTCATTATCGCTCCTTATCTTTTTCAACTTTAGCTCAAATTCATTTTGAGCTCTCCTTAAGAAGCGCTTTAGGGTTCCTTGGGTCTCAGATTTATCCTGCAAAAAGAGAGCCCAAGTGAAGCGGGAAAATTCATCTACAATAACAAGACCATACTTACTTCCCCCGATGTCGAGATAAGCAACGGGCCCGAAGAGATCCATGTGTAGTAGTTCCAGTGGTCTTGATGTTGTCATCACATTCTTGCTTTGATGAGTACTTCCTACCTGCTTCCCTGCTTGGCACACTGCACAAGGTATGTTTTTCATTCCAACATGTGCTAGACGGTGGTGCCAGAGCCAGCCCATATTAGTCTTAGCAATTAAGCACGCATCTAGATCGGCATTCTCTTTTGAGAAATCAACTAAGTAGAGCTTGTCGTTTAATACACCCTTAAAAGCTAATGAACCATCACATCTTCTAAAGACAGATACATCAATATTTGTAAATAAACAATTATAGCCCATAATTGGCTTATAGACAACAGATTGTACCCGAGCGATTCTACTAAAAACACATTAGAGATTGAATGCTCGATTGTGATGGCTATCTTGCCTTGGTTCTCATCTCCAAAGATGATAGTGTCTTGGGAATCCTTGTTCTTGACGTAGGAGGTGAACATATTCTTCTCCCCCGTCATGTGGTTTGTGCATCCGCTATCAATAATCCAGCTTGAGCCCCCGGATGCATAAACCTGCAAGGTATTTAAGCTTGGGTTTTAGGTACCCAACTCTTATTGGGTCCTACAAGGTTAGTTACAACAAATTTTGGAACCCAAATGCAAGTTTTTTCTCTCTTGCATTTAGATCCCAACTTTCTAGCAACTAATTTAGCATTTTTACATGACAGTTCAAATATAGCATCACATGCATGATAAATAGCAGTTGGACCAGTGGATACTTTCCTAGGCACATGAGAAACAACATGATTACGCCTAGTCCTATTTCTACCATGAGCATTAGAGGAGCTAGTTGCAAACATGGCATGAGTACTAAATACATCATCATAACATACAGAGTGATTATGACACTTATCATGATGAGCAACATTAGGAATTTTCTTATAAAGATAGGCATGGTTCTTTTGAGAACTATTATCCATAGGAGCCTTCCCTTTCTCCTTGTTGAGATTGGAAGTCCTATGGCTTATAAAGTTCTTGGTTTCCTTTTGAAAACCAAGTTCATACTTAATTGAGGGGTGTCTACCAATGGTGTAGGCATCTCTAGCAAATTTTAGTTTCTCATAGTTGTCCTGGCAAGTCTTAAGTTGAGCATTAAGACTTGCAACATCATTGTTTAATTTAAGAATAGTAGAGGCATGTTCATTACAAGCATCAATATCAAAATCTTTACACCTATTGCAAATTACAACATGCTCTACACATGATCTAGCCACATTAACTTTTTCTAGCTTAGTATTTAAATCAACATTCAAATCTTTTATACTAGAAATAGAATCATGATAGGTAGACAATTCAGAAGACAATAGTTCATTTTTCTTAACTTCTAGTGCAAGAGATTTTTGAACACTAATAAACTTATCATGTTCCTCATAGAGAATATCTTCTTGTTTTTCTAGTAGCTTGTCTTTTTCACTAAGAGCATCAATCAATTCATTTATCTTGTCTACCTTAGATCTATCTAATCCTTTAAACAGATCAATATAGTCTATTTCATCATCATCAGAAAATTCCTCATCACTAGAAGAAGTGTACTTAGGTGTATATCGTATACGTACCTTCTTCTCTTTAGCCATGAGGCACGTGTGTCGTTTGTTGGGGAAGAGAGAAGACTTGTTGAAAGCTGAGGCAGCTAGTCCTTCATCATCGTCGTCGGATGAAGAACAGTCGGAGTCCCATTCTTTTCCAATGTGCGCCTCGTCCTTCGCCTTCCTATAGTTCTTCTTCCTTTCCTTCTTCCCATACTTTTCTTATGCCTGGTCATTGTTATTGTCGGGACATTGTGCTATGAAATGACTAGACTTACCACATTTGAGGCAGGAGCGCTTTCCCCTCAATTTGTTCTTGTTAGGGTACTCCTTGAGTCCCTTCAAGGAAGTCTTGAAGCACTTGATGATGAGTGCCATTTCGTCCTCGTTGAGCCTGACAACCTCCACTTGTGCTACCTTGTTAGGTAGTGCCTCCTTGCTGCTGGTTGCTTTGAGAGCAACGGGATGCGGCTCGGGTAGAGGAAGCGATCCGTTTAAGGCATCGTCCACATACCTTACTTCCTTCACCATCATGCGCCCGCTCACGAATTTTCCGAGGATTTCCTCGGGCGTCATCTTGGTGTACCTAGGGTTCTCACGAATAAGATTTACAAAACAGTAAATGACCTTAGCATGAGTTGGACGACATCATGATCCGTCCATCTTGTGCTTCCATAGCTTCGAATTTTGTTGATAAGAGTCTTGAGCCTTTTGTATGTTTGAGTTGGCTCTTCTCCCCTTATCATGGCGAATCTCCCCAGCTCGCCTTCCACTAGTTCCATCTTGGTAATCATGGTGGCGTCATTACCCTCGTGAGAGATCTTGAGGGTGTCCCATATTTGCTTGGCATTGTCCAAGCCGCTGACTTTGTTATATTCATCCCTGCATAGAGATGCTAGCAAAATAGTAGTGGCTTGGGCATTTTTATGTATTTGCTCATTGATAAATACAGGATTATCAGTACTATCGAAATGCATTCCATTTTCGACAGTTTCCCAAATACTAGGATGGAGGGAAAATAAGTGACTACGCATTTTATGACTCCAAAATGAATAATCCTCTCCATCAAAGTGTGGGGGTTTTCCAAGAATAATAGATAGCAAATGGCATTTGAATTGTTAGGGATGCGAGAGTAATCAAAGGAATAGTTTCGATTAACCATTTTCTTTTTCGACGAAGAGTCCTCATCGTCGGCATCCCTTGGTGAAGAAGAGGAGACGTCGCTGTCAGTGACTCGAGCCTGAATCAGTGGGCTTGTCATCTCTTGGCTCATTGAAGAGAGTCTCCTTCTCCTTGTCGTTGATCACCATCCCCTTGCCCTTAGGATCCATCTCTTCGGGCGATTAGTCCCTTAATGAAGAGTACGATTCTGATACCAATTGAGAGAACCTAGAGGGGGGTGAATAGGTGATCCTATAAAATTCAACACTAAATATCACACACTTGGTTATGAAATGTTAGTAAGATTAAAACCAAGTTGCTATAGCAAGAGTTCTTCACTTGATTGTTCCTTTTGAATGAGTATTGAACTTTGCAACAATAGCACAAGTGATTAAGTAAGAACTTTAGAAGAGAAACCAATCACAAAGGAAAGAGACATAAGAGACACGGTGATTTTATCCCATGGTTTGGCCAAGAAGAACACTTGCCTACTTCACGTTGTGGCGTCCCAATGGACGAGGGTTGCACTCAACCCCTTTCAAGTGATCCAATGATCCACTTGAATACTGTGATTTTCTTCCTTATAGTTGTTTCCCGTTTGTGAGGAATCTCCACAAGCTGGAGCCTCTCACCCTTACAATGTTGATCACAATGAAAACCACAAGAGTAAGGGAGGGAAATAAACACATGCAAGAGCTAGAGTCACACCAATCCCACGCACACAAGTCAAGAAGAGAGCACACAAGAATAGTGCAACAAGTCTACAGCTCACAAAGTGCTCAAATCTAAGTCACGATGATCTGAATGCGTGTTTGCGGAGTCTAGCCATCTTAGGATGTTCAATGGAGGCTTGGTGTTGTGTTCCATGCGCCTAGGGGTCCCTTTTATAGCCTTCTGTGTATGATGGTTGCATTGCATGTGTGAGTATAAAAGAATTAGAGATCCTTGAGAAATGGTTGTTTGGGTCATTTTCTTTATGGGGGTTTGCATCGTTCAAACTGGACGGTTACATATGGGTATATACTTTTATACTATATACTGGTATATAATCCCGTTATTTACCTTTACATCATTAACACATTTCTAATGTCTGGTTTACACATTAGAGCATCCAATATCACCACATGATTTGAATATTGCTCAACATAATGAATATACTACAAGCAGGGAATTTCATGGAGAAGGTAACCATAAATTATAATTTCTATTATTTTACCTGTGGCGGAACCGCCCGAATTATTCCAGCTTAAGTGCCCAAGTCGCACCCTTAAGGGCAGCAACACACTTAAACAGGAATAACCCGTCAGTCCCTCGGATCTAGTCCGATAAAGCCACTTAACCAGGATCGAATACCACTAGCTCACTCGAAGGTGAGGCACAGATAAAGACAATAAAGCATAATACCACAAATTTAATAAGTATCAATAGTGATTACATTATCGGAGTTTCAGAAATAATAACCATAAATTTTAATGCAGCGGAAATAACTAACGGAGAAGAACCGAGTAACATGGCGAAGCCTGGCCACGCTACTCCTCCTGATCCTCTCCTGCGGAAGCAGTAACCCACTCGACCGTCTGTCCCGGTGGCAGGGACGAAGGCCAAGTCACACCATCAACCAAAACAAGGAGGTACCTGCAAAAATTATGCCACAAGCAAGGCTGAGTATACTAATACTCAGCTAGACTTACCCGGTGTGAGGAGTCTACTCCTCTACCTCTAGACATGCAGCTGTTTGGCTGAGGGGTTTGGTTTGCCAAAAGCACTAGCTGAGTCTAAAATCAAGTTTTAGCTTTTCAAGTTTTAGTATGATCCTTTTAACTAGATGTGTACCTAGCTATTCATACATGATATCAAACATTTTATAAATCAACATCATTTTGCCAGTCACCTCATTTCCCACTTATTACTCAATGTAGCAGCATGGATCAAGCAGTCTCATTAGCTGCGAGAAGCAGACGATTCGAATCGAGTTTTTATCCTTGCAAGGTAAACCTAAACACACGACATGTAGGGGCACTCCGTCCCCACACACATCAACCGTCCCCATCGATTCCCCGTCAGCAGATCAGGGCTCACCGCCTTGGCGTACAATGCCTCACTGACCCCGACTGCCGTCGTGCAGTGACCGCACTTGTACCCACCATAACCGGAATGGGAGACCTCGTCTCAGGTCGCGTGAGGGGATATGTCCACTGCCAGGTTCACTCAGGTACTAGGCTTACCGATTTACCATATTTCTCGGCATGTGCTTAGTACGTTCAAACGCTTGACTCACGGTACCACACCTTAATCCTTATTCCAATTTCCGTCTCGTAGACAACGCATCCCCATGGACCGTTGTCCACAGACCATCATCAATACGATATGTAAATGGATACAAGCAATTCCTGACCTCGCGCGAGTGCTAGAAAAATCACTCGACTTCTACCGAGATCTCTAATTAGTAAAGCAGCTACTCGACCTAGCATACTAGTATCCATCTCAATAGGATTCCTGAGATCATGCAACTAGGGTTTCAAACAACTCCTACACTTAAGTGCACAGCACAAACCTACAATCATTAAGTGCAGTAAAATAGCATATATAACGGTTATGCATAAAACCGGGGCTTGCCTTTAATTTAACACTTAGATAGTGTTTGTTGGGGGAGGGTACTCGCTTGGCGAGCATCCACTGGTTAAGTCCATTCTTCAGGCCGTCCACCAACTGCGTCTTGTGGTTGGCACCACATCACTGGCTCGACCATCATCTCTCGGTCCTATATGAGGTGCAAGATGCATATGTATGAATATAATGGAATAGCACAAGATATTTCAAGTACCTGCTAGTGAATTAAACACCAAGTAGCGAGACATCCCAAGCAACCACACACACTAGCGTTAGCTAACTACCTATCATCGAGCGCACAACGTTAACACCACTAAAAGACGACAAACATTTTGTACACTTACGCAACACAAATACGACCCCATAAGTACAAGCGTTTATTTAATTTGCTACGGCTTTTCATTAGTTCTTCTATTTATCACACAAAAGCATCCAACACCAGTTTAACCGATGACATAGGCATCAATGGCTATGGAAATTCTATATCACAATCAACTAAAGAAGAAACATATAAAACAAGACACACATATCATCTCTAGCTTAACCATGGTTATTCTATATGAATTTAGTGCTAACCAACCATTTTTAGCCAAAAAGGGTGAACTAACAATCAATTGAGCACATGCAGATTTTTAGGACAGCAGTACAGCAGTCACTTGTTTTAATCATAACTTTTCAAAGATTAATCCAAAAATAGCAAGCTAGGACTTTCTGGAAAGCTTAAAAAGTTCTCTACAACATTGGTATTGTCATCACAGCACGATTAAACACTTAGCAAGGTCAAAAGGTGTTAACACAACAGCGCTGTCCAGATTTGGACAGATTCAGACTTATGACTTTAAAAATTCATAACTGAAGATTCAGGCATCCAAACAAGGTGATCCTAGACTTTCTGGAAAGGTAATAAAAGTGTCTACATATCACTTATAAACATCTTAAGGTGACTCAATAGTTAACTAAGGATAAAATACACTAGAAGGCTTTGCTGTCCAGAATTGGACAGATTCAGTCTTCAGACTTCAAACATCCATAACTTAATCTTCAGACCACCAAAAAGAGTGATCCAAGACTTTTTGAAAAGCTCAGCAAAAACACTACATAACTTTTATAATCACTAAGAAGTGATTCAATGTTTAACTAAATCAAACAACACAGTTTTCGAAATCTGTTCTGACGGTGGACAGAACACAGCAAGCAGTTTGTAAAATTCATAACTCTTAAACTATCAGGCCTGTGTTTATGAAATTTTAACACAAGCAAGATTAGAAAAGCATCTACAACTTTCTTATAATGACCATGAACAGATTGTAACATTAAATTAGGCAAACAATGCAGTTTCTGAAATCTGTACAGAATTTGGACAGATTTAGTTACTGAATTTGTAAAAATCCTAACTCCTAAACTGTCAGACCTGTGGCTGTCAAATTTTAACACAAGTAAGATAATGAAGTTATCTACAACTTTCTTGTGACCACCAATAACTAATTTCAAGATTAACTTAAGCAACCATTGTAATCTCTGAAATCTGTTCAGAAATTCGACAGATTCAGGTGCTGGGCTTGTGAAAAGCACAACTCCTAAACAATCAGGTTTATGGCTGTCAAATTTCAGTACAAGCAAGATAATCATGTTATCTACAACTCTTCTATATGACTTTTCTACAGAAAACATGATTTTGTTTATCAAACCAACAGCACAACGAAAACAGTGCGTGCAGCCCAAAACAGCAATCAATAAATCCCAGTTTCTATATAATTCAAGAATTGCAGCATTCTAGAGACTTGAATCATTCTAGCACTTTACCATTTCTTAGAGTTAAATTAATTAAATGAGGACTAACAAGTAGACTTACTAATTTTTATTCATGTCATTTTGTATTACTAGCTTAATCATACTACGCATATAAGTATATTACACCTTCTTCGCCCGAATGACAATCCTCAAGCCCAACACTCATCACACATATATAATGCACTTAGATCACAATCCCAGTACCACTAAATCATATGATGCACCTATTTCATTTTTTTTATATACATCCAATTAGTATATGCGATGGGTATCACGGCGAAGGCATAACACATCTAGACTCGACTCATAACCGGGGGGGAACTACTTGGTCACGTCACCACTTCATTACCCAAACCGAAACAAATTTCCTAGCCACATCAACCAAACTTCTAATTGAGTAAAACCTATACCTCCTTGTCACGAATACAACCATACACTATGTGCGACGTGAAATTTAATGAACGCCTAATGGGTATTGACTCAACTTATAAACATAGGGAAGCGATGACTACTTTGGCATGTCACCACCTCACCTCACACGCAAAATCATTCTTAATTGGACTGACCAATTTGAACGACTGTCCTTCCAATTATTAACATATACCACCTTTCTAGGTTATTTGCATGACAACATAGCATAGGTTAAATCTATTTATCTCGGAAGGGCTCTAACACAGTTCACACATAACTCACCATTTAGGCCCTACTAATAATTCATTGCGAACGACACATATTAAATCTACGGGCTAACTCAATTGGAACACAACATATGACATTCAAGTTTTTAGTTTTATCGTATAACAACGCTTAATCTAATACATCATGGATACTGACGATGCCTACCATAATTCCACGTTGCTAACACAACCAATTATGACCTACCACCAAACATTTTAACCATAGAGGCGATCATCTCCTTAACGTTCTACACCAAATCATCGTTACCAATTATTATGTGCATAGCATCTAGTTAACCATATTCGACAAATACAGTCTTCGAGCACCCTTTATATAATCTACAACTACCGAATACTAAACGATACTATTAAATCATCACTTATTGCTCGAGAATCATCACGATCACCATACCTCTATTTATTTATTAACTTTACCCAAAACAACAAATCAACTTACCAAAAATAACTTAGTTGTTGCTGCTGTTCGCATGGCGCGAAGAGGCTGTGCAGACCCGGCAAAGTGAGACGTGGAGACGTCGGGGCTGCACGGATTGACGACGCGGCTGCTCTCGCCGAGCCGGAACAAGTCATGGCGCTATGGTTCTCGCTGCGCGCGACAGCACGGCAAGCGCGAGGAGAGGCGTGGTTGCGGGATTTTTTTTGTGGTGCGGCGTGCGGGAGCTGCAGGGGTGTGGCTGCAAGGGGGCGTTGCAAGGAGAGCGACGTCGAGACCATGCCGTGGATTCACAGCGCTACGACGCACAGCGGGACAGCACGGATTGAGCAGCACGCCAGAATAAAAGTTGACGATGTTGTCCCCGACACAGTGCTCCACACCGACAGTTTGACAACACCGAAAAGAGGCGAGCAGGGCTGCGCACAACACAAGCAAGACAGCATGCAGTCGGCTGCGCATATCGTCGAGCAGGTAGTGCGCGCGGTGGAGCAGCGGCTAGGGTGTCCCGACAGCGAGCTCGCGAGGCCAAGTCGAGCAGCGAGAACACCAGGACGCCGTGGGGGCTTGCTGTTTTCCATAGGAGATGTAGGGGGCGCTGGAAACTTGCTGTTTTAGAGAGGGCGCCAACATCCACGGCCAACAGGGAAAAAGGGGCGCTGGGCAGAGGAGGCCGGGAGAAAGTGTAGCAGGGAGTGGGGGCTCCATGAGCGACGGTGAGCTCACTGCTCGAGCTCGGATCAGAGGGGCCCTGCGCTGACCAAGGTGGAGTGGGCAGAGCTGCTGCGCAGGGAGGAAGGGGTCGAGCTGCTCGCCTGCAGGGAGCGAGCGCTAGGGGGAAGAAGGGCGCTGGGAGGTGGGTGCGCGCCCTTGGAGCAGGGGAACAGGGAGCTCGGCGGCCAGGGAGAAGGCTGCTGGCAACCTGCAGGGAAGAAGCTCTCTCCTGGAAAAAAAAATCTGGGCGCCATGGAGCTGCTGCTCGCCAGCAGGGAGTAGGGAGGAGGGCGCCATGGTGGCCGAGGGGAGCGTGCAGAGCTGCTGCACGGCTGGGAGATTTTTCTGCGCCATGCACAGGGAAGAAGAGAGCTGTGCGTGTGGGGAGAGGAGGAAGAAGGCTGTGGCGGCTGGAAAAAGTGGAGGGGTGGGAATGCAAAATGACCAAGGGCAAGGGAGAGGGATCCGTATTTATAGAGAAACCCTAGGGTTAGGGTTTCAATTGGGCCAAATGGGCTGGGTTGGGCTGGCCCAAACACGTTATCGGGCTGCGCTAATTTATTTTTCCGGAATAAAAATGCTCTCGCGGAATTCGTCGCTACGGAAAAACAGAGCGAAAAGAGTTCGGACGAACGGAAGGTTGAGCGATTAATTCGGTCGAGAGTCTAATTTGATTTCGCTCGAGAATAATTACCTACGCGTGATTCGAAAATAAATCGCCTTGAGATACGGCCGGCTTTCGGATTTTTGATTGAAGGAGACAAACCGCGACGTTTAAAATTATCGCCGATGTCGATTTTTAAATCGGGATCGAACACAGAGGTATGAAGTCGAGTCGGATAAGAATTAATTAGAGGGCGACGTACTGAGTATCCCGTTGGAGAAAACGGACCTGGATAAAATAGTCGAACGTAGATCGAAGTTCGAGGAGCTAGATTTGGGCTCAGATCAGATAACAGTCGTTGAGAGTTTGATTTAAAGAGCTTCAGATGAGATTTAAAATTCGAGAATGATCTTCGAGTCTGCATGAGTTCTGAGAATTAAAAGTTTTAACACGCTCCGAAATTGGTTGTTTCTCGCGATCGAT
This sequence comes from Zea mays, assembly GCF_902167145.1. Lineage (NCBI taxonomy): Eukaryota > Viridiplantae > Streptophyta > Magnoliopsida > Poales > Poaceae > Zea > Zea mays. Next base: position 47,423,908 of record NC_050097.1, on the reverse strand, counting down.
TAACTCTGAATTCGGTGAACTTCCGAGAGAAAGCCTGATAAACAGAGATAGGCACGATCGAGAATAGAAATTTTTACTGAGCATCCAAGATTAGGATAAATCCACGGCATATCATGAAATAGACACCTGGGGTGTCACAGCCTTCCCCCCTTAAACGGAATCTCGTCCCGAGATTCGAATGAGGATCTTCAAGGGTGGAGAAGCATGTAACTCCCGGGCTGAAGATAGAAGCAAATTCATGAGATGGGATCTGACAAGATACGGAAGATAGATTTGGATAGAATATCGTGACATGTTGAGACAAAATGCAGCGATCCCTTTGAGAGAATGTTCACAAAAGATAGCACATCAGTATAGTCTTGTAATGGATCACGACTATTAACCACGATACCAGCGCGTGCCGAGTAGCTCAACCATGTGTGCACCATAGTAGGCTCTCGGTCTCGTCGCGGCACCATCGGTCGTTAGTCATAACACTATTACCAAACCAACCAATGAGAAATCCACATAGCACAGATAGACGGAGCCCATGAGAGTATGGCTCAGAAAATAAGAATGTGACCAGAGTTGAAGCAAAGATTGTTGGCAAAAGAGCATCACATGAGAATTTTCTTCAAGTCAGAGACTTATCTTATGATCATCACGGGATTATCAGCCAAAGATCAATACGATATTTAACATGAGAAGGGACTAACCAAGAGATCGAGATTGATAAGCTTTTTAGAGACATGAGCGATCCAAAGATAACAACAACATCCATTACTCCACATGGATATGTCGTTTAGAGATAAGTTGATAAAACAAGCATCATGATCCTCGGAGAAGGGGTATGAGAATGACCAAAAATGAGAGATTTAGGCAAGATCAACATCCGATACTTGAGAACGGGTCATAGCAGATAACCAGATAACGAGGCAGAATCATTAAGGGATCCAGAGATTCGGATGATAAAGCAAACATGATTCACAAGAAAAAGGATTATTAGATCCAGGCGAAAGGAGAGGTAGGCAAACAGGATCAGCTAGGATGATCGACAGAAATGCTATGAAGTTTTAGGGGCAAGGATTTATGGAAAGAGACATGGCCTTGATAGGGTTTGCGCAACTAGACACCAATAAAAATTTTTTTTTTGACACAACAAGTGCACAAGGAAGTTTTAGTCGATTTAGGGGTCAAGCTGTGGGGGTCTATAAGCTGTGCAGGCGTAACTTGAAGCGTAAAACACACAAGGGTTAACAAAAATACCAGCTCAAGCATGAATTTTTTTTTGAGGTTTCACTTGCTAACCACTAGGTTGGTTAAAGTGGGGGGGTCTTTTTATGGGCCAAACAGGCAACAATTTTTATTGGTTAGAGGCAAAAATGTACTAAATCGTTACCGTACCTCCTAGACAGCATGGCAAGAAGAACACATAACACAACCTAATCAAGATTATCATAACAACACAGGACAAGGCACTTCTTATAGCTCCAAACATAGCAGTACATCACATTATTCACAAGTTATTATTATTGGAATAAAGGTGAGAGAGGCATGTTAATGCATAAGAGACAATTATAATGCAACAATCATGATGCATGCATGCTCATTCTAGTCGTCTTCTCAGACCTAACTAATTTTTCGGGTGCTTCTACAACATCCTTATTAATAGTAGTAGTAGCCTTTATGGCCTATATAAATAGCCACCTAGCTACCCATCTATTTCCTAAGGCTTCACGTCCTAGGTCTATCCTTATCGTCCTGACGATCTATCCAACATTGGTTTCTAGCAAGTTTTACTTTAGAAAAGGTTGGTAATCATGACTTATTGACTTCTCTGTACTGGTATTCGCTCCGATACCAGCTGTGGCGGAACCGCCCGAATTATTCCAGCTTAAGTGCCCAAGTCGCACCCTTAAGGGCAGCAACACACTTAAACAGGAATAACCCGTCAGTCCCTCGGATCTAGTCCGATAAAGCCACTTAACCAGGATCGAATACCACTAGCTCACTCGAAGGTGAGGCACAGATAAAGACAATAAAGCATAATACCACAAATTTAATAAGTATCAATAGTGATTACATTATCGGAGTTTCAGAAATAATAACCATAAATTTTAATGCAGCGGAAATAACTAACGGAGAAGAACCGAGTAACATGGCGAAGCCTGGCCACGCTACTCCTCCTGGTCCTCTCCTGCGGAAGCAGTAACCCACTCGACCGTCTGTCCCGGTGGCAGGGACGAAGGCCAAGTCACACCATCAACCAAAACAAGGAGGTACCTGCAAAAATTATGCCACAAGCAAGGCTGAGTATACTAATACTCAGCTAGACTTACCCGGTGTGAGGAGTCTACTCCTCTACCTCTAGACATGCAGCTGTTTGGATGAGGGGTTTGGTTTGCCAAAAGCACTAGCTGAGTCTAAAATCAAGTTTTAGCTTTTCAAGTTTTAGTATGATCCTTTTAACTAGATGTGTACCTAGCTATTCATACATGATATCAAACATTTTATAAATCAACATCATTTTGCCAGTCACCTCATTTCCCACTTATTACTCAATGTAGCAGCATGGATCAAGCAGTCTCATTAGCTGCGAGAAGCAGACGATTCGAATCGAGTTTTTATCCTTGCAAGGTAAACCTAAACACACGACATGTAGGGGCACTCCGTCCCCACACACATCAACCGTCCCCATCGATTCCCCGTCAGCAGATCAGGGCTCACCGCCTTGGCGTACAATGCCTCACTGACCCCGACTGCCGTCGTGCAGTGACCGCACTTGTACCCACCATAACCGGAATGGGAGACCTCGTCTCAGGTCGCGTGAGGGGATATGTCCACTGCCAGGTTCACTCAGGTACTAGGCTTACCGATTTACCATATTTCTCGGCATGTGCTTAGTACGTTCAAACGCTTGACTCACGGTACCACACCTTAATCCTTATTCCAATTTCCGTCTCGTAGACAACGCATCCCCATGGACCGTTGTCCACAGACCATCATCAATACGATATGTAAATGGATACAAGCAATTCCTGACCTCGCGCGAGTGCTAGAAAAATCACTCGACTTCTACCGAGATCCCTAATTAGTAAAGCAGCTACTCGACCTAGCATACTAGTATCCATCTCAATAGGATTCCTGAGATCATGCAACTAGGGTTTCAAACAACTCCTACACTTAAGTGCACAGCACAAACCTACAATCATTAAGTGCAGTAAAATAGCATATATAACGGTTATGCATAAAACCGGGGCTTGCCTTTAATTTAACACTTAGATAGTGTTTGTTGGGGGAGGATACTCGCTTGGCGAGCATCCACTGGTTAAGTCCATTCTTTAGGCCGTCCACCAACTGCGTCTTGTGGTTGGCACCACATCACTGGCTCGACCATCATCTCTCGGTCCTATATGAGGTGCAAGATGCATATGTATGAATATAATGGAATAGCACAAGATATTTCAAGTACCTGCTAGTGAATTAAACACCAAGTAGCGAGACATCCCAAGCAACCACACACACTAGCGTTAGCTAACTACCTATCATCGAGCGCACAACGTTAACACCACTAAAAGACGACAAACATTTTGTACACTTACGCAACACAAATACGACCCCATAAGTACAAGCGTTTATTTAATTTGCTACGGCTTTTCATTAGTTCTTCTATTTATCACACAAAAGCATCCAACACCAGTTTAACCGATGACATAGGCATCAATGGCTATGGAAATTCTATATCACAATCAACTAAAGAAGAAACATATAAAACAAGACACACATATCATCTCTAGCTTAACCATGGTTATTCTATATGAATTTAGTGCTAACCAACCATTTTTAGCCAAAAAGGGTGAACTAACAATCAATTGAGCACATGCAGATTTTTAGGACAGCAGTACAGCAGTCACTTGTTTTAATCATAACTTTTCAAAGATTAATCCAAAAATAGCAAGCTAGGACTTTCTGGAAAGCTTAAAAAGTTCTCTACAACATTGGTATTGTCATCACAGCACGATTAAACACTTAGCAAGGTCAAAAGGTGTTAACACAACAGCGCTGTCCAGATTTGGACAGATTCAGACTTATGACTTTAAAAATTCATAACTGAAGATTCAGGCATCCAAACAAGGTGATCCTAGACTTTCTGGAAAGGTAATAAAAGTGTCTACATATCACTTATAAACATCTTAAGGTGACTCAATAGTTAACTAAGGATAAAATACACTAGAAGGCTTTGCTGTCCAGAATTGGACAGATTCAGTCTTCAGACTTCAAACATCCATAACTTAATCTTCAGACCACCAAAAAGAGTGATCCAAGACTTTTTGAAAAGCTCAGCAAAAACACTACATAACTTTTATAATCACTAAGAAGTGATTCAATGTTTAACTAAATCAAACAACACAGTTTTCGAAATCTGTTCTGACGGTGGACAGAACACAGCAAGCAGTTTGTAAAATTCATAACTCTTAAACTATCAGGCCTGTGTTTATGAAATTTTAACACAAGCAAGATTAGAAAAGCATCTACAACTTTCTTATAATGACCATGAACAGATTGTAACATTAAATTAGGCAAACAATGCAGTTTCTGAAATCTGTACAGAATTTGGACAGATTTAGTTACTGAATTTGTAAAAATCCTAACTCCTAAACTGTCAGACCTGTGGCTGTCAAATTTTAACACAAGTAAGATAATGAAGTTATCTACAACTTTCTTGTGACCACCAATAACTAATTTCAAGATTAACTTAAGCAACCATTGTAATCTCTGAAATCTGTTCAGAAATTCGACAGATTCAGGTGCTGGGCTTGTGAAAAGCACAACTCCTAAACAATCAGGTTTATGGCTGTCAAATTTCAGTACAAGCAAGATAATCATGTTATCTACAACTCTTCTATATGACTTTTCTACAGAAAACATGATTTTGTTTATCAAACCAACAGCACAACGAAAACAGTGCGTGCAGCCCAAAACAGCAATCAATAAATCCCAGTTTCTATATAATTCAAGAATTGCAGCATTCTAGAGACTTGAATCATTCTAGCACTTTACCATTTCTTAGAGTTAAATTAATTAAATGAGGACTAACAAGTAGACTTACTAATTTTTATTCATGTCATTTTGTATTACTAGCTTAATCATACTACGCATATAAGTATATTACACCTTCTTCGCCCGAATGACAATCCTCAAGCCCAACACTCATCACACATATATAATGCACTTAGATCACAATCCCAGTACCACTAAATCATATGATGCACCTATTTCATTTTTTTTATATACATCCAATTAGTATATGCGATGGGTATCACGGCGAAGGCATAACACATCTAGACTCGACTCATAACCGGGGGGGAACTACTTGGTCACGTCACCACTTCATTACCCAAACCGAAACAAATTTCCTAGCCACATCAACCAAACTTCTAATTGAGTAAAACCTATACCTCCTTGTCACGAATACAACCATACACTATGTGCGACGTGAAATTTAATGAACGCCTAATGGGTATTGACTCAACTTATAAACATAGGGAAGCGATGACTACTTTGGCATGTCACCACCTCACCTCACACGCAAAATCATTCTTAATTGGACTGACCAATTTGAACGACTGTCCTTCCAATTATTAACATATACCACCTTTCTAGGTTATTTGCATGACAACATAGCATAGGTTAAATCTATTTATCTCGGAAGGGCTCTAACACAGTTCACACATAACTCACCATTTAGGCCCTACTAATAATTCATTGCGAACGACACATATTAAATCTACGGGCTAACTCAATTGGAACACAACATATGACATTCACGTTTTTAGTTTTATCGTATAACAACGCTTAATCTAATACATCATGGATACTGACGATGCCTACCATAATTCCACGTTGCTAACACAACCAATTATGACCTACCACCAAACATTTTAACCATAGAGGCGATCATCTCCTTAACGTTCTACACCAAATCATCGTTACCAATTATTATGTGCATAGCATCTAGTTAACCATATTCGACAAATACAGTCTTCGAGCACCCTTTATATAATCTACAACTACCGAATACTAAACGATACTATTAAATCATCACTTATTGCTCGAGAATCATCACGATCACCATACCTCTATTTATTTATTAACTTTACCCAAAACAACAAATCAACTTACCAAAAATAACTTAGTTGTTGCTGCTGTTCGCATGGCGCGAAGAGGCTGTGCAGACCCGGCAAAGTGAGACGTGGAGACGTCGGGGCTGCACGGATTGACGACGCGGCTGCTCTCGCCGAGCCGGAACAAGTCATGGCGCTATGGTTCTCGCTGCGCGCGACAGCACGGCAAGCGCGAGGAGAGGCGTGGTTGCGGGATTTTTTTTGTGGTGCGGCGTGCGGGAGCTGCAGGGGTGTGGCTGCAAGGGGGCGTTGCAAGGAGAGCGACGTCGAGACCATGCCGTGGATTCACAGCGCTACGACGCACAGCGGGACAGCACGGATTGAGCAGCACGCCAGAATAAAAGTTGACGATGTTGTCCCCGACACAGTGCTCCACACCGACAGTTTGACAACACCGAAAAGAGGCGAGCAGGGCTGCGCACAACACAAGCAAGACAGCATGCAGTCGGCTGCGCATATCGTCGAGCAGGTAGTGCGCGCGGTGGAGCAGCGGCTAGGGTGTCCCGACAGCGAGCTCGCGAGGCCAAGTCGAGCAGCGAGAACACCAGGACGCCGTGGGGGCTTGCTGTTTTCCATAGGAGATGTAGGGGGCGCTGGAAACTTGCTGTTTTAGAGAGGGCGCCAACATCCACGGCCAACAGGGAAAAAGGGGCGCTGGGCAGAGGAGGCCGGGAGAAAGTGTAGCAGGGAGTGGGGGCTCCATGAGCGACGGTGAGCTCACTGCTCGAGCTCGGATCAGAGGGGCCCTGCGCTGACCAAGGTGGAGTGGGCAGAGCTGCTGCGCAGGGAGGAAGGGGTCGAGCTGCTCGCCTGCAGGGAGCGAGCGCTAGGGGGAAGAAGGGCGCTGGGAGGTGGGTGCGCGCCCTTGGAGCAGGGGAACAGGGAGCTCGGCGGCCAGGGAGAAGGCTGCTGGCAACCTGCAGGGAAGAAGCTCTCTGCTGGAAAAAAAATCTGGGCGCCATGGAGCTGCTGCTCGCCAGCAGGGAGTAGGGAGGAGGGCGCCATGGTGGCCGAGGGGAGCGCGCAGAGCTGCTGCACGGCTGGGAGATTTTTCTGCGCCATGCACAGGGAAGAAGAGAGCTGTGCGTGTGGGGAGAGGAGGAAGAAGGCTGTGGCAGCTGGAAAAAGTGGAGGGGTGGGAATGCAAAATGACCAAGGGCAAGGGAGAGGGATCCGTATTTATAGAGAAACCCTAGGGTTAGGGTTTCAATTGGGCCAAATGGGCTGGGTTGGGCTGGCCCAAACACGTTATCGGGCTGCGCTAATTTATTTTTCCGGAATAAAAATGCTCTCGCGGAATTCGTCGCTACGGAAAAACAGAGCGAAAAGAGTTCGGACGAACGGAAGGTTGAGCGATTAATTCGGTCGAGAGTCTAATTTGATTTCGCTCGAGAATAATTACCTACGCGTGATTCGAAAATAAATCGCCTTGAGATACGGCCGGCTTTCGGATTTTTGATTGAAGGAGACAAACCACGACGTTTAAAATTATCGCCGATGTCGATTTTTAAATCGGGATCGAACACAGAGGTATGAAGTCGAGTCGGATAAGAATTAATTAGAGGGCGACGTACTGAGTATCCCGTTGGAGAAAACGGACCTGGATAAAATAGTCGAACATAGATCGAAGTTCGAGGAGCTAGATTTGGGCTCAGATCAGATAACAGTCGTTGAGAGTTTGATTTAAAGAGCTTCAGATGAGATTTAAAATTCGAGAATGATCTTCGAGTCTGCATGAGTTCTGAGAATTAAAAGTTTTAACACGCTCCGAAATTGGTTGTTTCTCGCGATCGATTAACTCTGAATTCGGTGAACTTCCGAGAGAAAGCCTGATAAACAGAGATAGGCACGATCGAGAATAGAAATTTTTACTGAGCATCCAAGATTAGGATAAATCCACGACATATCATGAAATAGACACCTGGGGTGTCACATTACCCAGAAATGGTTCATTTCTATTTTTAATAACTGCAAATAGTGTATTTATTTTTTAACATAGATGATGCATTTGAATCATATCCCCTGCTTGGGTACTCTAGTCATACCGAAGACCCATATGACTATGTCTACCATAACTTGCCAGATAGACACCATGTCCTACGAAAAATACCTGATTGTTGTTATTGCGGAGCCATGAAATTTCAATTTGAGCCACGTGGAATGTGTTGCAGAAAGGGAAAGATTAAAGTGCACATACCTGATGTGCCTACTGAGTTGAAAAGGTTGTTCACCAGTCAGGGAGATGACGATGCAAAATATTTTAGAAAAAACATATGGTACTTCAACTATCATTTCTCCTTCACCAGTCTTGGAGTTACATTGGACCAACGAGTTAGCACGGCAGCTAATACGGGTATATATACATTTCGTGTCCAAGGTGCCTTGTATCATTGTCTCGACCATTTAGTGTCAGGTTCTCAAGGCCCTCGTCATTTGCAACTTTACTTCTATGATACAGAAGATGCTACATTGGCCCACAGGGCATGGAGATCACCATACCTTGATATTAATGTCATTAGAAATATCTTGACAATATTAGAGGGAAATCTATATGTACAAACTTTCAATAGACTTGGAGCCATTCTAAGTCTAGATGACTATGTTATTGAACTCAACACTAATGTAACGCCTGACCAACGAAGGTACATGAGTATGCATCACATTTCTTTGTTGTTTACTTGTAGCACATTTCTTTTTGTAATACATGATTTTTAACATGTTTCTTTCTGCATAAGCAAGGTACAATGCACCCACTGCCTCACAAGTTGTTGCTATCTGGTTCGAAGGAAATGACCCGCAAAGAAGTTTCGATAGAAGTGTGATCATATATGCTACAGGAGATCAGCCTATATGTATCAAAACATACCATGGTTGTTACGACCATTAGCATATCCATTATTTTTCCTCGAGGCCAAACTGGCTGGAATCACTTTATGCCATAAAATGAAACCCCTACAGTACATGGTACATTCAATGCTCCTGACTACAATGACACTCCATCTGCTAATAATGAACATACAGATACGTGCATAATTGTTTTTGCACATGTCATGGATCAGGGAGGAAGGATATAGCAGTCTATAAACATTCATCGATTATTTGGATAATGGTTAATATAATTTACAATCATGCAGCTCATTATTATTTGGATGAAGACAACCAACAAGCTGACTATGAGATTTCGAATGGAGAAGTGGTTCAATCTGCAAGGTTTGTTAATTTGTCGCCTTAGTGAGATTTCAACGCTTATGATAATAGAATCATGTTTATTGTACATCTTGTTATCCTAATCAATTTTACCACGGCTATTAATTTTATTACCTTTTAGATTTGTTGTATCAATGTGGATATGGTTTAATAGATGTGATTTTATTTGTAATGATACTCAAGTTTTTCTTAAAATTATTATCCTTAATGTATATTCACTTCATTTTAATTTGTCACCTTAGCAAGATTTCAGAGCTTATGATAAGAAACAAAGATTCATATTTTTTGCACCTCTCGTTATCCTAATCAATTTTATTGCCTTTTAGATTTTTTGTTTCGTTAGCACGGGTACCTTACTAGTTGTCAAAAAAGAGCCATGGGTGTCTAGAAACCTAGCTTGGATAAATCTTTTGCTCCACGCTGCTTGAGATTATGAACCTCTTTATCTCATCAAGTTTATTTGATCTCTCGAAACCTAGTCCTTAATGAACCCTTAAGTTAAACCTTAGTCAATTAGATGAGGGACACTTTTAAATAATTTATATATCTTTATGTTACAAGCAATCAAATATAAAAAATGGTTAGCATCCCTTATAGTAAAGGACTTCCCTTTTAAGTTTTGTTGGGCACCCTGGAACGGTGCCCAAACAAATACTAAAGAAGTCCATGTCGAACAACCTTGTGAGGTAGAGCGGACGACCAAGTCCCTGCCGAGCAACCTTACGAGGCGGAGCAGGCAACCAAGTCCGTGCCGAGCGAACCCGCGAGGCAGAAAGGGCGACCAAGTCCCTATGAAGCAAACCCACGAGGCGGGGCGGGCGACCAAGTACCTGTCGAGCAACCCCCACAAAAGCAGAGCGAGCGACCCAGTCACTATCGAACAATGTTGTAAGGCGGAGCGGACGACCAAGTCCCTGTCGAGCAACCTTACGAGGCGGAGCAAGCGACCAAGTCCCTGCCGAGCAAACCCCCTCAAAGTAGAGCGGATGACCAAGTCACTATCGAACAACCTTCTCAGGCGGAGCGAATGACCAAGTCTCTACCGTACCTTACAAAGCGGAGCAGGCGACCAAGTCCCTGCCAAGCAAACCCCACGAGGCGGAGCAGACGACCAAGTCCCTACCGAGCGACCCCGCGAGGCGAGGCAGACGATCAGACCCTGAGTCAACCTGATCGACGGACTAACCCAATGCTGCTGACCCACATCAAGCATGACAAGATGCGTCACCACCAAACCATGTCTGGACCTCGGGTACGGTGTTGAAAGGTCCCTATCAAACACTGATGATACACATCACGTACTTGTCTCAAGAAAGCCCCTACTGACGTATCGGGCTAGTCAACTCTAGTCGTAAGGGCCTCAGCGTCGGAGTCTCTACATTGACCCGCATTCTCAAAAGAACGCAACGGATACACCATACCAGGGTGTATGCCTACACACACCGACGGGTGATGCAGGCTCGTGACGATAGACAAAATCATGCCACGCACTACCACACCATGGTATTGACCCATGGGACCCACCGCACACTACTATGAAGGTGTCAGCGATGGACTAGCTACATCGATCTGTATGGTGAACGAGCGAGACAATACGCCATACCAGGAGCATGGCTACAAACGACCCTACGGAGGACCCACACGACTACCCGAAGGAGCCGATCTCTCTCTCACTCTAGCTCTCTCTCTCTCTCTCTCGTAGAAAATAGATATCCTCTGTAAGGTCCAACCCTTGAGCTATAAAAGGGTAGGCCCTCTTTCCTCTAGGCACATAAGCACACTTGTTGTAACACGCTCAAAGCAATACTATGATCAGCACTACACCGGAGTAGGGTGCGAATCCAAACCAGTATAACCTCTCTTGTCTCAGATCTCTCGTTGAATCCCAACGATTCACCATTCGAAGTGAGTCAACGCTAGCATCCCCCATCGAACACAAATCTTATTGTCCCCCAGTTTCCGAAACCACGACAAGTTTTTTAGACCTCTCTAACTGCCCTAGACAGTTTGAGCCAAGTATTTTGAATAACTTAGTGTCCTAACTAAGTCATTATCAGTCTCTAGCGACTCTACTGTTAAGCCAGATCAATGCTCTCATCTTGGTTTAACCAGTTTAGTAGCCATATATTTGGCAGGTTACTCATCCACATCTCCTATTTCAAACTATACTATGTAAACATGGCACTCTATAGTGTCAAATAGTGTTTTGTATGACCATATGCATGACCTGCTGGTCATAGCCTTATAGAAGAGCAAGATCACCTCCAAGCCTTTGTGTTGCATATGGGAAACACTTTGCAATATAAGTGTAGGTCGCTTTATGGCCTTAATGCTATGATTTTATGTTCTATATGGTCATTCCTCAATAAAAAGATTGATCCATAGGGAAATAGGTCCTCTACAGTTACTTCCTTTCAGTTAGGTCGCAAATGTGTGGGTTAGACATTGCATGTTGCATGTTCAATAGTCACACAAACTTTCTCAAAGTAAACTTGAGGTCAACCATACTAACACCATGAAGACAAAGTATACGAGTTGTTTCCCAACAAGACAGAGGCATCGTTTATGGTCCGATAAGAACAAAACTGAGATATGTTAACACAAACATGAATGTTAACCCCTGTATCAACCCAACATTCAGTAGATTGGCATACCAAAAAAATAGGACATGTATTACCATACCTTACCTTGTTGTCCGAGCATCACTAACAACCATGATGGCATAATTATTCTACTCTTGTTGACTCTTCTTGTTGCCCGTCCTGTTGTGGTATTTTTTGGCGAGATGCCTAGGCTTGCCACAAACATAGCAGATGACATCTTCCATATTTATCTTCTTGAATTTGACGGTATGTGTGATCTTTGACTTTTCCTTCTTTTTTAGCATGTGAAGACATTAGCATTAGACTATGCCTCACGCGTCACTACAACACATATGACCTTCTATGATATTCTCAATACGTCATAAAAATAGGTTTTTTGCCGTAGTATTTGTTGTGACGACTTCATTACGAAAGAACCATCATCACAGAAGGTGCATGTTAAAAGAACTTTTGTGACGAAAGACAAAAAACCGTCATAAATATAATGACAAAATTATATTCATCATAAAATCTATGACTTTCTAAATCGTCATAAACAGTGCCCAAAAATGTCATAAAGTGTAGCATTAGACCATTGACATGTGGTAATTTTGTGATGGATATATTCATCACAAATGTCTAACATGGCAGGTGACATGACCAAAAAATGTGATGATTAATTTCATCACAAGCATAATGAGGTTGCAAATGACATGGTTGATGACGTGTCAAACAAATTGTGATGTTTTAAGTTCATCATCAATTAATAAAAATCAACATATAATTGAATTTCAATCCAAATCGTGCATATAGTTTCATCAACAACATGAGTATATACAACCTTTCTAACATCCACATAATTGAAGCATAAATCATGCAACACAAATATTAAATAGCAAATATTTAAATATCATATAACTTAAATCCAAAAGCATGTAGAACATGTTTAGAAGCCACAAGATACAGTTGAGAGCACAACTACTATATTAACAATATGATCAGACCAAATGGACATCAAGTATTATTTTTTATTGGTGACTTATTTAAATCTTCGATCTCAGTTGACTGATTAGTTATGATGGCTACAAATTCTTGTGACATAGCCTTCAAGCTTTCTATTTCTATGTATATCTTTTTTCTTGCCTCCAAGTCTCTAATTGAGATTGGAGCCCTTGCACCTTTGTTGAAACTGAGTTTGTCTTGGAGGCAGACTGAAGGCAAACGTTATGAAGAAATTTACTTGAGCTTAACAAGACATGGGAAACTTGTGTAGAAGACTTTGCAAGTTGTCTATCCTCAGCTGGTGCTGCCACAATTGCTTCCATACCATCCTAGCATCATGATTAAAACTTAGTGTAGTGTAACAAAAAAGAGAGAATATATAGGTAAATAAATACAGCATACAGAATCATGGAAATAAGTACTGTGTATGAAACTATATTCAACTTTAGCCATAGCAAATACACTCCAACCGTCCAACATCGGTACAAAACAAGAATAGATTATTTACATGGCATAAACTAGACCTAGTAGTAGCAACTTTGGAACCAATTTGTTCAAATAATTTCAGCTGCAACTCTGCAAGGAACAGAATGTTCAGCTAAGCAGCCAAAACTACATGAGTTGATACGCTGCCAACAGTTCATGAGCAAATCTCACCTAGTATACGTATAACAGGGAATTTGTTGCAAGTCATAAATTGCGTCTAACACATGTCCTTCGTAAAATGACAGAGACGAAAAAGATCATTAATGTACAATTGATAATTATATGCTTAATTTTGTCTAGCAGAAGAGCAAGTAAACATTTAACCAAAACAATGAGGAATTAAAATTTCTATTACTATTACTAAAAAGAAAATGCTCACCTCATATACAACAATCTCCACAGAACTGGCCTTGGACAATCTGGCATTTACAGCAGCTTATATGATGACCAAGAGTTTTCTTTCTGTTACATGGAAGTAATATGTCATTATATCAAAGGTAAAGAAAATTAATACAAAAGATATGCTACAAGAATATATACATCAGGCATCCTGCTGATTGTTAACCATAAAAACCTCTTAAAAGGGAAATTAACTTGTGTTATATAGTGAATACCAGTGCCCATTATTTGTGTTTTTAAACTTAAAACATAAATAAAGTAAATAAAATGTGGGTATACAATAAATAAAATACCTATCTAAACATTAGTTTTCTAAATGAAGAGGTTGAGTTCACATTCAACTCAAAAAGAGGAGGCGACGACTGACCCAAGACTCCCACAACTAGTGGTGGAACCAAGATTGAGTGAAGCCCCAGGCCATATTATGTTAGAGTTGTCACAAAAGTATGCCAAAAATGATACACTTCAAAAAATACATGATAAAATAATGCAAAGATAGACAACATACGGAATTTGTCATTGTAAAGAAAAATCTTTATTCTTATTCATCAATTGTTCCAAGTCCAATGGTAGAACCTACAGCAAAAACAAAAAACTTATATCAAATTCTTAGTCGCACTCCTATTAGCATGTTCACTTGAAAAGAATGTAAATGGGACAATGTAAAGTTCCACATTAGAAATGGGTAATGAAAACCTTACCATATGACCACTGATAATGATATATATCACTCCCTGACTGTTTATAGGAATAAAGGTTATATAATCTGAAGGTCATATTGGTGGATCATAGTTTTAGATCCCCTAATCGCTTGATCGATGCCACTGGGCGATTAGTCACGATTAGGCATCGATTAGGGTGATTAGGCTCCCCTGATCGACTCTAATCACCCACTGGTCGTCCTGTGTATTTCCAAGGCATATATATAGTCATATATAGCACTATATATGGATATATACTTATATAGTATAGAGACTTTCAGCAGTATAAATACTTAAATAGTCCATAACAGCACAACAATATCAATATTCATAACTTGAAGTCCAAAACAGCAGTACATCCAGCTTACTAGACTAGCACAACAACAACAAGTTTATTCAATACTTAAATAGTTCATAACAACACAACAACAACAATTTTATATAAGACTATGAAACTGCAAGTCTACAACTTACTAGACTAGTAGAGTAGTAGACCATGAGTCCATCGGAAGAGTTGCTCATCTCTAGAGTGTTGTTGTTGTTGAAGAGTGAAGAACAGAGAAGAGAAGAGTGAAGAACAGAAGAGAATGGAAATGGAGTTGGAGGCTCTAGGAAGCAAGCAGAGTAGCAGACATACCAACTTGGAGCTGCTGTGCCTAGACAGGGATTTGAAGAGACTGGAAGCAGAAGAGGCGCCTGTAGAGGGAGTTGAAGAGACTAGGGGGCGTTTGGACTACCCAGAGTGCATTTGAGCCTAAAATGGCTTTTGGACTACCCAAAGCGCAATTAAGTTGATCAGTTGATCGCCCACTAGGTCGATTAATCGATCTTTATCACGATTAGGCGGGCAATAGGGACGATTAGGTACTCTGATCGAATCAATACCTCTGATCGAGACCTGATATCCGATCAGACCGACTAATCGCAAATTAGTCGGACAATCTGTAATCAATGTGGTGGATAAGAACACTATCACTAATTTGCAGTGCATGAAGAATTATCCACTAGCAACCTTGATATGTTGAATTTAGACAATCAATACACATATCATGAACCTAGTTCCACTTTTGCTCAAATAAAACTAATAAATCTTGTGGAACAGGGTGACATTGTTGCGAGCTCGGTCGCGCACCACCTGGGCAACGCCGCACCATCGAGAACAGTGCCTCGTTGTAGACCGCGAGCGTGACCACGTGACAGTGAGGTCATCGGTGCGGCGCATGACACCGAGCTCATTGGCGGTTTGGAGGAGGTCCACGCGGGACCACAACACGGTGGTCCCGGGGAGCACGCAGCACGCCTAGCGTGGCCCCTGGATCCATCCACAACATTAGGCATGTTGCGACCACTATATAGAGAGTGTCGGGGATCAGCCTGGCGGCGACGGCAGAGCAGAGCACGCAAGGACCACACGACGTTAGCTCAAGCAACTTAATTGATGGGAGGAGCGACTCATAGGTTATCCAAGTCCATACCAACGCTTGGTTGTCGTCTGCACCTCCAAATGGTCAAAGCCTTTCTGTTGGGGGCCTTCGGCTTCCGAAGGTCCTCAAAAACATGATTTGACAATGTTTTCCAAGTGAAATATGTGAACAGGTATCTTCAGAATCGGGTTATGAGTATACAAGAGTACGGTCAGGACGAAGCTTGAGTGAGACGGAAGGCGATTATAACGAAGGATAAGATGATCACGAAGCTATGCGTAGAAAAGCTTCGGCATGACAACAGAAAAGGGGAACCGACTTAAAGATGAAAAGGCAAATTAGACCCCGAAGAATTACTATAGAGTTATTGATAAATGTAAAGGGCATGAATGTAATTCTACATGGGCTGCGTCCCGTGCCTATAAATAGATGAACAGTACTCCCGTACTGTTCACGCTGACTTGGCATTCGCTTTTCGCATCACGCCTGTACCTTTGCTTTCTGTCAATCCGAAGGTACTTTTGTAATTTGTTATTCTGAATATAATAATGAAAATAAAAATAAGTTGATGATAATATCTATATTATTCTTTGTATTCCGTAGATGAATTCTTCCTTATCATCTATCGAGCTTACGAAGGTTTCTTTCTTCATAACCTTCATCCGGAATTCATTATATCCGAAGGGATATAATGTCTTGAAGGACGAAGGATTTTTATACTTAACACCTTTCATGTTGCCTTGTTCTTAACTCTTAGCATTTGAGAACAAGTCCCCAACATTGGCGCCCACCGCCGGTGAACTCACTTCCATTTTTTGAGTTTTGAACACCTTCGACAAGCACCACCTTCGTCATGCCGCCGAAGAAAGCTTCAGCAACAGGGGATGCTACTCTGCAGCCGCTGGACCCCAATCAGGATGTCCTTTCTCTTAGGGAGGCCCGAAGCCAGAAGAGGAAGGCCACCAGTCCAACGCCTCCGGAGGACGATTTGGATCAAGAAATCCAAAACTTGGATATGCTCCATCAACAGGTCCAACGGAAGAAGGAAAAGATGGCTCGTCTAGCTGACCTGCAAAGGCAGATAGACGAAGCTTCTGAAGAAGTTCGTCATCTTGCTCAAGATGACCAGAACCGAAGGCCTCAGCACAGAGAGCTTCATCAGGAGGGCTTCTACAACGAGGATGACTGGTATGAAGATTTCCATCATGGAAATTTTGCTTTTGATGATACTTCTCCTCTGTCAACAGAACTGCAGGCTATACCTTGGCCCCAGTCTTACAAGCCACCCCAGCTCCCCATGTACGACGATCATTCAGACCCGAAGCAATTCTTGATGAGTTATGAAGCAACCATATCTTCGTATGGTGGCAATACTGCAGTCATGGCAAAGTCTTTCGTCATGGCTGTCAAGAGTGTTGCACAAACCTGGTATTCCTCTCTTCGGCCAGGAACAATCACCTCATGGCAAAAGCTGAAGGACATGCTGATAACCAGCTTCCAAGGGTTTCAAACGAAGCCGGTCACTGCTCAAGCTTTATTTCAGTGCACCCAGGACCACGAAGAATACCTTCAGGCGTATGTCCGAAGGTCCCTGCGTCTGAGGGCTCAGGCACCAACAGTGCCCAATGAAATTGTCATTGAGGCCATGATTAAGGGGCTTCGGCCAGGACCTTCAGCCCAATACTTTGCCAGGAAGCCTCCTCAAACTTTGGAGAAGCTGCTCCAGAAGATGGATGAGTATATTTGAGCTGACAATGACTTCCACCAAAGAAGGGAGGAAGCATACAGGTTCTCTGAAATGACCAGGGGCTTCGGAGGAAGATTCCATCCGAGGCACGTCAGGTCAATTCACAACTCTACTCAGAGTGATGATAGAGGGAGTCAACAACAAAGGCCACAGTACTCCTCGCAAGCTTCGGGGCAGCAGCAATGCTCTTTTCGGCCACTAGCTCCAAGGGGCAGAGGCGCCAGGGGCTTCGGAGGAAGATTTGGGGATCAGCCAAGGAAAATTTATTGTCTATTCTATGGTGAGGACAACGGCCATACCACCAGGATGTGCCATGTCACCATCCAGAAGCAAAAGGAGATAGCAGAAGCTGCAGCACAACAGAGTCAGCCGAAGCAAGTCATGCATACTACTTCGTACCATTCGCCTTACATTCCAGAATATGTAGGCAACCACCCTGCAGCTTCCGTTGCTTCGGCAAGCCAACCCCAAGCATCTTGGCAACAGCCTCCACCTCCACCACCAACGCAACGAGGCCAGCAGCCAGAAGGGAGTCAGCACACTCACCTTCAGCGGGACTTCAGAGAAGAGTCCAAAGCCCGCACAGTCAATAGCACTGTGCCAGAGTCGAAGCATATTTACTGACAAATATCCTACTCCAACAGCAGCTTTTCGCATTCAGTATTATTTTCTTCTTAATAAGGAACAATTATGGGAGGGTTAAGTCCTTTTTGTCGTTTTTAATTTCTTGTAACAGTTTCGCTTTCTACCATAATGAAAGAATATATCTTCTCCATAGGCTTAAGTTGCTGAAGCTTAAGAATTTATGGTGGCAAGGAGGACCTTCGAATTATCAAAAAAATATTCTAAAGGAACGTAGTGTAAATTCTTCAACGCAGCAAAAAGTCGTTCCTAAGGGAGCGCAGTGTAAGTTTTCTGCTCAAAAGTCGTTCCGAAGGGAATGCAGAGCTTACAGCGAAAAATAAACGCTGATTCCGCTGAAAGTAAAAGGCGAAGAAGCTCCTAAGGGAGGCTTACAGTGAAAAATAAGCGCTGATTCTGCTGAAAGTAAAAGGCGAAGAAGCTCCTAAGGGAGGCTTACAGCGAAAAATAAACGCTGATTCCGCTGAAGTAAAAGGCGAAGAAGCTCCTAAGGGAGGCTTGCGGTGAAAAAATATTCGGCAAATATCATTTTGCATAACATCACATCATTACATCATTTGCATAGCATAACATCATACATCATATTGCATCAACAACGCAAGAAGGGGGTCTCAATATTGATATTCGAAGATTGTTTTGAAGAAATAGTGACAAGGCACAAAAATAGCTATTGAAGAGTTATACCTTCATCAAACTCTAAAATGGAAAGATCTATTGATTATTGATTTTACGAGGATTGGTTACTGATTTTATGAGAACACGGATATTATTTATGAAGCATGAAAAGAAGGGAAGGTGTTTTTTCGCCGAAGGCTCAAAAACGGTATGTATATGATGTTTCATGCACCGTAAAGAATAGAACTATAAACAGCTAATATATTACATTCAAAGTTACAGAATATTACACACAACAAATGTTACATTCTAAATGTTTTTTACAATAATAGCTAATCTTCCCTTAGAACTATCTCTGCAGCTTCGTTTAGAAGTTGATCAACAACTTTATCCATGATGGCTTCAGCCATTTTCCTAATTTCGTCGTCCCCCTTCGTGTGGAGGTCCGTAGATGGCTCGGCAGGTTCTGAGGGAGGAGAAGATACGGCTATATTACTATTACAAATCGTGAATATTACAAACCGTGAACAAGTTCGAAGTCAAAAAATTACAACAAAGAGTCAAAAACCACTAGTCAATACCTATTTGCCCTTCGGGCTCTACACTTTTCTCAACGGCCTCTGCTACTTTCCTAGCATCATGAATGCCTTTTTCGCTTTTTCTAATAATTTCTTGGGCCATTTCTCGGCCACCATTGTCCCAGATGTCGGTGAAAAATTTTCCACTGACCAGGCTTGCTTCGGCCGAGGGGTCTTTTATATCTTCGGAGGATAAGGCGGCTTCGGATTGTGCCAAGAATTTCACATGCTCACAACCTTTCCTCTCCAAAATGGTAGCAATCCCCCTAGCACCCGAGAAGGCACATATGTCTCCGCGGCTATTCAAAATTTCTTCAAAGGCCTCAGCCTCGTGGCTGATCCATTCGATTAGACCTTCGGGGTCACCCCTTGGGAAGTTTTCCTCACTTGAGAATGCGCCAACGCTGGCAAAGCTGGTTTTTACTTTTTTAACACATTCCACAGATTTTTCATAGCATCTTTTCTCAGATGCATGAAGCTCTTCAACGCTTTTTTCCAAATGGTTGGCCCATTGTTCACTAATTTTTCGTTTTGTTTCTTCAAGTGTGCGTTCCTCTTTAGCTCTGCCTAGTTGTTTTCGGAGATCTTCAATTTCATGCCTCTGAGCCTCAGATTGAACTTTAAAAGTAACTTCATCTTCTTTTATTCTATTTATCAATGAATGCAATATTTTATCTTTTTCGAGACCTTCGTTCCTTAGTTCAATTACTTCGGAACGAAGGTTGCTCAGGGCCATAACACACCCTTCGTCTTCAGCATCTTTTTGGGCCCTAAGGGCATTGCTAAGTATAAGACCCTGCAAAAAAGTTTGGTTTCAATAAGTTTAAACAAATGAAAAATTTTGATTCCAAGACATAATAACAAAAAACCTTATTTTCGCACCTTTAAGCTATTGTACGCCAAGCTGTCGGCTAGATCGTCTTTTGATAACACCGAGAGCCCGTTTTCTAGTATTGGGAATCCGAAGCTCTTGCTCATCTCCCGACAGACAGAAATCTCCTTGCTGTCAGGGAGACAATACAAAAAGTCTTCTTCTCCACTGCCGTTGAATATCAACGCCCCCTTTGGATATTTCAGCTTTTGAGCGTAAAACTGGGCCTCTCGCTTTTCTTTTTCAGTCAAATTTTTCCCCGAAGCATGACGTAAAATATAATCGAAGGCTTCGGAAGATGCTTCGGGGGCGGCAGTACCAGTTTCTTCAGCCGAAATTTGTTCTGCTGTTTTTGTTTCTTCGGTTTCCAAGGATTTCACCTTGGTGGGCTCTGAAGGCCCAGCTTCAGTCTCAGATTGATGTTTTGAAACTTCGGCATCAAGTGCTTCAATATGCACTTCGGAAGATTCGACAATTTTCTTCGGACTTGTGCTTGAAGACTTTATTGTCTCCAAAACATCTAGCACATTAACCATCCTTTTTCTTTTGGGGGTCACTGCTGGACCCTTTTGGCTTGTTGCTGCCTCAATTTTTGCTGAAGGACTTAGAACTTCTGATGTCTTTGGTTCTTCAGCCCTCGGTTCTTCTATTTTTTCCGACGCCGGCACTTTGGCTGGCCCTTCAATATTTGACAGGAGAGTTGGTTCTTTAGCTTCGGTGGCCGAAGAGGTCTCATCGACAAACTTAGGCACTGTGGCCGGTTCAATATAACGTGGTCGGTGTGTGAGAACCTTTACCCTTTTCCTCTTCGGCGCCGGCTTGCTAGGAGCGGCTGAAGCAGCTTCCTTCGCAGAAGATGTATTCTTTCTTTTTTGACCCCGCGTCGGATAACAGTAGTCGGGGTAGACAAACCCAATTGCATCAAATACTCGGTTGAGTCTCTTCTTCTTCTGGCCTCCGAAGGCCACTGCTAGTGCAGTGTCTTCAGCCTTCGAGTATAATCCAAGCAATTCATCACTTATGGCCTCAATACTTTTTAGCCAGTCATCATCTGGCTCGACGAATTTATCTCCATATTGGAATGTGTATTTTAGCCTAACTAATCCACCTTCGTCAGTTTCTCTAACGGTCTCCTTCGGCATTTCCCACTTTTCTACAAGTGGCCATATTCTGAAGGCAATGTGTTCTTGGACCAAATCCCTTGTCCCAATAAAAGAGCAAACCACGCCGAAGGCTCTCTGGCATTCTTCGGCTGCTTCATTCATTTCCACCTTCGGCCTCCAAAGGCCGAAGCGTTGCCAGATAGGGCGCATAATGATATCTTTAATATCTTCCCATGTTTTCAAGTCATTCTTCACATAAAACCATTCCGTCATCCAGTCGTCGGGCCACCTCTTTCGAAAGGTTGGCACGGGACAGCTTGACCCAGACCGGGCGCCGAAGCTGTAGCAGCCAAAATTGTTGTGATATTGCTCTTTACCCCAGGGTTTTGTCTCATACAATAGCTCATGTATGTTGCAGAAACTTTTTGCATTTGGATCTAAACCTTGGCTCCTCACGGCCCAAACGAAGATGCCCATTCTTATGATTGATTCGGGAGTAAGTTGATGAAGGTAGATTTCAAATATCTTCAATACTTCCACGACAAAACTGCTCAAGGGAAACCGCAGTCCAACCTTTAAGAAGCTTCGGAAGATTACGACTTCATTCTCTTTGGGAGTAGGCACAGTCTTCTCACCGTCATCTACCCTCACAGTAGACATGTCTCGAAAATATCTTCCCCTCATGTTATCAAGATGACTCTATTTAATGCTCGATTTTCCGAAGACTGTGTGACTTGGTCGCCACGGTCGATCTTCGGAGTCTTCACCCCCACTTTCTACATCATAGTTGTCACAGTCACCAGTGTCTTCAGATAAACCCTCCAAAATCTCCTTAGTGATCTTCTCTGTATTGATCTTTGCTATTGATTGAAGAAACCTGTCGGCGTTTCGAGACCGGGGGGTCCCTGGGCCGACGAGTGAAAATGTCGCCGCGTGCCCCAGCCCAGATGGGTCGGCGCGAGACGGAGCGTGAAGGGGGGAAAAAGGCAGCCGGAGAGAGAGAGGTGGAAATCTCGCGGCCTTCGTGTTTGTCCCGCGCCTAGGTCAGGTGCGCTTGCAGTAGGGGGTTACAAGCGTCCACGCGGGAGGGAGCGAGCGGCCTCACGCGAGCGCCAGCCCCGTCCTCTTCCCCGCGCGGCCAACCCTCTGTTAGAGGGCCTTGGTCCTTCCTTTTATAGGCGTAAGAAGAGGATCCAGGTGTACAATGGGGGGTGTAGCAGAGTGCTAACGTGTCTAGCGGAGGAGAGCTAGCGCCCTAAGTACATGCCATCGTGGCAGCCGGAGAGGTTTTGGCACCCGGTTCGTGTGGTGTCGTGGCCGTCGGAGGAGCGCTGGAGCCTGGCGGAAGGACAGCTGTCAAGGCTGTTGAGTCCTTGCTGACGTCCTCTTGCTTCCGTAAGGGGGCTGAGAGCCGCCGTCGTCATGGAGCGTGCGGGGCGCCATCATTACTTGTCTGGCGGAGCGAGCCAAATGGGGCGCCGGTCTTGTTCCCCGTAGCCTGAGTCAGCTTGGGGCAGGGTAATGATGGCGCCTCCTGTTGATGTGGTCGGTCCGTGCCCTAGGTTGGGTGATGTGGAGGCTCCTCCGAGGTCGAGGTCGAGTCTGTCTTCCGAGGCCGAGGTCGAGTCCGAGCCCTTGGGTCGAGCGAGGCGGAGACTGTCGGCTGTGGCCAGGGCTGAGTCCGAGCCCTGGGATCGGGCGAAACGAAGTTCGTCGCCTTCCGGGGTTGAGCCCGAGTCCAAGCCCTGGATCGAGCGGAGCAGAGTTCGTCGCCTTCCGGGGCTGAGCCCGAGTCTGAGCCCTGGGTCGGGCGGAGCGGAGTTCGCCGTCTTCCGGGGCTGAGCCCGAGTCCGAGCCCTGGGTCGGGCGGAGCGGAGTTTGCCGTCTTCCGGGGCTGAGCCCGAGTCCGAGCCCTGGGTCGGGCGGAGTGGAGTTCACCGTCTTTCGGGGCTGAGCCCGAGTCCGAGCCCTGGGTCGGGTGGAGCGGAGTTCGTCGTCTTCCGGGGCTGAGCCCGAGTCCGAGCCCTGGGTCGGGCGAAGCGGAGTTTCCTACGGTGCCTGAGGCCAGGCCTGGCAGCCTGTCAGCCTCACTCTGTCGAGTGGCACAGCAGTCGGAGCGGCGCAGGCGGCGCTGTCCTTCTGTCAGGTCGGTCAGTGGAGCGGCGAAGTGATTGCGGTCACTTCGGCTCTGTCGACTGGAGGACGTGCGTCAGGATAAAGGTGTCAAGCCGCCTTTGCATTAAATGCCCCTGCGATTTGGTCGGTTGGCGTGGCGATTTGGCCAGGGTTGCTTCTTGGCGAAGACTGGGCCTCGGGCGAGCCGAAAGTATGTTCGTCGCTGGAGGGGGGCCTCGGGCGAGACGTAGATCCTCCGGGGTCGGCTGCCCTTGCCCGAGGCTGGGCTCGGGCAAGGCGTGATCGAGTCCCTCGAATGGACCGATCCCTGACTTAGTCGCACCCATCAGGCCTTTGTAGCTTTGTGCTGATGGGGGTTACCAGGTGAGAATTAGGAGTCTTGAGGGTACCCCTAATTATGGTCCCCGACAGTAGCCCCCGAGCCTCGAAGGGAGTGTTAACACTCGCTTGGAGGCTTTTGTCGCACTTTTTTGCAAGGGGACCAGCCTTTCTCGGTTGCGTTTTGTTCCGGTGGGTGCGCGCGAGCGCACCCGCCGGGTGTAGCCCCCGAGGCCTCGGAGGAGTGGTTTGGCTCCTCTGAGGTCTTAATGCCTCGCGCAATGCTTCGGCTGGTCTGGTCGTTCCCTCATGCGAGCTGGCCGTAGCCCGGGCGCACGGTCGGGTCCCAAGTTCTCGGGCTGGTATGTTGACGCTGTCAATGGTTTGGCCGGAGCCGGGTTTGCGAGAGCAGCCCCCGAGCCTCCGCACAGGGCGAGAGGACGGTCAAGGACAGACTCGACTTTTTTACATACGCCCCTGCGTCGCCTTTCCACAAGGAGGAGGGGGGAAAGCGCCATGTTGCCCTCGGAGGGCGCCAAACATGGTGTCTCCGGTGAGCTGCTGGCGGGTAATCCGAGTGGACGCCCGTGCCCCATTTGTTAGGGGTCGGCTAGAGGCCCGGAGGCGCACTCAAAAGTACCTGCGGGTGATCTGCCGGACCCAGTCCCCTGTCGATGGGGTCCGAGGGCTCGATGCCTCCCTCTGATGGGATTCCATTACAAGATCATTCCCGCTGGTCTCGGAAATGTCCTAGGGTACCTCGGGAGCGTAGCCCGAGCCTTGGTTATGTATCGAACGTACCCATGGCCATCCCTCGCTCTGTGTCTGAGGCGGCTGTGAACCCTTCGAGGGCCAGCCTACGAACCCCTGATCAGTAGTGGGCGCGGAGCCCGAGTAGCCTGAGGCGGCCGTTGAACCCTTCCGAGGGGCCAGCCTTCGAACCTCTGACCAGTAGTGGGTGCGGGGCCCACGCGCTCTGAGGCGGCTGTTAAACCCCTCCGAGGGGCCAGCCTTCGAACCTCTGATCAGTAGGGAGGCTCAGAGCCTGTTTCCTTCACGGAGAAGGATCCTTTTCGGGGTATCCCCCTTTCCCGGTCCCTGTTGTAAGAGAGAGAAAGAGGAAAAGGAAAAGGATGTGAAATCGAATGACGCGGCGTACCTTTTTGGACGCGCTCATTATGGCGAAGGCGAAGCGTCGCTCGCTTCCCCTGCCAGAGGCGCCGCCTGTCCCGCCGCGGAGTTAATGCGACGGGGCGAGTAGTTCGCGGGGCGGCCGTTGCGTGTGCGCGAGCCGTTCGAGGAACGAAACGCGGGCGCGCCGTCTTCACGCCGTGAGAGAGGGTTCTCCCGCTGCCTCTGGACGAGACGTGAGCTTGGCTGACGACGTGACCGCTGCTCCTGCCCGCCTGCCACCGCCTTTACTGCCGGCCCATTTTTGGCCGTATTAACCGTCGCACCTGGCTGGCACTGCTGGGTCGTACGCAGGGTTGCCTCGAGTCGCGGTACTGGTTCCACAGTCGAGGAGGCGTGGCAGTGGTGCGAGTGGCGGTGCAGTTGCTTGCACGTAGCGACCGGCGCGCCGGTTGCATGACGCGTGGGCGTGGGCCCCCATGTTGGGTGCGTTGGAAGTCAGAGGGGCGCGCCCACTTGGCGCGGTTGCATGCCGCCTGCATGGCTGCCCGCCCTTTCGCCCGCTGGTCTGGGCGAAAGTGGAGGAATGCTCGTAACCGCTGGGCGGTTGCATGCACCGCGCGCGGCGGTTTGTCTTCTTCTGCTCTGGGCTAGCTTGCATGACGCGTGGGACCCAGCCCCTGCGCCGTAGGGGGAGGACCTTGGAGCGTGTTGGAGAAGACTTAGCCCATGATGGCTGGGGACGCAAGTAGGGAGAGTCGCCTTTAAAAGGAGGGTGACCCCCTTGAAAGCCGACCATGTCTTCGCGCTCCCTTATGCATCGTGTCTTTCCACCTTCTGAGCCCCTGGATGGGGGACACCTGCAATCCTTCCGCCTTGCAGTTGGAGGAATGCAACTCTGTGGGAGTTGGTACCTTTCAGCCATCGTTCGGCTTCAAGGATTTTCATCACGCGGCCCGGCTGCACCCCCTCGCCGGTGGTCACCTAGGACGGTGACCACTGGCCCCTGGATGGGGAGAGGCAAGCCGGGCTGCAGCCCCCGCCCCTCCCTCAGCTTCAAGGATGCTTACCATCCTTGCTGGGGTGGAGAGCGAGGCGAGCCGGGGCTCTACCTCGCGCACGGGTCGGCTGGCCACCTCCTCTTCCAGCTTCTGGTGGTGGAAACCATCCCCCAGCTCTGCGGAGGAGGTGTCCTCCAGCCATGCCGGGGAAGGCGAACTGTTGCTGCCCAGCTAGGATGCAACATTCCGCCCTCTTCCTCGTTTTCGTGGCGAGGACAGGAGCGAGGACCTGCCGGTGCGCTTTGGAGCGGCCCGCTCTTTGGCTTTGATGTCTGGTTCGCGTCCCTTGAGTGGGGACACGAACGACCGCCTCTCGGTGGCCGCGTCCGTCCTGGGACCATAGCTGCTGCTGCAGAGGTCGCTGGCGAGTCGCCTGGAACTTGTCGCCCCGCAGGCTCCCCGGTGTGGAGGTTGTTCATACCCGCGGGGACGGAACCGGAGTTCCGTTTGTAATGGCATCTTGAATGCCAGTGTTTTGTTCATTGCGGCTGTCGGGGCCTGAACATGTATGTATTTTTGGCGCGGAGCCGTGTTTTTTCCTCATTTTCGAGCACTAAGACTCGCCTGTTGGTTGTCTGAACCGCTTCACCAAGCGTGAGTCGCCCCGTGCAAAGGTGACGAGTGAGGTATTCGTATCCCGGAGGCGTAGGAGTCCCTCGGCTCGGTCGGCCTTGCTGTCCGAGGCTTCTCTTGCTTAGTTAAAGGAACCCCTCGACCGCTCTTCGATGAGCCGAAGCCAGGGGTAGCGGTGTCAGCACGGACAGAGGCAGAGTTGGCTCGAAAAGAAGACTTGGTCGGCCAGAGCCTGGCCAGGTCGTCCGTTAGCAGGACCGACGCCGGAGTTGATCTGTCGAGGCCTCGGGCCGGGCTGATGTCTTCGGGGGACAGCTGGCCGAGGCCTCGGGGTGACCAGCCGAGCCGCCTGCTCGAGCCGGATTCTTGTAGAAGACCCTGGCGGCGATGGCCCGGGCGTGATGATGACGTCGTCCTTCAGAGTGGAGATCCTCGGACCGCGTCGCCGTCCGAGGCTAGGTCGGACCTCGCCGAAGGTGTAGTTGACGCTGAGGGTGCTGCTGCTCCCTTCAACTGTCAAGATTCGAGCCTGCAGGATCAGATTATCTTGTAGTGTGTGTTTTCTGCGGCCGTCGAGGCCCACACACACCCTCGCCGTGTTGTAAAGCTGCGCTTCTTTTCCTCTTGTTTCGAGTATCAGGACTTTTTCGTCGGTAACAGAATTGTCTGTGCGAGCGAGAGTTGCTTTTCACGGGAGGCGATGAGTGGGGTATCCGTATCCCGGAGGCGTAGGAATCCCTCGGCTCGGTCGGCCTTGCCACTTACGCGCACTCTTGCCCATCCATAGGGTTCTGTCACCGACGCAGTCGAGAAGGCCCGAAGAATCGCTTCGGCAGAGGAGCTTTCGAACGTGAAGACTTGTTCGGTCCGTGGAATCACTTATCCGAACGCGAGTTACTTATCGCAGAAGGTGATGAGTGAGGTATTCGTATCCCAGAGGCGTAAGAGTCCCTCGGCTCGGTCAGCCTTGGCTGCTTACGTGTACTCCGTCGTTTTCAGGATCCACTTTCGAAGTAGTCGAAAAGCACGAAAGACATTCTGGCAGAAAGGATCTTTTTTCGAGGAAAATTTCGACGCAGAGGGGGTTCCCCCTTTTTAGCCCCCGAGGGAGGGTCGGGCTTTGCCGAGGCAAGGCTGACCCTTCCTTGATGACTAAACTTTGCGTGGGAGCGAGGTATATGAACAACTTGAAAGCATCTTAAGGATAGAAGCGACGTAGCTGTTGGATGTTCCAAGCGTTGCTGTAGACCTCGCCTTGACTGTTGGCCAGCTTGTACGTTCCGGGCTTCAGAACTTTGGCGATGACGAACGGCCCTTCCCAGGGAGGTGTGAGCTTGTGCCGCCCTCGGGCGTCCTGTCTCAGCCGAAGCACCAGGTCGCCCACCTAGAGGTCTCGGGACCGGACCCCTTGGGCGTGGTAGCGTCTCAGGGACTGCTGGTACCGCGCCGAGTGTAGTAAGGCCATGTCCCGAGCCTCTTCCAGCTGGTCCAGCGAGTCTTCTCGATTAGCTTGGTTGCTTTGGTCGGCGTAGGCCCTCGTCCTCGGGGAACCGTATTCTAAGTCTGTGGGCAAGATGGCCTCGACCCCATAGACTAGAAAGAACGGCGTGAAGCTCGTGGCTCGGCTCGGCGTTGTCCTCAGACTCTAGACCACCGAGGGGAGTTCCTTCATCCATCGCTTGCCGAACTTGTTGAGGTCGTTGTAGATCCGAGGCTTGAGTCCTTGTAGAATCATGTCGTTAGCATGCTCTACTTGCCCATTCGTCATGGGGTGAGCCACGGCGGCCCAGTCCACCCGGATGTGGTGATCCTCACAGAAGTTCGGGAACTTTCTGCCGGTGAACTGGGTGCCGTTGTCGGTGATGATGGAGTTCGGGACCCCAAAACGATGGATGATGTTGGTGAAGAACGCCACCGCCTGTTCGGACCTGATGCTGTTTAGGGGTCGGACCTCGATCCACTTGGAGAATTTGTCGATGGCGACCAACAGGTGCGTGTAGCCCCCGGGTGCCTTCTGCAAGGGGCCGATGAGGTCCAGACCCCACACAGCAAAAGGCCAGGTGATGGGTATCGTCTGTAGAGCCTGAGCGGGCAGGTGGGTCTGCCTCGCATAGAACTGACACCCTTCGCAGGTGCGGACAATTCTAGTGGTGTCGGTCATCGCTGTTGGCCAGTAGAAACCTTGTCGGAAGGCATTTCCAACAAGGGCTTGAGGTGCTGCGTGATGGCCGCAAGCCCCCAAGTGTATCTCTCGTAGGAGCTCCTGACCTTCGACGATGGGGATGCATCGTTGGAGGATGCCTGAGGGGCTGCGATGGTAGAGCTCCTTCCCATCTCCCAGCAAGACGAACGACTTGGCGCGTCGTGCCAACCGCCGAGCTTCGGCTCGGTCGGGGGGTAGCTCTCCTCGGTGGAGATATTGCAAGTACGAGGTCTGCCAGTTTCGATTAGGCGTGACCCCGCTTCGCTCCTCCTCGACGCGCAGTGCCTCACCCTCGGGGGCCGAGGGTGCCTCGGGCTGAACCGAGGGTGCCTCGGGCCGAGCTGAGGGTGCTTTGGGCCGAGCCGAGGGTGCCTTGGACTGAGCCGAGGGTACCTCGGGCTGGGCCGAGGGTGCCTCGGGCTCGGGCGTGTCGTCGATCTTGACGGAGGGTTGATGCAGGTCTCGGGAGAAGACGTCCGAGGGAACCATTGTTCGCCCCGAGGCTATCTTCGCCAGCTCATCCGCAGTCTCGTTGTAGCGCCGGGCGATGTGGTTGAGCTCGAGCCCGTAGAATTTGTCTTCCAGGCGCCGAACCTCATCGCAGTAGGCCTCCATCTTCGGGTCGCGGCAGTGGGAGTTCTTCATGACTTGGTTGATGACGAGTTGCGAGTCACCGCGAGCGTCGAGGCGTCGGACCCCTAGCTCGATGGCGATGCGCATCCCGTTGACCAGAGCCTCGTACTCAGCCACATTGTTGGACGCCGGGAAATCAAGGCGTAGCACGTTGCGTAGGTGCTTCCCGAGGGGCGAGATGAAGAGTAGGCCTGCGCCGGCTCCTGTCTTCATCAGCGACCCATCGAAGAACATGGTCCAGAGTTTCGGCTGGATCGGAACTGTTGGGAGCTGGGTGTCGAACCATTCAGCCACGAAGTCCGCCAAGACCTGGGACTTGATGGCCTTCCGAGGGGCGAACGAGATTGTTTCGCCCATGATTTCCACCGCCCACTTTGCGATTCTACCCGAGGCCTCTCGGCACTGGATGATCTCCCCCAGGGGGAAGGATGACACCACAGTTACCGGATGAGACTCAAAGTAGTGTTGCAACTTCCGCCGCGTCAGGATCACCGCGTACAGCAGCTTCTGAATTTGTGGGTAGCAGATCTTGGTCTCGGACAGTACCTCGCTGATGAAGTAGACTAGCCTCTGGACGGGCAATGCATGCCCCTCTTCTCGTCTCTCAACCACAATCGCGGCGCTAACCACCTGAGTGGTCGCGGTGACGTAGATCAAGAGGGCTTCTCCGGAAGCGGGGGGCACCAAGATGGGCGCGTTCGTGAGGAGCGCCTTCAGGTTCCCGAGGGCTTCCTCGGCCTCAGGGGTCCAAGTGAAGCACTCGGCCTTCCTCAAGAGGCGGTACAGAGGCAGGCCTCTTTCGCCGAGGCGTGAGATGAAGCGGCTCAGAGCCGCAAGACATCCCATGACTCTCTGTATGCCTTTCAAGTCCTTGATGGGCCCCATGCTGGTGATGGCCGCGATCTTCTCCGGGTTGGCCTCGATGCCCGCTCGGAGACAATGAACCCCAAGAGCATGCCTCGGGGAACCCCAAAGACACACTTCTCGGGATTAAGCTTCACGCCTTTCGCCTTGAGACATCGGAATGTCACTTCAAGGTCGGAAAGGAGGTCGGAGGCTTTCCTCGTCTTGACTACGATGTCATCGACGTAGGCCTCGACCGTCCGACCAATGTGTTCGCCGAACACATGGTTCATGCACCGCTGGTACGTCGCACCCGCATTCCTCAAGCCGAACGGCATGGTGACATAGCAGTACATGCCGAAGGGTGTGATGAAAGAAGTCGCGAGCTGGTCGGACTCCTTCATCCTGATTTGGTGATACCCTAAGTAGGCATCGAGGAAAGATAGGGTTTCGCACCCAGCAGTGGAATCCATGATTTGATCGATGCGAGGCAGAGGGTAGGGAACCTTCGGACATTCTTTGTTTAGACCAGTGTAGTCTACACACATCCGCCATTTCCCTCCTTTCTTTCTCACAAGCACAGGGTTGGCAAGCCATTCGGGATGAAATACCTCTTTGATGAACCCTGCCGCCATTAGCTTGTGGATCTCCTCGCCTATGGCTCTGCGCTTTTCTTCATCGAATCAGCGCAGAGGCTGCTTGACGGGTCGGGCTCCGGCTCGGATATCCAGCGAGTGCTCGGCGACATCCCTCGGTATGTCGGGCATGTCCGAGGGACTCCACGCGAAAACATCGGCGTTTGCGTGGAGAAAGTCGACGAGCACTGCTTCCTATTTGGGATCGAGCTCAGAGACGATCCTGATCTGCTTGGAGGCGTCGCTGCTGGGGTCGAGGGGGACGGACTTAACCGTCTCCGCTGGCTCGAAGTTGCCGGCGTGGCGCTTCACGTCTGGCACCTCCTTAGAGAGGCTCTCCAGGTCGGCGATGAGGGCCTCGGATTCGGCGAGGGCCTCGGCGTACTCCACGCACTCCACGTCACATTCGAACGCGTGTCGGTACGTGGGGCCGACGGTGATGACCCCGTTGGGGCCCGGCATCTTGAGCTTGAGGTAGGTGTAGTTGGGGACGGCCATGAACTTCGCGTAGCATGGCCTCCCCAGTACTGCGTGGTAGGTTCCTCGGAACCCGACCACCTCGAAAGTGAGGGTCTCCCTTCGGAAGTTGGAGGGCGTCCCGAAGCAGACGGGAAGGTCGAGTTGTCCGAGGGGCTGGACGCGCTTCCCGGGGATGATCCCGTGGAAAGGCGCAGCGCCTGCCCAGACCGAGGACAGATCAACGCAGAGGAGCCCGAGGGTCTCGGCGTAGATGATGTTGAGGCTGCTGCCTCCGTCCATGAGGACCTTGGTGAGCCTGACGTCGCCGATGATGGGGTCGACAACGAGCGGGTATTTCTCCAGGCTCGGCACGTGGTCGGGGTGGTCGGCTTGGTCGAAGGTGATGGGCATGTCGGACCAGTCTAGGTAGACTGGCGCTGCCACCTTCACCGAACAGACCTCCCAACGCTCTTGCTTGCGGTGCCGAGCCGAGGCGTTTGTCGCTTGCCCACCGTAGATCATGAAGCAGTCGTGGACCTCGGGGAACTCTCCTGCCTGGTGATCTTCCTTTTTGTCGTCGTCGCTAGCCCTGCCACCCTCCGCGGGTGGCCTGGCCCTGTGGAAGTGGCGCCGAAGCATAGCGCACTCCTCAAGGGTGTGCTTGACGGGCCCCTGATGATAGGGGCATGACTCCTTGAGCACCTTGTCGAAGAGGTTGGCACCTCCGGGGGGTTTCCGAGGATTCTTGTACTCGGCGGCGGCGACAAGGTCCGCGTCGGCGGCGTCGCGTTTCGCTTGCGACTTCTTCTTGCCTTTCTTCTTGGCGCCGTGCTGAGTTGACGCCTCGGGGGCATCTTCCGGTGGGCGGACCTGGGGCTGCTTGTCCTTCTGGAAGATAGCCTCAACCGCCTCCTGGCCAGAGGCGAACTTGGTGGCATGTCCATCAGCTCGCTCACCCTGGTGGGGGTTTTGCGACCCAGTTTGCTCACCAGGTCGCGGCAGGTGGTGCCGGCGAGGAACGCGCCGATGACATCTGAATCGGTGATGTTGGGCAGCTCGGTGCGCTGCTTTGAGAATCGCCGAATGTAGTCCTGGAGAGACTCTCCCGGTTGCTGTCGGCAGCTTTGGAGGTCCCAGGAGTTCCCAGGGCGCACGTACGTGCCCTGGAAATTGCCGGCGAAGGCTTGGACTAGGTCGTCCCAGTTGGAGACCTGCCCCGGAGGCAGGTGCTCCAACCAGGCACGAGCGGTGTCAGAGAGGAACAGGGGGAGGTTTCGGATGATGAGGTTGTCATTGTCCATTCCACCCAGTTGGCAGGCCAGCCGGTAGTCCGCGAGCCATAGTTCCGGTCTCGTCTCCCCCGAGTACTTTGTGATAGTAGTCGGGGGTCGAAACCGGGTCGGGAACGGCGCCCGTCGTATGGCGCGGCTGAAAGCCTGCGGACCGGGTGGTTCGGGCGAGGGACTCCGATCCTCCCCGCTGTCGTAGCGTCCCCCACTCCTAGGGTGGTAGCCTCGGCGCACCTTCTCGTCAAGGTGGGCTCGACGGTCGTGGTGATGGTGCTCGTTGCCGAGGCGACCCGGGGCCGCAGTCGCTGTGTTGCGCGTGCGCCCGGTGTGGACCGAGGCTTCCCGCATGAATCAGGAAGTCGCGGCGCGATGTTCCGAGGGGTACCCCTGCCTTTGGGAGGCGGAGCTTTCGGCCCGTCGGACCGCGGCGCCCTCCAGGAGATTCTTGAGCTCTCCCTGGATTCGCCGCCCCTCGGTGGTTGATGGCTCCGGCATCGCGCGGAGAAGCATTGCTGCTGCTGCCAGGTTCTGGCCGACTCCACTAGAAGCGGGTGGCGGCCTCACCCTAACATCGTCGGCGATGCGGTGCTGGAAGCCCTGGGGTAGATGGCGCACTTCCCAGGCCGGAGGTTGGCCCGCCCATTCCTGCCCGATGTCCCGGCGGATCGGCTCAAGTGTTCCTGCTCCCTCGTCGAGCCTGGCCTGCACCCCGCGGATTTGCTCGAGCTGTGGGTCATGACCCCCCGCCTGAATGGGGACCATAGCTAGCTCCCGTAGGATGTCAACGCGAGGCACAGGCCTAGGGAGATCACCGTTCTCTGGCATACCAAGATGGTTGCCTTCGGAGGGACCCCCTAGATCGACGTGGAAACATTCACGACTTGGGTCGCAGTCCTCGTCACCGAGGCTGCGGCTACCGTCAGAACAGTCGGAAAGGCAGTAGTCGCACGTGGCCATGAAGTCTCGCATGGCACTGGGGTTACCAAGTCCGGAGAAATCCCAACAGAAGTCGGGCTCGTCATCTTCCTCGGACCCCGAGGGCCCGTAGGTCGAGACGTCCGTCAGCCGGTCCCAGGGTGACCGCATACGAAACCCCAGAGGGTTTGGACTCGCCTCTACGAGAGCGTCCGCCAAAGCGAGGTCGCTTGGCGGGTCGAGGCTGAATCCAAAGGGCGCGAGATGGGAATCGGTGGGTACCTCTTGGTCGACGGGCGGTGACGAAGTCACGTCAGGGACTGACTGAACCGTCGTCTCAGGTACGAGGGTGACGCCTAGCAAGCCTTTCGCGAGCGTGCTGGCGTCGTCCGTTTGCTTGGGATTGGCGTGTTGCGGGGAGACGACGCTCGTCTTCGTCTCAAACACGAGGTCGATGCCCGACGTGCCCCCCGTTGGGGTGCCGGCACCGTCGACTCGCTCGACAGCCGACGAGGTGCTGCCCCCTGCTTGGCCTTGGTTGCCCCGCCTCCTCCTCCGTCGGCGGGGGAGAGGGCGGGGTGAGCTCGAATGTTGTTCTTCCACCACGCGGGGAAGACATCGTCGATTCCGCCGCCGGTGGGCGGGCTGTCGGCCGCCATTGTCGCTGTCGCACGACGGGGGAAGGAGTATCATGTCGTAGCTGCCGTCGAGGGACATGAACTCAAGACTCCCGAAACGGAGCACCGTCCCGGGCTGGAAAGGTTGCTGGAGACTGCCCATCTGGAGCTTGACGGGAAGCTATTCGTCAACACGCAGCAGGCCCCTACCTGGCGCGCCAACTGTCGGTGTTTCGAGACTGGGGGGTCCCTGGGCCGACGAGTGAAAATGTCGCCGCGTGCCCCAGCCCAGATGGGGCGGCGCGAGACGGAGCGCGAAGGGGGGAAAAAAGGCAGCCGGAGAGAGAGAGGTGGAAATCCCGCGGCCTTCGTGTTTGTCCCACGCCCAGGTCGGGTGCGCTTGCAGTAGGGGGTTACAAGCATCCACGCGGGAGGGAGCGAGCGGCCTCACGCGAGCGCCAGCCCCGTCCTCTTCCCCGCGCGGCCAACCCTCTGTTAGAGGGCCCTGGTCCTTCCTTTTATAGGCGTAAGGAGAGGATCCAGGTGTACAATGGGGGGTGTAGCAGAGTGCTAACGTGTCTAGCGGAGGAGAGCTAGCGCCCTAAGTACATGCCATCGTGGCAGCCGGAGAGGTTTTGGCACCCGGTTCGTGTGGTGTCGTGGCCGTCGGAGGAGCGCTGGAGCCTGGCGGAAGGACAGCTGTCGGGGCTGTCGAGTCCTTGCTGACGTCCTCTTGCTTCCGTAAGGGGGCTGAGAGCCGCCGACGTCATGGAGCGTGTGGGGCACCATCATTACTTGTCTGGCGGAGCGAGCCAGATGGGGCGCCGGTCTTGTTCCCCATAGCCTGAGTCAGCTTGGGGCAGGGTAATGATGGCGCCTCCTGTTGACGTGGTCGGTCCGTGCCCTAGGTTGGGCGATGTGGAGGCTCCTCCGAGGTCGAGGTCGAGTCTGTCTTCCGAGGCCGAGGTCGAGTCCGAGCCCCTGGGTCGGGCGAGGCGGAGACCGTCGGCTGTGGTCAGGGCTGAGTCCGAGCCCTGGGTCGGGCGAAACGGAGTTCGTCGCCTTCCGGGGCTGAGCCCGAGTCCGAGCCCTGGGTCGGGCGGAGCGGAGTTTGTCGCCTTCCGGGGCTGAGTCCGAATCCGAGCCCTGGGTCGGGCGGAGCGGAGTTCGCCATCTTCCGGGGCTGAGCCCGAGTCCGAGCCCTGGGTCGGGCGGAGCGGAGTTCGCCGTCTTCCGGGGCTGAGCCCGAGTCCGAGCCCTGGGTCGGGCGGAGCGGAGTTCGCCGTCTTTCGGGGCTGAGCCCGAGTCCGAGCCCTGGGTCGGGCGGAGCGGAGTTCGCCGTCTTCCGGGGCTGAGCCCGAGTCCGAGCCCTGGGTCGGGCGAAGCGGAGTTTCCTACGGTGCCTGAGGCCGGGCTTGGCTGCCTGTCAGCCTCACTCTGTCAAGTGGCAAAGCAGTCGGAGCTGCGTAGGCGGCGCTGTCCTTCTGTTAGTTCGGTCAGTGGAGCGGCGAAGTGACTGTGGTCACTTCGGCTCTGTCGACTGGAGGACGTGCGTCAGGATAAATGTGTCAGGCCGCCTTTGCATTAAATGCCCCTGCGATTTGGTCGGTTGGCGTGGCGATTTGGCCAGGGTTGCTTCTTGGCGAAGACTGGGCCTCGGGCGAGCCGGAAGTATGTTCGTCGCTGGAGGGGGGCCTCGGGCAAGACGTAGATCCTCCGGGGTCGGCTGCCCTTGCCCGAGGCTGGGCTCGGGCGAGGCGTGATCGAGTCCCTCGAATGGACCGATCCCTGACTTAGTCGCACCCATCAGGCCTTTGCAGCTTTGTGCTGATGGGGGTTACCAGCTGAGAATTAGGAGTCTTGAGGGTACCCCTAATTATGGTCCCCGACAGTAGCCCCCGAGCCTCGAAGGGAGTGTTAACACTCGCTTGGAGGCTTTTGTCGCACTTTTTTGCAAGGGGACCAGCCTTTCTCGGTTGCGTTTTGTTCTGGTGGGTGCGCGCGAGCGCACCCGCCGGGTGTAGCCCCCGAGGCCTCGGAGGAGTGGTTTGGCTCCTCCGAGGTCTTAATGCCTCGCGCAATGCTTCGGCTGGTCTGGTCGTTCCCTCATGCGAGCTGGCCATAGCCTGGGCGCATGGTCGGGTCCCAAGTTCTCGGGCTGGTATGTTGACGCTGTCAACGGTTTGGCCGGAGCCGGGTTCACGAGAGCAGCCCCCGAGCCTCCGCACAGGGCAAGAGGACGGTCAAGGACAGACTCGACTTTTTTACATACGCCCCTGCGTCGCCTTTCCGCAAGGAGGAGGGGGGAAAGCGCCATGTTGCCCTCGGAGGGCGCCGAACATGGTGTCTCCGGTGAGCTGCTGGCGGGTAATCCGAGTGGACGCCCGTGCCCCATTTGTTAGGGTCGGCTAGAGGCTCGGAGGCGCACTCAACAGTACCTGCGGGTGATCTGCCGGACCCGGTCCCCTGTCGACGGGGTCCGAGGGCTCGATGCCTCCCTCTGATGGGATTTCGTTACAAGATCGTTCCCGCTGGTCTCGGAAATGTCCTAGGGTACCTCGGGAGCGTAGCCCGAGCCTTGGTTATGTATCGAACGTACCCATGGTCATCCCTCGCTCTGTGTCTGAGGCGGCTGTGAACCCTTCGAGGGCCAGCCTACGAACCCCTGATCAGTAGTGGGCACGGAGCCCGAGTAGCCTGAGGCGGCCGTTGAACCCTTCCGAGGGGCCGGCCTTCAAACCTCTGACTAGTAGTGGGTGCGGGGCCCACGCGCTCTAAGGCGGCTGTTAAACCCCTCCGAGGGGCCAGCCTTCGAACCTCTGATCAGTAGGGAGGCTCGGAGCCTGTTTCCTTCACGGAGAAGGATCCTTTTTGGGGTATCCCCCTTTCCCGGTCCCTGTTGTAAGAGAGAGAAAGAGGAAAAGGAAAAGGATGCGAAATCGAATGAGGCGGCGTACCTTTTTGGACGCGCTCATTATGGCGAAGGCGAAGCGTCGCTCGCTTCCCCTGCCAGAGGCGCCGCCTGTCCCGCTGCGGAGTTAATGCGACGGGGCGAGTAGTTCGCGAGGCGGCCGTTGCGCGTGCGCGAGCTGTTCGAGGAACGAAACGCGGGCGCGCCGTCTTCACGCCGTGAGAGAGGGTTCTCCCGCTGCCTCTGGACGAGACGTGAGCTTGGCTGACGACGTGACCGCTGCTCCTGCCCGCCTGCCACTGCCTTTACTGCCGGCCCATTTTTGGCCATATTGATCGTCGCGCCTGGCTGGCACTGCTGGGTCGTACGCAGGGTTGCCTCGAGTCACGATACTGGTTCCGCAGTCGAGGAGGCGTGGCAGTGGTGCGAGTGGCGGTGCAGTTGCTTGCACGTAGCGACCGGCGCGCCGGTTGCATGACGCGTGGGCGTGGGCCCCCATGCTGGGTGCGTTGGAAGTCGGAGGGGCGCGCCCACTTGGCGCGGTTGCATGCCGCCTGCATGGCTGCCCGCCCTTTCGCCCGCTGGTTTGGGCAAAAGTGGAGGAATGCTCGTAACCGCTGGGCGGTTGCATGCACCGCGCGCGGCGGTTTGGCTTCTTCTGCTCTGGGCCAGCTTGCATGACGCGTGGGACCCAGCCCCTGCGCCGTAGGGGGAGGACCTTGGAGCGTGTTGGAGAAGACTTAGCCCACGACGGCTGGGGACGCAAGTAGGGAGAGTCGCCTTTAAAAGGAGGGTGACCCCCTTGAAAGGCGACCATGTCTTTGCGCTCCCTTATGCATCGTGTCTTTCCACCTTCCGAGCCCCCGGATGGGGGACACCCGCAATCCTTCCGCCTTGCCGTTGGAGGAACGCAACTCTGTGGGAGTTGGTACCTTTCAGCCATCGTTCGGCTTCAAGGATTTTCATCACGCGGCCCGGCTGCACCCCCTCGCCGGTGGTCACCTAGGACGGTGACCACCGGCCCCTAGATGGGGAGAGGCAAGCCGGGCTGCAGCCCCCGCCCCTCCCTCAGCTTCAAGGATGCTTACCATCCTTGCTGGGGCAGAGAGCGAGGCGAGCCAGGGCTCTACCTCACGCACGGGTCGGCTGGCCACCTCCTCTTCCAGCTTCTGGTGGTGGAAACCATCCCCCAGCTCTGCGGAGGAGGCGTCCTCCAGCCATGTCGGGGAAGGCGAACTGTTGCTG
This sequence comes from Zea mays, assembly GCF_902167145.1. Lineage (NCBI taxonomy): Eukaryota > Viridiplantae > Streptophyta > Magnoliopsida > Poales > Poaceae > Zea > Zea mays. Next base: position 47,385,418 of record NC_050097.1, on the reverse strand, counting down.
CCCAGCTAGGATGCAACATTCCGCCCTCTTCCTCGTTTTCGTGGCGAGGACTGGAGCGAGGACCTGCCGGTGCGCTTTGGAGCGGCCCGCTCTTTGGCTTTGATGTCTGGTTCGCGTCCCTTGAGCGGGGACGCGAACGAGGGCCTCCCGGTGGCCGCGTCCGTCCTGGGACCATAGCTGCTGCTGCAGAGGTCGCTGGCGAGTCGCCCGGAACTTGTCGCCCCGCAGGCTCCCCGGTGTGGAGGTTGTTCATACCCGCGGGGACGGAACCGGAGTTCCGTTTGTAATGGCATCTTGAATGCCAGTGTTTTGTTCATTGCGGCTGTCGGGGCCTGAACATGTATGTATTTTTGGCGCGGAGCCGTGTTTTTTCCTCATTTTCGAGCACTAAGACTCGCCTGTTGGTTGTCTGAACCGCTTCACCAAGCGTGAGCCGCCCCGTGCAAAGGTGACGAGTGAGGTATCCGTATCCCGGAGGCGTAGGAGTCCCTTGGCTCGGTCGGCCTTGCTGTCCGAGGCTTCTCTTGCTTAGTTAAAGGAACCCCTCGACCGCTCTTCGATGAGCCGAAGCCAGGGGTAGCGGTGTCAGCACGGACAGAGGCAGAGTTGGCTCGAAAAGAAGACTTGGTCGGCCGGAGCCTGGCCGGGTTGTCCATTAGCGGGACCGACGCCGGAGTTGATCTGCCGAGGCCTCGGGCCAGGCTGATGTCTTCGTGGGACAGCTGGCCGAGGCCTCGGGGTGACCAGCCTAGCCGCCTGCTCGAGCCGGATTCTTGGAGAAGACCCTGGCGGCGATGGCCCGGGCGTGATGATGACGTCGTCCTTCAGAGTGGAGATCCTTAGACCGCGTCGCCGTCCGAGGCTAGGTCGGACCTCACCGAAGGTTTAGTTGACGCCGAGGGTGCTGCTGCTCCCTTCAACTGTCAAGATCCGAGCCTGCAGGATCGGATTATCTTGTAGTGTGTGTTTTCTGCGGCCGCCGAGGCCCACACACACCCTCGCCGTGTTGTAAAGCTGCGCTTCTTTTCCTCTTGTTTTGAGTATCAGGACTTTTTCGTCGGTAACAGAATTGTCTGTGCGAGCGAGAGTTGCTTTTCACGGGAGGCGATGAGTGGGGTATCCGTATCCCGGAGGTGTAGGAATCCCTCGGCTCGGTCGGCCTTGCCGCTTACGCGCACTCTTGCCCGTCCATAGGGTTCTGTCACCGACGCAGTCGAGAAGGCCCGAAGAATCGCTTCGGCAGAGGAGCTTTTGAACGTGAAGACTTGTTCGATCCACGGAAACACTTATCCGAACGCGAGTTACTTATCGCAGAAGGTGATGAGTGAGGTATCCATATCCCAGAGGCGTAGGAGTCCCTCGGCTCGGTCAGCCTTGGCTGCTTACGTGTACTCCGTCGTTTTCAGGATCCACTTTCGAAGTAGTCGAAAAGCTCGTAAGACATTCTGGCAGAAAGGATCTTTTTTCGAGGAAAATTTCGACGCAGAGGGGGTTCCCCCTTTTTAGCCCCCGAGGGAGGGTCGGGCTTTGCCGAGGCAAGGCTGACCCTTCCTTGATGACTAAACTTTGCGTGGGAGCGAGGTATATGAACAACTTGAAAGCATCTTAAGGATAGAAGCGACGTAGCTGTTGGATGTTCCAAGCGTTGCTGTAGACCTCGCTTTGACTGTTGGCCAGCTTGTACGTTCCGGGCTTCAGAACTTTGGCGATGACGAACGGCCCTTCCCAGGGAGGCGTGAGCTTGTGCCGCCCTCGGGCGTCCTGTCTCAGCCGAAGCACCAGGTCGCCCACCTAGAGGTCTCGGGACCGGACCCCTCGGGCGTGGTAGCGTCTCAGGGACTGCTGGTACCGCGCCGAGTGTAGTAAGGCCATGTCCCGAGCCTCTTCCAGCTGGTCCAGCGAGTCTTCTCGATTAGCTTGGTTGCTTTGGTCGGCGTAGGCCCTCGTCCTCGGGGAACCGTATTCTAAGTCTGTGGGCAAGATGGCCTCGGCCCCATAGACTAGAAAGAACGGCGTGAAGCCCGTGGCTCGGCTCGGCGTTGTCCTCAGACTCCAGACCACCGAGGGGAGTTCCTTCATCCATCGCTTGCCGAACTTGTTGAGGTCGTTGTAGATCCGAGGCTTGAGTCCTTGTAGAATCATGTCGTTAGCACGCTCTACTTGCCCATTCGTCATGGGGTGAGCCACGGCGGCCCAGTCCACCCGGATGTGGTGATCCTCACAGAAGTCCAGGAACTTTCTGCCGGTGAACTGGGTGCCGTTGTCGGTGATGATGGAGTTCGGGACCCCAAAACGATGGATGATGTTGGTGAAGAACGCCACCGCCTGTTCGGACCTGATGCTGTTTAGGGGTCGGACCTCGATCCACTTGGAGAATTTGTCGATGGCGACCAACAGGTGCGTGTAGCCCCCGGGTGCCTTCTGCAAGGGGCCGACGAGGTCCAGACCCCACACAGCAAAAGGCCAGGTGATGGGTATCGTCTGCAGAGCCTGAGCGGGCAGGTGGGTCTGCCTCGCATAGAACTGACACCCTTCGCAAGTGCGGACAATTCTAGTGGTGTCGGCCATCGCCGTTGGCCAGTAGAAACCTTGTCGGAAGGCGTTTCCAACAAGGGCTCGAGGTGCTGCGTGATGGCCGCAAGCCCCCGAGTGTATCTCTCGTAGGAGCTCCTGACCTTCGGCGATGGGGATGCATCGTTGGAGGATGCCTGAGGGGCTGTGGTGGTAGAGCTCCTTCCCATCTCCCAGCAAGACGAACGACTTGGCGTGTCGTGCCAATCGCCGAGCTTCGGCTTGGTCGGGGGGTAGCTCTCCTCGATGGAGATATTGCAGGTACGGGGTCTGCCAGTTTCGATTAGGCGTGACCCCGCTTCGGTCCTCCTCGACGCGCAGTGCCTCACCCTCGGGGCCCGAGGGTACCTCGGGCTGAACCGAGGGTGCCTCGGGCCGAGCTGAGGGTGCTTCGGGCCGAGCCGAGGGTGTCTTGGACTAAGCCGAGGGTACCTCGGGCTGGGCCTAGAGTGCCTCGTGCTCGGGCGTGTCGTCGATCTTGACGGAGGGTTGATGCAGGTCTCGGGAGAAGACGTCCGGGGGAACCGTTGTTCGCCCCGAGGCTATCTTAGCCAGCTCGTCCGCAGTCTCATTGTAGCGCCGGGCGATGTGGTTGAGCTCGAGCCCATAGAACTTGTCTTCTAGGCGCCGAACCTCATCGCAGTAGGCCTCCATCTTCGGGTCGCGGCAGTGGGAGTTCTTCATGACTTGGTCGATGACGAGCTGCGAGTCACCGCGAGCGTTGAGGCGTCGGACCCCTAGCTCGATGGCGATGCGCATCCCGTTGACCAGAGCCTCGTACTCAGCCACATTGTTGGACGCCGGGAAATTGAGGCGTAGCACGTAGCGTAGGTGCTTCCCGAGGGGCGAGATGAAGAGTAGGCCTGCGCCGGCTCCTGTATTCATCAGCGACCCGTCGAAGAACATGGTCCAGAGTTCCGGCTGGATCAGAACTTTTGGGAGCTGGGTGTCGACCCATTCAGCCACGAAGTCCGCCAAGACCTGGGACTTGATGGCCTTCCGAGGGGCGAACGAGATTGTTTCGCCCATGATTTCCACCGCCCACTTTGCGATTCTACCCGAGGCCTCTCGGCATTGGATGATCTCCCCCAGGGGGAAGGATGACACCACAGTTATCGGATGAGACTCGAAGTAGTGTCGCAACTTCCGCCGCGTCAGGATCACCGTGTACAGCAGCTTCTGAATTTGTGGGTAGCGGATCTTGGTCTCGGACAGTACCTCGCTGATGAAGTAGACTGGCCTCTGGACGGGCAATGCATGCCCCTCTTCTCGTCTCTCAACCACAATCGCGGCGCTAACCACCTGAGTGGTCGCGGCGACATAGATTAAGAGGGCTTCTCCGGCAGCGGGGGGCACCAAGATGGGCGCGTTCGTGAGGAGCGCCTTTAGGTTCCCGAGGGCTTCCTCGGCCTCAGGGGTCCAAGTGAAGCACTCGGCCTTCCTCAAGAGGTGGTACAGAGGCAAGCCTCTTTCGCCGAGGCGTGAGATGAAGCGGCTCAGAGCCGCAAGACATCCCATGACTCTCTGTACGCCTTTCAAGTCCTTGATGGGCCCCATGCTGGTGATGGCCGCGATCTTCTCCGGGTTGGCCTCAATGCCCCGCTCGGAGACAATGAACCCCAAGAGCATGCCTCGGGGAACCCCAAAGACACACTTCTCGGGATTAAGCTTCACGCCTTTCTCCTTGAGACATCGGAATGTCACTTCAAGGCCGGAAAGGAGGTCGGAGGCTTTCCTCGTCTTGACTACGATGTCATCGACGTAGGCCTCGACCGTCCGGCCAATGTGTTCGCCGAACACATGGTTCATGCACCGCTGGTACGTCGCACCCGCATTCCTCAAGCCGAACGGCATGGTGACATAGCAGTACATGCCGAAGGGCGTGATGAAAGAAGTCGCGAGCTGGTCGGACTCCTTCATCCTGATTTGGTGATACCCTGAGTAGGCATCGAGGAAAGACAGGGTTTCGCACCCAGTAGTGGAATCCACGATTTGATCAATGCGAGGCAGAGGGTAGGGAACCTTCGGACATTCTTTGTTTAGACTAGTGTAGTCTACACACATCCGCCATTTCCCTCCTTTCTTTCTCACAAGCACAGAGTTGGCAAGCCATTCGGGATGGAATACCTCTTTGATGAACCCTGCCGCCATTAGCTTGTGGATCTCCTCGCCTATGGCTCTGCGCTTTTCTTCATCGAATCGGCGCAGAGGCTGCTTGACGGGTCGGGCTCCGGCTCGGATATCCAGCGAGTGCTCGGCGACATCCCTCGGTATGCCAGGCATGTCCGAGGGACTCCACGCGAAAACGTCGGCGTTTGTGCGGAGAAAGTCGACGAGCACTGCTTCCTATTTGGGATCGAGCTTGGAGCCGATCCGGATCTGCTTGGAGGCGTCGCTGCTGGGGTCGAGGGGGACGAACTTAACCGTCTCCGCTGGCTCGAAGTTGCCAGCGTGGCGCTTCACGTCTGGCACCTCCTTAGAGAGGCTCTCCAGGTCGGCGATGAGGGCCTCGGATTTGGTGAGGGCCTCGGCGTACTCCATGCACTCCATGTCACATTCGAACGCGTGTCGGTACGTGGGGCCGACGGTGATGACCCCGTTGGGGCCCGGCATCTTGAGCTTGAGGTAGGTGTAGTTGGGGACGGCCATGAACTTCGCGTAGCATGGCCTCCCCAGTACTGCGTGGTAGGTTCCTCGGAACCCGACCACCTCGAAAGTGAGGGTCTCCCTTCGGAAGTTGGAAGGCGTCCCGAAGCAGACGGGAAGGTCGAGTTGTCCGAGGGGCTGGACGCGCTTCCCGGGGATGATCCCGTGGAAAGGCGCAGCGCCTGCCCGGACCAAGGACAGATCAACGTGGAGGAGCTCAAGGGTCTCGGCGTAGATGATGTTGAGGCTGCTGCCTCCGTCCATGAGGACCTTGGTGAGCCTGACGTCGCCGATGACGGGGTCGACAACGAGCGGGTATTTCCCTAGGCTCGACACGTGGTCGGGGTGGTCGGCTTGGTCGAAGGTGATGGGCTTGTCGGACCAGTCTAGGTAGACTGGCGCCGCCACCTTCACCGAACAGACCTCCCGACGCTCTTGCTTGCGGTGCCGAGCCGAGGCGTTTGTCGCTTGCCCACCGTAGATCATGAAGCAGTCGCGGACCTCGGGGAACTCTCCTGCCTGGTGATCTTCCTTTTTGTTGTCGTCGCGAGCCCTGCCACCCTCCGCGGGTGGCCCGGCCCTGTGGAAGTGGCGCCGAAGCATAGCGCACTCCTCAAGGGTGTGCTTGACAGGCCCCTGATGATAGGGGCACGGCTCCTTGAGCACCTTGTCGAAGAGGTTGGCACCTCCGGGGGGTTTCCGAGGGTTCTTATACTCGGCGGCGGCGACAAGGTCCGCGTCGGCGGCGTTGCGTTTCGCTTGCGACTTCTTCTTGCCTTTCTTCTTGGCGCCGCGCTGAGTTGACGCCTCGGGGGCATCTTCCGGTGGGCGGCCCTAGGGCTGCTTGTCCTTCCGGAAGATAGCCTCAACCGCCTCCTAGCCAGAGGCGAACTTGGTGGCGATGTCCATCAGCTCGCTCGCCCTGGTGGGGGTTTTGCGACCCAGCTTGCTCACCAGGTCGCGGCAGGTGGTGTCGGCGAGGAACGCGCCGATGACATCTGAATCGGTGATGTTGAGCAGCTCGGTGCGCTGCTTTGAGAATCGCCGGATGTAGTCCTGGAGAGACTCTCCCGGTTGCTGTCGGCAGCTTCGGAAGTCCCAGGAGTTCCCAGGGCACACGTACGTGCCCTGGAAATTGCCGGCGAAGGCTTGGACTAGGTCGTCCCAGTTGGAGACCTGCCCCAGAGGCAGGTGCTCCAACCAGGCACGAGCGGTGTCGGAGAGGAACAGGGGGAGGTTGCGAATGATGAGGTTGTCATCGTCCGTTCCACCCAGTTGGCAGGCCAGCCGGTAGTCCGCGAGCCACAGTTCCGGTCTCGTCTCCCCTGAGTACTTTGTGATAGTAGTCGGGGGTCGGAACCGGGTCGGGAACGGCGCCCGTCGTATGGCGCGGCTGAAAGCCTGCGGACCGGGTGGTTCGGGCGAGGGACTCCGATCCTCCCCGCTGTCGTAGCGTCCCCCACGCCTGGGGTGGTAGCCTCGGCGCACCTTCTCGTCAAGGTGGGCTCGACGGTCGCGGTGATGGTGCTCGTTGCCGAGGTGACCCGGGGCCGCAGGCGCTGTGTTGCGCGTGCGCCTGGTGTGGACCGAGGCTTCTCGCATGAATCAGGAAGTCGCGGCGTGATGTTCCGAGGGGTACCCCTGCCTTTGGGAGGCGGAGCTTTCAGCCCGTCGGACCGCGGCGCCCTCCAGGAGATTCTTGAGCTCTCCCTGGATTCGCCGCCCCTCGGTGGTTGATGGCTCTGGCATCGCGTGGAGAAGCATTGCTGCTGCAGCCAGGTTCTGGCCGACTCCATTGGAAGCGGGTGGCGGCCTCACCCTGACATCGTCGGCGATGCGGTGCTGGAAGCCCTGGGGTAGATGGTGCACTTCCCCGGCCGGAGGTTGGCCCGCCCATTCCTGCCCGATGTCCCGGCGGATCGGCTCAAGTGTTCCTGCTCCCTCGTCGAGCCTGGCCTGCACCCCGCGGATTTGCTCGAGCTGTGGGTCATGACCCCCCGCCTGAACGGGGACCATAGCTAGCTCCCGTAGGATGTCAACGCGAGGCACAGGCCTAGGGAGATCACCGTTCTCCGGCATACCAAGATGGTTGCCTTCAGAGGGACCCCTAGATCGACGTGGAAACATTCACGACTTGGGCCGCAGTCCTCGTCGCCGAGGCTGCGGCTACCGTCGGAACAGTCAGAAAGGCAGTAGTCGCACGTGGCCATGAAGTCCCGCATGGCACTGGGGTTACCAAGTCCGGAGAAATCCCAACAGAAGTCGGGCTCGTCATCTTCCTCGGACCCCGAGGGCCCGTAGGTCGAGACGTCCGTCAGTCGGTCCTAGGGTGACCGCATACGAAACCCCAGAGGGTTTGGACTCGCCTCTACGAGAGCGTCCGCCAAAGCGAGGTCGCTTGGCGGGTCGAGGCTGAATCCAAAGGGCACGGGATGGGAATCGGTGGGTACCTCTTGGTCGACAGGCGGTGACGAAGTCACGTCAGGGACTGACTGCACTGTCGTCTCAAGTACGAGGGTGACGCCCAGCAAGCCTTTCGTGAGCGTGCTGGCGTCGTCCGTTTGCTTGGGATTGGCGTGTTGCGGGGAGATGGCGCTCGTCTTCGTCTCAAACGCGAGGTCGATGCCCGATGTGCCCCCCGTTGGGGTGCCGGCGCCGTTGACTCGCTCGACAGCCGACGAGGTGCTGCCCCTGCTTGGCCTTGGTTGCCCCGCCTCCTCCTCCGTCGGCGGGGGAGAGGGCGGGGTGAGCTCGAATGTTGTTCTTCCACCACGCGGGGAAGACGTCGTCGATTCCGCCGCCGGCGGGCGGGCTGTCGGCCGCCATTATCGCTGTCGCACGGCGGGGGAAGGAGTATCATGTCGTAGCTGCCATCGAGGGACATGAACTCAAGACTCCCGAAACGGAGCACCGTCCTGGGCTGGAAAGGTTGCTGGAGACTGCCGATATGGAGCTTGACGGGAAGCTGTTCGTCAACACGCAGCAGGCCCCTACCTGGCGCGCCAACTGTCGGCGTTTCGAGACCGGGGGGTCCCTGGGCCGACGAGTGAAAAATTTGCCGCGTGCCCCAACCCAGATGGGTCGGCGCGAGACGGAGCGCGAAGGGGAAAAAAGGCAGCCGGAGAGAGAGAGGTGGAAATCCCGCGGCCTTCGTGTTTGTCCCGCGCCCAGGTCAGGTGCTCTTGCAGTAGGGGGTTACAAGCGTCCACGCGGGAGGGTGCGAGCGGCCTCACGCGAGCGCCAGCCCCGTCCTCTTCCTCGCGCGGCCAACCCTCTGTTAGAGGGCCCTGGTCCTTCCTTTTATAGGCGTAAGGAGAGGATCCAGGTGTACAATGGGGGGTGTAGCAGAGTGCTAATGTGTCTAGCGGAGGAGAGCTAGCGCCCTAAGTACATGCCATCGTGGCAGCCGGAGAGGTTTTGGCACCCGGTTCGTGTGGTGTCGTGGCCGTCGGAGGAGCGCTGGAGCCTGGCGGAAGGACAGCTGCCGGGGCTGTCGAGTCCTTGCTGACGTCCTCTTGCTTCCGTAAGGGGGCTGAGAGCCGCCGTCGTCATGGAGCGTGCGGGGCACCATCATTACTTTTCTGGCGGAGCGAGCCAGATGGGGCGCCGGTCTTGTTCCCCGTAGCCTGAGTCAGCTTGGGGCAGGGTAATGATGGCGCCTCCTGTTGACGTGGTCGGTCCGTGCCCTAGGTTGGGCGATGTGGAGGCTCCTCCGAGGTCGAGGTCGAGTCTATCTTCCGAGGCCGAGGTCGAGTCCGAGCCCCTGGGTCGGGCGAGGCAGAGACTGTCGGCTGTGGCCAAGGCTGAGTTCGAGCCCTGGGGTCGGGCGAAACGGAGTTCGTCGCCTTCCGGGGCTGAGCCCGAGTCTGAGCCTTAGGTCGGGCGGAGCGGAGTTCGCCGTCTTCTGGGGCTGAGCCCGAGTCCGAGCCCTGGGTCGGGCGGAGCGGAGTTCGCCGTCTTCCGGGGCTGAGCCCGAGTCTAAGCCCTGGGTCGGGCGGAGCGGAGTTCGCCGTCTTCCGGGGCTGAGCCCGAGTCCGAGCCCTGGGTCGGGCGGAGCGGAGTTCGCCGTCTTCCGGGGCTGAGCCCGAGTCCGAGCCCTGGGTCGGGCGAAGCGGAGTTTCCTACAATGCCTGAGGCCGGGCCTGGCTGCCTGTCAGCCTCACTCTGTCGAGTGGCACAGCAGTCGGAGCGGCGCAGGCGGCGCTGTCCTTCTGTCAGGTCGGTCAGTGGAGCGGCGAAGTGACTGCGGTCACTTCGGCTCTGTCGACTGGAGGACGTGCGTCAGGATAAAGGTGTCAGGCCGCCTTTGCATTAAATGCCCCTGCGATTTGGTTGGTTGGCGTGGCGATTTGGCCAGGGTTGCTTCTTGGCGAAGACTGGGCCTCGGGCGAGCCGGAAGTATGTTCGTCGCTGGAGGGGGGCCTCGGGCGAGACGTAGATCCTCCGGGGTCGGCTGCTCTTGCCCGAGGCTGGGCTCGGGCAAGGCGTGATCGAGTCCCTCGAATGGACCGATCCCTGACTTAGTCGCACCCATCAGGCCTTTGCAGCTTTGTGCTGATGGGGGTTACCAGCTGAGAATTAGGAGTCTTGAGGGTACCCCTAATTATGGTCCCCGACAAAACCCGAGATGCATCTCCTCAGAAAGGCTCAGCTTCGATTCAGCAACAGCTTTCTTATCTTCAGACATCTTCGCAAACACTGAGAAAGTGCTCCCAAATCCGAAGCTTAAAAATTTAAAAAGCCAAGCAAGTGTTGTTGCGCACGGGCTAAAAGTCGAGTGAGCAAGAGCAGATGGCAAGAAAGCGTGCCAAATAAACTCGTGGTGACCTCTTATTTATATACCTAGTGCGTTGAAAACTGGAGGGTCCCGCTTGTCAATGACTGTTGCTATTCTAGCAAAGGGAAGGTGTTTTTTCGGACCTTCGGCTTAAAGCCTTTGTCCATGTCGCAATATGAATTTATTATTCCAGCAAATTAATATTGTGAGGGGCTACTGTTGGGGGCCTTCGGCTTCCGAAGGTCCTCAAAAACATGATTTGACAATGTTTTCCAAGTGAAATATGTGAACAGGTATCTTCAGAATCGGGTTATGAGTATACAAGAGTACGGTCAGGACGAAGCTTGAGTGAGACGGAAGGCGATTATGACGAAGGATAAGATGATCACGAAGCTATGCGCAGAAAAGCTTCGACATGACAACAGAAAAGGAGAACCGACATAAAGATGAAAAGGCAAATTAGACCCCGAAGAATTACTATAGAGTTATTGATAAATGTAAAGGGCATGAATGTAATTCTACATGGGCTGCGTCCCCTGCCTATAAATAGATGAACAATACTCCCGTACTGTTCACGCTGACTTGGCATTCGCTTTTCGCATCACGCCTGTACCTTTGCTTTCTGTCAATCCGAAGGTACTTTTGTAATTTGTTATTCTGAATATAATAATGAAAATAAAAATAAGTTGATGATAATATCTATATTATTCTTTGTATTTCGTATATGAATTCTTCCTTATCATCTATCGAGCTTACGAAGGTTTCTTTCTTCATAACCTTCGTCCGGAATTCATTATATCCGAAGGGATATAATGTCTTGAAGGACGAAGGATTTTTATACTTAACACCTTTCATGTTGCCTTGTTCTTAACTCTTAGCATTTGAGAACAAGTCCCCAACACTTTCCTTTCACCATTTCGTCGAATCCCTATGTCGTGTTCCATAACGACAATAATCTCAGGAGGTATGGGTCTGATGGGCCCAGAAATTGAAGGAGGGTTTCGAGTTTTTATGAGGTATGTCCCAGGTCATGGTGTGCCACCGGCACATAGGTATAAAAAAATGAGAGAAATTGTGTCTCTGTTTATATGGGTCAGATAAAATTTATGGAGGTTAAAACATTGTATGAGCCCAGGGGCGGACCGACGCCCATGGCCACCTGGGCCACGGCCCAGGGCGTGCAGGCCCAAAAAAAATAGAAATTTTGTCGCAGGCTCGCAGCCCAGAACAGAAGGAAGTCAGGAACCCTAGTCTACCTGCCAGCCGCTGCCCTCGTCGAGTCGCCGGCCATGCGTCCTGCGCTGCGCGCCTGCGCCCCTCACCCAACTACCCAAGCGCAGTCCCAGGCTCCCAGTGTCGTCGCCCAACTGCCCAAGCGCGGTCTCGTCCAAGCGGCAAGCGCGGTTGCCTCGCCCAGCCCTCGCCCCTTGCCCGCCCGGCGCCCGGCGCCCGGTGCCCGCTAGCCGCTGGCCGCTGCGGTGCGGCTCGCCTCACCCCCCAGCTGGTCGGCCCTCGCCCGCCAGCCGCCAGGCCACGCGTCGTGTGCCGTCGCGGCTGCGACTGCGGCCTGCGGCTCACCATCACTGAGTGTCCGAGTCACCAATCAGTCAGCACCTCGCTGGCTCGCCCGCCCGGCCACGCGTCGTCCATCCTTCAAAATGAAGAAGAGGCATAGAACATTGGAATCATTTTTCTATCCAGCTCTAACACCCATCGTGCCTAATGTGCAGCCAAGATCAAACCTCAATTCTCAACCAACAGTGGGAACCGGAACTAGTAACAATCAAGCCCAAGAAATTTCAACTGAGGAGGCTACTGTTGAGGCAGTACTAAATCCAACTTCACATGAACAAGAGCAAGAAATTCCACCTTCTGAGCAGGTATTCGATATAGTTGTTGATCCTAGGCTTAGAAAACCAATTGATGAATACGATGTTAACATTAGGGATGCTGTTAGAAGAGAGTATTTGTTACAGGGTCCATGTCAACCAATTGGCCATATATATCCTAAAAAGAAGATGGGAGACCGACAAAGAAGTTTTCATGATTCATGGTTCAAGAACCATAATTGGTTAGAGCATAGTGTTACCAAAGATGCTGCCTTTTGTTTTTACTGTTATCTATTCAAACAACAAAGATATGAAAATTTTGGTATTGATGCATTCACAAGCAAGGGTTTTTGTAATTGGAAGAATGCAACAAAATCTTTTGTTGAGCATGTTGGGAAGGTGGATAGCTTGCATAATAAAGCTAGGAAACATTGTGAGGATTTTAGAAATCAAAGGCAAAGTGTTGGACACGCAATGGCAAGTGGTTCTAAGAAGCATGAAGAAGAATATTTGAATCGAATCACTATAATGTTGAGTATCGTGAGATTTCTTTTGTTGCAAGCTCTTGCCTTTCGTGGTCATGATGAGTCTTCTACCTCTTGCAATAAGGGAAACTTTCTTGAATTTGTTGATTGGTTTAGAAAGAGGAGTAAAGCTGTTCAAAACCTTCTTGGTGATTCTCCTGCTAACCATTCATTGACTTCACCAAAAATACAAAAGCAACTGTGTGAGGCTTGTGCAAAAGAGACCTCCAAAGCTATTTTATATGATATTGGGGATAAAAATTTCTCCATTCTTATTGATGAGTCTCGGGATGCCTCTATAAAAGAGCAAATGGCTATTATTGCAAGGTTAGCATTTTTATTTAAGCAACAAGTGTACATGTTTTGTGATTTAATTGGCTTCTATGTGTTGTGATATAGGTATGTGAACAACAAAGGCTATGTCATCGAAAGATTTTTGGGAATTCAACATGTTTCAGACACTTCTTCAATAGCTCTAAAGGAAGCTTTGGACTCTATGCTTCTCAGTCATGGTTTATCCATACATAAAAATACGAGGGCAAGGCTATGATGGGGCATCAAACATGAGAGGTGAATTCCATGGGCTACAACGACGGGTATTGGATGAAAATCCCTATGCATTTTATATACATTATTTTGCCCATCAATTGCAATTAGTGGTTGTTGCTGTTGCCAAATGTTGCCCTTCTGACACGGATTTTGTTACCTATACCACATTAATTGTTAACACTGTCAATGCATCTTGTAAGAGACATGATCAGTTGGCCCAAGAACATCATGACAACCTTGTGCATAGTTTAGAAATGGGTGAATTTTTTTCTGAAAGAGGGAAAAACCAAGCAACTAATCTTGCAAGGCCTGGGGACACTCGGTGGGGATCACACCACAAAACATTGTGTCGTCTTCATTATATGTGGAAAGCAGTCTTGGAGGTATTAGAGAATATATGTCAAGATGGTCCTAGTTCTCAAAGAACTACTGCATCTGGTTTGCTAAAACAAATGGAGACTTTTGAGTTTGTGCTTATTATGCATTTTGTTATCAAATTATTGGGTAAGACTAATGATTTATCCCAATGCTTGCAAAAGAAAGATCAAAATATTGTTCGTGCCATAGGACTGATTGGTGCCACATTGCAACAAACTGATGAAATTAGACAACATGGATGGGAAGATCTATTTGAGGATACAAAATTATTTTGCATTCAATATAATATCATTGTGCCAAACATGTTGGATACAACCACTGCTAGAGGTCGCTCAAGAGGTCGTGGAGGTCAATTGATAACTTACCATCATCACTTGAAACATGAAATATTTAATGTGGTGCTTGACCAACTTATTATGGAGTTGAACAACCGTTTTGGTGAAAGATCTACCCGATTATTGAGATGCATTGCCTGCCTTGATCCAAGAAATTCTTTTGCCAATTTTGATGGAGATAAGTTAATTGAGCTTGCTAAATTGTATGATGTGGACTTCTCTACATATGATTGCATAGTTTTGAAAGACCAACTTGAGATATTCATTATTGATATGAGAGCTGATCCAGATATTCTAAGTTGCAATGACCTAGGTGATCTTGCTGTGAGAATGGTTCAGAGTGACAGGCATGTTGTCTTTCAATTTGTATATCGTCTCATTGAATTAGCTTTGATTTTACCAGTGGCAACAGCATCTGTGGAAAGAGCTTTCCCACCTATGAATATCATTAAAACTGAGTTGCGGAATAAGACAGGAGACGAATGGCTTAACCATCGTATGGTGTGTTATATTGAGAGGGATATATTTACAAGCATTGAGGATGCAAAGATATTGGATTATTTTCAAGGCATGAGAACCCGCAGGGTGAATCTACCTCGTACTAGTGGTATGTACCAATTACTAATATTATTAAATTTATTCAACATTACCGTTCAAATCGCGTTCTTAATATGATTTCCTTCAAGGTTCTGGAGCAAGAAGCACTGATGTTGATGTTCACATGATACATTTTGAAGGAGCTACATCATAACTTGTATGTCATCTTTAACATCTATGATAATGTTGTTTCGCCGTACAATTTATTTATATGCTACTATTAGAGCTTATGGTCGCTTCGGCCCGGGTCTTGGTCAATTCATCAATTGGTTTTCTTGGTTTTCTAGTGTTAACATTAGATATGATACAAATATGTCAACATTCTAGTGGAGGATGAGTCTTCGACCAACCCTTAGGTCATAGTTTCAAGTACTTCATATTGTATTTTTTATTTTTATCTGAGCATATATTTATTTATTATGAGAAAAAATTGATTGTGGTAACACATTGTTGTGTGTCTGTTGGGTCTATGCTTCGTCGCCGAAGGTCTTCTAGGAAGAAGCGGCTTTCGGTTGAAGCTGTTTGTATAAGATGGCCAAAGGTTCCTCTTCACGAAGCTTCGGTATCACAAACCGACTTAAAGATAGAATGACCTTTTAGTCCATAAAGGTCTGAGTCAATGTTGTAAACTTTTATAAGGGGCATACTTGTAATTCCTCACAGGCTGCGTCCTGTGCCTATAAATAGCGAACAGTATTCCTTTACTGTTCAGGCATTCTGGGAATTGCAATCGCATCTTTCAGAATCCAACCTTTGCCAAGGCAGAGGTATTATTGTATTCAATGATTCAATACACTAAGTAAATATAATATAATTCGTCTATGATTTATTTGCTCCTTTTATACCCTTTATCTTATGTTGTCTTATAACATCTATTGAAATTTTATTACGAAGACTCAAGCTTCGTAATCGTATTCTCATCTACCTTCGTTCAAGGCTCATTATCCTCAAGGGAATAATGTTTCATGGACGAAGGACATTAACATTTAATACTTTATGTTGCCTTGTTCTTAATTCATAGCATTTGAGAACAAGTTCCCAACATTGGCGCCCACCTCCGGTGAACTCACTTCCACTTTTTGAGCTGATGGCTTCGTTCAACAATCAAGCTGGAGCTGCTTCGGACCCGAAGCTGGTGCTTCCGATCACAGGTGGTTCGTCCTCAGAGCCAGCTAACAAGAAACAGAAGAAGGAAGCACAGAGAAGGGTACAGCATGTTGGGGTGCAAGGACCCTTCATCAAGTCAAGATGGTCTCACATTCCTATTACCTTCTCCCAAGAGGACCTTCAGCTCAAGGATTACCCACACAACGATGCCATGGTTATCTCTTGTGTTATCAAAGGATTTCTGGTCCACAATGTCTTGGTTGACACAGGCAGTGCAGCTGATATCATATTTGCTAAGGCCTTCAGACAAATGCAAGAACCAGAAGATAAGATTCATGATGCTACACATCCTCTCTGTGGCTTCGGAGGAAGACAGATTGTAGCACTGGGCAAGATCACCATGTCAGTGACCTTCGGGTTCATCAACAACACTAGAACTGAGCAAGTTGTGTTTGACATTGTTGACATGGAATACCCTTACAATGCAATTATTGGTCGTGGCACCCTCAATGCTTTCGAAGCAATTCTTCATCCTGCCTATCTTTGCATGAAGATACCTTCGGATCAAGGACCCATCGCTATTCATGGAAGTCAGGAAGCTGCCAGAAGGGCCGAAGGAAACTGGACTGACTCAAAAGCAATCCATAACATAGATGGAGCTGAAGCTTGTGAACAGTACAAATTCAGAAGGGAGAAAGCAGCTTCAGCAGATCAGCCGAAGCCTATGCTCTTATGTGAGGACATAGCAGAGCAGAAGGTGATGTTGGGCTCTCAATTATCCGAAGAGCAGGAGAAAACCTTGATAAGGTTTTTGTTCAACAACAAAGATGTTTTTGCATGGTCAGCCAATGATCTCTGCGGAGTAAATAGGGATGTTATTGAACACTCGCTCAATGTTGACCCATCCTTCAGACCCAGAAAGCAGAGGCTTCGGAAAATGTCTGATGATAAGGCCGAAGGTGCTCGTAACGAAGTCAAAAGACTCCTCACTGCAGGAGTTATCAGGGAAGTAAAATACCCAGAATGGCTAGCTAACACTGTTATGGTAAAAAAGGCCAATGGCAAGTGGCGCATGTGTATCGATTTTACAGATCTCAACAAGGCTTGTCCGAAGGACGAATTCCCATTGTCAAGGATAGACTCTTTAGTTGATGCAGCAGCTTCTTCAGAGCTCATGAGTCTGCTAGACTGTTACTCAGGCTATCACCAAATCTGGATGAAGAAGGAAGATGAGCCGAAGACTAGCTTCATAACCCCAAGTGGCACATATTGCTATCTTCGGATGCCTGAGGGGCTCAAAAACGCTGGAGGAAGTTTCAGCAGAATGACTGCGAAGGTTCTCCAGTCTCAGATAGGCAGGAATGTGCTAACTTATGTTGATGACATCATTGTAAAAAGCACGAAACAGGAGAATCATATTGCTGATTTGCAGGAGACCTTCGCCAGTTTCAGACAAGCTGGTTTAAAGTTGAATCCAGAAAAATGCGTCTTCGGAGTAAAGAAGGGAAAATTTCTTGGATGCTTGGTTTCAACAAAGGGAATTGAAGCTAATCCAAGTAAAATTGAAGCTATACTTCGGATGGAGCCACCAACTACAAAAAAGGGGGCTCAAAGATTGACAGGAAGGTTGGCATCTCTCAATAGATTCATATCCAGATCAGCAGAGAGAAACTTACCATTCTTCGAAGTGCTGAAGTCAGCCGAAGTCTTCCAATAGGGACCAATCCAGCAGAAGGCCTTTGAAGAGCTGAAACAGTATTTGATAGATCTAACAGCATTAACTCCACCTACGCCAGGGGCTCCTTTGTTATTATATGTGGCAGCTTCGCACTCAGCGGTAAGTGCAGCACTTGTCCAGGAGAAGCTTGATGGCCAAGTCAGGAAGCAGGTCCCAGTGTATTTTGTATCTGAAGTTCTTAGTATATCAAAGAAAAACTACACAGAATTAGAGAAGGTGTTATATGCTGTTTTGATGGCATCCAGGAAGCTTCGGCACTATTTTCAAGCTTACAACATAATTGTTCCTTCTTCACAACCTCTGAAGGATATTATGAGGAACCGAGAAGCTACTGGAAGGATTGGAAAATGGGCTGCAGAGCTCAACGAATTTTGTATTGAATATGTTCATAGATCTTCGATTCAGTCCCAGGCGTTAGCAGACTTCATTGCTGACTGGACGCCAGGGGCTCAGGAGGAAGAAACAAATAAAGACGCCGAAGCATGGACAGTGTTTTGCGATGGGTCTTGGGGAACCTTTGGAGCAGGAGCGGCTGCTGTGTTGGTTTCACCTTCCAAAGTTAAAACTTGCTATGCGGCAAAACTTGATTTTAGTTGCACAAATAACATTGCCGAGTACGAAGCCTTGCTTCTCGGTCTTCGGAAGCTAAAAGCAATGGGAATCAGAAGGGCCATACTTAAAACTGATTCCCAGGTTGTTTTGGGTCATATTGACAAGAGTTGCAAGGCTAAAGATCCGAAGCTTGAAAAATATCTGGATATGGTTCGAAGAGTTGAAGCTTCCTTCGAAGGATTTTCTGTCAAAAATATCCCTCGAGGACAAAATGAGCATGCTGATTTGCTAGCTAAGTCAGCAGCACAGGGGCTGCCCTTACCTTCGGATGTGTTTTTCGAAACAATAAAAGCACCTTCGGTGGAACTTCTTGAAAGAGCAGTTCTCAATATATCTCCTGTTTATAGTGAAGATTGGAGAACTGAGATCATCTCTTACCTTCAGGGAAAATTCCTTTCAGATGACGAAGCTTATAACAGGAGGATAGAGGCAAGAGCTCGTCCATATGTCATGATAGAAGGGGATTTGTTCAAGCATGGAGTTTGTGCTCCGCTACTCAAGTGTTTATCTAGGACCGAAGGCATAGAGTTGATGAAAGAAATACATGCAGGCCTGTGTGGATCTCACATTGGATCTAGGCCGTTACTTGGAAAAGTTTTCCGTCAGGGGTTTTATTGGCCGAAGGCAGCTTCGGATGCGGCGGAATTAGTTCAAAAGTGCGAAGGTTGTCAGAAATGTGCAAGAGATCAAAAACAACCTTCGTCCTTAACACAGCTCATACAACCCATCTGGCCATTGCAAAGGTGGGGCCTTGATTTGTTAGGTCCGTTACCACCGGCCCAAGGGAACCTAAGATATGTTGTAGTGGCGGTGGAATATTTTTCTAAATGGATTGAGGCAAAGCCTTTAGCCACAATAACTTCGGCCACTGTCCAAAAGTTTTTCTGGCAGAATATTGTTTGCCGTTTCGGGGTACCAAAGGTTATCACTGTGGATAATGGAACACAGTTTGACTCCGAAGCTTTCAGGGATTTCTGTGATCAAATTGGTACGAAGATCCATTTTGCATCAGTCAGGCATCCGGAGTCAAACGGACTCGTTGAAAGAGCCAATGGCATTATAATGACAGGAATAATGAAGTTAATCTTCAATCAACCCAGGGGAAAGTGGCCAGAACAGTTAACCAAAGTGGTATGGAGCCACAACACAACAACATCAAGGTCTACAGGCTTTACTCCATTCAAGTTATTATTCGGTGACGAAGCAATAACTCCGGAGGAAGCAAAAACTGGATCAATAAGAGTAGTAGCTTCGGCAGAATCAGGTTCTGAAGATGCTTATTCTGTGGAAAAAGATGCTTTAGAAGGGATCAGGCTTCAAGCTGTGGAGAATATCAATAAATATCAAGCCGAAACAATCAAGTGGCGAGATAGAAAAGTTCGGCTAAAGAATATTGAGCCAGGACATTTGGTGCTTCGGAGAGTGGCCAACCCAGACACAGTGGGCAAGTTGCAGCTGAAATGGGACGGACCTTTCTTAGTAGCATCTTCGTCAAGACCCGGTTCATACAGATTGAAGGATATGGACAGCAATGACATTCCTAGATCTTGGAATGCTGATGAGCTTCGGCGATATTATGTGTAACTTGATGTAAATTTTTTATGTTTTTTTTCTTTTTTATGGCACCCTTTTCCTTTCTAAAGGGGGAGAAAGGTTTTTAATGGGGCCATCATATGTAATTTCCTTTTTTAGTTCTATAAGAGTAAAATCCCCCAAGGAATGTAAATGTAAAAGCTGAGTGCACCATCGAATGCCGAAAAGTAAAAGGCGAAGAAGCTCCAAAGTCGTTCCTAAGGGAATGCAGAGCTTACAGCGAAAAGTCAACGCTGATTCCGCCAAAAGTAAAAGGCGAAGAAGCTCCAAAGTCGTTCCTAAGGGAATGCAGAGCTTACAGCGAAAAGTCAACGCTGATTCCGCCGAAAGTAAAAGGCGAAGAAGCTCCAAAGTCGTTCCTAAGGGAATGCAGAGCTGATGTGTGATTGTCTCTAAGGAAATAATGGCTATGAGTATGGCTTCGGATTCGCGTTTGGACATTCATTTGCACATCACATTACATCATAGCATTTGCATTCATAAACATCCATCCAGGCATATGTAGGATAATCATCATCATGGCATAAGTGCTTGCTTCGGCAAAAAGGAAAAAAAAGGAAGAAAGAGCTTCGTATACAAAAAAGGAGAGCTTCGGAAAGAAGGGGAATGTTGTTTTCTATGCTTCATTGCGTACGAAAAGAAGGGAAGGTGTTTTTTTTCGTCTTCGGCTCAAAAAAGAAAATTTCATCCACATCAAAGCACTTCTCATACATCAATGGATGGATAAGGATATATTACAAGGTACGAACAGAATTCATTAAAGACAAGTTTTAGTTACATTTACAAAAGTTATCTCAAAAGTTTCTCAAGTACTGTCTACAGTCTACTATTTAATCTTCAAGGAGCTTTAGCTTCGGCGTCATTTTCTAATCATCAGCTTTGGCTTCGTCATCCTACATGAATAAGGTTGTTGTAAGTCAAAATCGAGCTTGAAGGAAGAGGTAAGCACAAGGTATGATTTCTTACTGGTTCAAGATGACTCCGAGCTTTGTCTCCAGCTTTTTCTCGCCCACCTTTTGTCCATATCATTTTCACAAATCTATTAGAGATACTTCGGGCAAGATCAGGAATGTCATCTAGGATTGATGGTGATAAAGTGAAATTTGGCCTATTGACAATCCTTCCATGATCGCAGCCAGCTTTTAGGAAAGCTGCAGCAGTGCCCCGAGAAGCCACCCAGGCACAGAAGTCACCGTGCCCAGCTATGACTTCGTCGAGCTCGTCAATCTCACCCTCAATATGTTCGAAGGTCTTCGGTAGATCTTCAGCTGAGGGGGTGAATTTTTCACTGCTGGCTCCAACTGAGTGGAAAATTTTTCTTAATCGTTGAATGCATTTGTTGCTAAATTCCAAACATTTTTCTTGAAGGCTCGTCAATAGTTTTCTCAAATCTGAATTTTGTTGAGCTTCGGCTTCAAGTTTTGCATTAAGATCTCGCTTTTCTCGTTCGAACTGCTCAGATTGGCGGAGAAGCTTCGTGTTCAGCTCTGTTATTTTTGCTTCAGCTTCCGCCAATAAACCTTCGGTTGCCTGGAGCTCAAAGTTCTTTTTCTCGATAGCATCTGATTGCTTCTTTATTTTGCTTTCCAAATTTTCAATTATAACTTTGTGCTTCTTATCTTCAAAATCTTGCTGCATTTTCAAGGCTTTGCTCAACAGCATACTCTGCACGAAAACAACCTTCGTCAGACATGTTTTCATTATTAGAAACAATAAAAGTTAAGGGAAAAGTAGCTCACCTTGAAATTGGAATAAAATAAACTACCAACGATATGTTGTCGTCGGTAGCGGCTGATGTCTGTTTCTAGCTTCGGAAAACCGATACTCTTTGACAGAGTACCGATAACTTTGGCTCCAGTTTAATCTCGAATACAATCTAATTTTTCATCATCAATGCCTCCGAAGAGGAGTGCTCCAGGTTTGTATCCGCAGGATTTGGCATACTCTTTAAGCTCTTCTATTTCAGCTTTTGACAGTTTTTCTCCAACTAAATTCTGGAACATGAAGGCTTCATTTTCTGAAGTTTCATCAACAATTTCCTTCCCTTTCCCCGACGCTGCGGTCGCGGCCTCTTCGGCAGCGGTGGTAGCTTCTTCTGCAGCCATGTCTAGCAGTATTTTGTCAATGTGTTCGATTGTGCTCTCCAGGTTCAAATCTTCAGCTGAGGCAGCTTCGGCAGCTGCGACCTCCGAAGGTGTAATTTCAATATCTATCCCTTCCGCAGCCGCTGGTGTTTTCTGAGCTGCAGCTCTTGGCGGTGTCTTGTCAATTACCTCTGTCACAGTGATAATTCTTTGTCTCTTTGCTTTGATTATTTTCTTCGATTTTTTGGGCTCCTTGTCCTTCTGAAAAAACTTTGTCAGTTGAGGCCCCAGTGGACTTAGCTTCGCAGGTAAGGATTCAGTCATTACCTTCAGAATTGCCTCCACATCAGTGGCAGAGGGTGATGCGGGGGATTTTTCTTCGTCGGATATTTTTCGTTTCGGAGAAGACGCTTTCCTTTTCTTTGGAATTTTCTTCTTTGGTGTCTCTTTTTCATCTTCATTTGAGGCTTCGGTTATTCTTTTCCTTTTCTGGCCTCCGGCACCTTTGTTCAGATTTTCATAGTCAGGGTATTCGAAACCCAAGGCGTCCAGCACTCGATTTAGCCTCCGCTTCGGACGGGTGCCGAAGGCTGCGGTCATCAATTGATCTTCTTTTTTGGAATAATTGCCAAGTATTTCATTGCACATTACTTCAATTGTATCTAGCCACTCTTGGCAAGGTGTTTTAAAGTACTTTTTAAACTTGAAATAGTAAGGTAAACGTACAAGTTCACCTTCTTTCTTTTCCCCCTTTAGCTTCGGCATTTCCCATTCTTTCAAACTGGGAAAAACTTTGAAAGCCAAAAACTCCTGAACTAGGTCCCTTGTGCTGATATGCTCTGCAATAATTCTGAATTCATTCATTGCTTGTTGTGTTGGACCTTCGGGTGTCATGTTGCAGCGAGGTCGGGTTTCTCCGAAGATTAGTTCGAGTGGACTTTGCACAAGCTTTTCCTTGTCGTCATCAACCTTGACATAGAACCACTCTGACTTCCAGCCTGCTGCCCATTTGCTTCGGTAGCTGATTACAGGAAACTTTGTGGTTTTCCGATAGGCGAAGTTATAGCAACCAAAATTGTCGTGCAATCCATCCTTTCTAGCCTTCGTCTGATAATGTAACTCGTGAACCCGGCAAAAGCTGTCCGCAAATGGCTCCACTGCTTGGCTTCGGAGTGCCCAGATATAAACACTAAGCCTAACGATAGCGTTAGGGGTCAGCTGGTGAAAATAGATACTGAACCTCTTCAGTACCTCTGCAATAATCCCATGTAGGGGGAATTTTAATCCAGCCTTTAGAAAGCTTTTGAAAATAACAATTTTATCCTTCTCCGGCTTTGGGGTAGTCTCTTCTCCCCCAAAGCATAATAGCTTCTTCTGATTTTCAGTAAAAAAGCCCGACTTTACCATCTTGGAGAGATCAGCCTTCGAAACAGTAGATTTCCCGAAGTCCAAGTGGCTGGGTTTGCTTGGCATGGCAATGCGATAATCATCTTCGGGATCAGTTTCCTCAATATCTTCTTCTTCTGCTTTAGCGATTGCTTGTTCCGCATCATCACTAGGGATCTTTTCCGAAGTCACTAGCCCGGATCGTTGCATGGCTTCGGAGATGGGAACAGTCTCCGAAGCTTCAGTTTCGCCTCCCTCACGCTCAACCCTGGCGGTAGAACGCACTCTGGCCATTTAATTATGAATTTATGGAAATTTAATACTTTTTTCTTCCGAAGTTTTTTCTTCTGACGAAGCAGGCTTCAAGCTGAAGCTTCGTTCGATTCCGAGAGTCAAGCTTCGGCGATGGCTAAAGATTTTGGCAGCAAAACAGTGCAAATAGCAATGAATGCTGTGGTAACTTCACACCTACTCGTCTGTTTATATAGTACTGCAGGTAAGAAGGCGAAGCGCCAGGATTTTTACACCAGGCGGACGCCCGCTCGCACTCGCTGCGTGGTGGACCGCAGAGACCAAACAGTAACTCTGCAAGGTGGGGCCGCTACGCGCTGGGTAATTGAATCGTTTCTCGACAACGAGCTCAGGGAAGGTGTTTTTTAGACCTTCGGCGCTCCGAAGCTTAAGAGACTTTTTTCACGGATCAAGCTCGTTACGAAAAACGATCTAGCACCGCGAAAGGGGCTACTGTTGGGTCTATGCTTCGTCGCCGAAGGTCTTCTAGGAAGAAGCGGCTTTCGGTTGAAGCTGTTTGTATAAGATGGCCGAAGGTTCCTCTTCACGAAGCTTCGGTATCACAAACCGACTTAAAGATAGAATGACCTTTTAGTCCATAAAGGTCTGAGTCAATGTTGTAAACTTTTATAAGGGGCATACTTGTAATTCCTCACAGGCTGCGTCCTGTGCCTATAAATAGCGAACAGTATTCCTTTACTGTTCAGGCATTCTGGGAATTGCAATCGCATCTTTCGGAATCCAACCTTTGCCAAGGCAGAGGTATTATTGTATTCAATGATTCAATACACTAAGTAAATATAATATAATTCGTCTATGATTTATTTGCTCCTTTTATACCCTTTATCTTATGTTGTCTTATAACATCTATTGAAATTTTATTACGAAGACTCAAGCTTCGTAATCGTATTCTCATCTACCTTCGTTCAAGGCTCATTATCCTCAAGGGAATAATGTTTCATGGACGAAGGACATTAACATTTAATACTTTATGTTGCCTTGTTCTTAATTCATAGCATTTGAGAACAAGTTCCCAACAGTGTCACAACATGTCAAACATAAAAGTCTATGTGGCAATGGGATCTACCCTTAATGGTAGGTCACGCGTGATAACACGGATAATAGTGTTTTCTAAAAAATACATCATGTCTATGACAAATACACACTGTCATGCAATGTCATCACAATTATTATGTTGAGAAGTTATGACGATGTATTCTTATGACTGCTCCTATGTTGTCATAAAAAATTGTCACAAACATGATGCTAGATTATGTTATGATGGTTTTAATGACGAAGATTAAATTTCCGTCACTATACCGAGCCATCTTCTAAAAATCGTCATAAAGAAGGTAACCTAATGACGAATTACTCTATTGTCATTGATTATTCGTCATAGAAGGCCATAAGTGTTGTAGTGCGTCTTGGATACACCATCTTTTGCTCAAGGTTTTCTTTAACATCAAGATATGCTAATAGATTCTCCATGGATATGGTTTTCCTCATGTGTTTCAGAGCCATGACAAAATTCCATTAAGTTGGAGATAATTTGGTAATGATGCCCTTGCCACAAAATGGTTTAAGCAAGATATGTCCAAGTTGTTGGAGCTCACCAACAATACGTTTATCTCATGAGATTGCTCAACCATAGAGTGGTTGTCAACCATCTTATAGCCATCATAACACTCGATGATATACTACTCATGTCCTCATAGACTAACTACTTTGCCTAGTCTTTGATTCATAGGTTCATAAGTTCAACAATTTAGATTCTAAGTCAGAAATAACTCAAAACCAACCAAAAGAGGGTAAAACTTGGAATAGATGAACTATATCTAGTTATACACTTTTAATAAGTTCTAAATACCCCTAGGAACTGAATTGTCACACCTAACGAGGTTGGATTGCTCAGATTCAACAAATCACTCATTTGGAGCTAGTTTGAGCAAAAACATAAATATTAGGTGGAGTATAAAAAGTCCAAGATCCGTGACTTAGACTAGTTGGAAAGTAACTACATATGTTTTTCTAAGCCATAGGAACATCCTTAAGGCTAGTTAAAAAGTTTTGAAGAAGATTTGATCAAAGAGGAAAGAATTGGTCTGCTGGCTGGGGCACTGGACCGTCCGTGTAGGGAGGTCAAGACTTGGCCTTTTCTCAGCTCACGCACCGGACCGGTCTGATGGCTATCTGGGTCGTTTATGCAAAGAGGGTGTAAAACAGGACTTCGGGAGCTAGGGCACCGGACCGGTCCGGTGGAGCACCGACAAGCGCCCAACGATCGACTAGCAATCTCAAAGGCCCACTGCTCTCAGTGTTATGACCGTTACAGACGGTCCAGTGGTGCATCGGATCAGCACTGTAGTTTGTAGGCGGTTCGACACAGCCATAGAAAGGAGATTTTCAGCCCAATAACTCCAATGGCTATTTGGTGGGTTGGGGCTATAAGTACCCCCAACCAGCACATTGAAGACATAAGAACTACTCCAATATACTACACATCAAGTGCAACACCTCTCAAGCATTTTAAGCCATTCACGCGCCGCATTTGATCGATTCGAGTTTTGAGAGACTTAGCGGCTAGTGCATTCGAGTGTTGCGAGTTCTTATGGTCTTGATTTGAGCTTTCATTCTCACTTTCCCTTTGAAGACAACAGGTGACGCCTAAGGGGGTGAATTAGGACTTCTAAAACTTTCACTAAACTAGGCCACAAATAAATCCCTAGAGCAACCTATGCAAATAATCAAACTAGAATGTGTAAACTAGGTTTTTTTCTACCGCAATGGCTAAGTTTCAATCCTAAACAATGTAGGTATGAATACAAGATTAAAACTTAAATGCTTAATGTAAATGCGAAAGCTAAAGAGCAAGGTAGAGATGCAAACTCTCGTGGATGACACCAGTATTTTTACCGGTGTATCCGGAACCACGCAAGGTCCCGACTAATCCTCGTTGGTGCTCCTACACAAAGGGAAGCCCACACGAGGGCCAAGCACCACGGTCGAGTAACTCCATAGAGAGTTGCGGGCCTTCTCCATGCACAAGTGGTGCTCCGCTTCCGGCTCCTCTCGGACGCTCCCCGCCGTCTCCACTATCGAGCTTCCGGCCGAAAACGTCGTGGGCCTCGTTCCCTCAGGTACACGGTGGCGGCCGTGACACAAATGTGGTTGTCATGGTCTCGCAAGACTCTCGCCCCACTCGGTACAATTACAACGGCTCGCGCAAGAGCTGAGGGGTTGTGTGGTTTTTCTAAACTCACTCAACTAACTAGGATTCACCTAGAGCAAGCACTAAAGCGGTCTAACTAACCTAAGCACTTCACAAAGCACATACGCTAATCACTAAGTGATTCTATTAAGCACTTGGGTGTATGAGCTCTTGGAAATGTCTATTATATGCCTTGGTATGTGTTGGGGCGAAGGCAAAGACGCCACCCTTCGCTCAAGGCCTTCGCTGCAGTCGTTGGTCCAACGGAGATAAAACGGGCGGGGACGCCCTTCGCCCCTTACGACATCAGACGAAGGCCTGCGACGAGGTCATCCCACCGTGCGGCCTCGTCCAGCTCGGAGGCCCACGCGTGATCCGGCCCATTGTAACGGGCCCTGCGTGGCCGCTGCGTGTTACGGGCCTAATTTGTAAAGGTGTCCCTGTAATTACAGTCTGTAACCCTGCTTTATGGGAATATTCTGGGGATAACCTAGGTGTCTGAGGGCACATGTGTCCTTAACGCAAGACGCTGGGCGCTCAGGTACCTATAAATACCCCCGCACAGTGCCCGTGAGAGGCTAGATTAACAGAGCTTTTGCCATCTTGTGCGAGAACCCTGTTTACGTCAACTCTCATCCCCGTTGGATCCCCTTGAGCCTGGTAGCAAGGTCCAACAAGTGGCGCCCACCGTTCGTGCTACGAGAAAACCACCCGCGATGGCACCCAAGAAAGCTAACCCGAAGGCTGACGAGGCTGCGAAGGCAGCACTACTTGCTGCAAGGAAGGGCAAGGCCCTCGCCCTCACCCAATCCACCCACCAAGAGGCCACCGAAGACGACGTTCTCCGCACCTGCGAAGACGACCCCCTCCGCACCAGCGGCCCTAAAGGACAATCGCAGCCACCCCCAGGCTTCACCCCACTGGAGGGCGCGGACCTCACCGAGGACGGCGAAGTCCTCGGCGTCTCAGCGGAAGAACAGCTACAACTGCGCGCTCTACGCCTCAAGAACCACAATCTCCAGAGGCAGAAAGAGATACTGGAGGCCAAGCGCCAGCGCGTGTCCGCACTAGCCAAAGTGCGGCAAATGATACGCGACGAAGAGCAGAAGGCCCAGGACCTGGAGCGGGAGATCGCGCTGATGCAGCGCGAAGGCCACCTTGGCCTGCAGCACGGGCCACCCCCGCAGCAGCAACTGGAAGACACGCGCGAAGGCTACCTCGGCCTGCAGCATGGGCCACCCCTGCAACAGCGCGCACAACTACAAGACCCGCGTTTCCCCCAGCGCGACCACACCTTCCCACATGCCGCGCCATTCCAAGGGGTCAACTACCTGGACAAGCGAAGTCCCCTGGTGCCACACCTGCAAGTGATGCCTTGGCCCGCTAACTTCCGGGCAGGGACCTATCCCAAGTACAACGGCAGCACCAACCCAGCACAATATATAATGAGTTATCAGGTCGCCGTTGCATCTTCCGGAGGGGACGACGCCACAATGGCCAAGTCTTTCATCATCGCCCTCGAAGGCCCAGCTCTCACCTGGTTCACCAGGTTGCCTCCGCTGTCCATTGATTCCTGGAGAAGTCTCCGGGACAAGTTCCTGCTCAACTTCCAAGGGTACCGCCCAGACACCGACGCCTTGGCCGAACTCTCGCTCTGTAAGCAGCTGGAAAAGGAGACTTTGCGGGAGTATTACCGCAAATTTTTAACACTCAAGTCACAGCTGCCATCAGTCGATGACCAGATCGCTATTCACTACGCTATCAGTGGCCTTCGCGCCGGCGTCCTCTATAGCCACTGCATCAGAGATCCGCCCAAGAACCTCCAGGAATTATATCAGCTATTTGAAAAATACGCCAAATCCGAAGAGCTCCACCAGCGCAAGGTTGAGTCCCAAAGGAAGCCTAAAGATGCTCCACAGTCCAGCCGCACGTGGACGAGGACTCCGCAGCAAGACTCCGGTCGAGACGGCCGCAATCAACAGCAAGTGCACAACATCGCCAACCAGCACCCCGCTGTTGAGGCCCCTCGTCGTCAGGAATATCCCCCCCAGGGCCGCAGAAATGGAGCTCGTGGTAGGGGTCGGGGCGTGCGCAGCCGCCGCGCCGATTCTACTGCCTTTTCCATGGCGAAGACTGCGCCCACCAAACCAAAGACTGCCCAGAAACGAAGGCCACCAAAGACAGGATGGCACGGGTGCAGCCAGCCGACAACCCCCGGGTTGTCGCACACACTTACCAGCAACCCCCTCCACCATATATCCACGCCCCCGCCCCGCATCCACCGCACCACGCTTACCAAGACCATCAGGAAGTACAAATCGTACCTCCCCCACCCCCACCACCACACCAGCAACATCAAAACATCCCCACGCCCCAAAGCAGGAAGACTTCACCGATCCGCCGTATCGCGGAGTCATTCACATGATAACTGGGGGGTCCAGCACTGACTTCGACACAAAGCGGCAGAAGCGGGACCACTACCGCAGCATCAACCACGTCGCCGTCACTGGCCCAGTCGTGCAGACAAAGTGGTCCCACATACCGCTAACCTTCGACGCACGAGACGTCGACCTGCGCAGCGCCCCCCACAGCGACGCCATGGTTATCAATTGCAGCGTGGCAGGCTGGGACCTGCACAAAGTCCTAGTCGACAATGGCAGTCAGGCAGACATCATCTTCCTCCACGCCTTCAATCGCATGGGCATAAGCCATAGCCTGCTCAAGCCTTCGGACAACCCGTTGTATGGCTTCGGTGGCAAGGGCACCTTCCCTGTCGGCAAAATAGAGCTGCCTCTCTCCTTCGGTGTAGCGCCCAATGCCCGAAGTGAGCAAGTAACCTTTGATATTGTGGATATGGTATATCCATACAACGCCATCATGGGCCAGGGCTCCATCAATAAGTTCGAAGCAGCCATTCACGGACTGTACCTATGTATGAAGATACCAGGTCCGTTAGGCGTTATTACGGTCTTCGGCAATCAACAAACTGCGCGCAACATAGAGCGGGACTTCGTGCCCGGTCAAAGAAACGTGCACTGCCTCACGGCCCAGCGTGAGGTCCCCGCGCCCGCCAGCCCAACCGATAAGCAGCACGACAAGGCACAGCTGCAGAGCAACGACGGGACCAAGACTGTCCCCCTCGACCAGGCCACGCCCAAGCAGACAGTCAATATCAGCGAAGACCTCACTTCGCATGAAGAGGAGCAGCTCTCTGCTGCCTGTCCAAGAACAAAGATGTCTTCGCCTGGTCAGCCCTCGACCTGGTCGGGGTTAGCCGATCCATAATTGAGCACAGCTTGGGAATCGACCCTTCGGTGAGGCCGAAAAAACAGCGGCTTCGCAAGATGTCCGATGAGAAGACAGAGGCAGCCAAGGCAGAAGTGCACCGCCTCCTGGAAGCCAAATTCATCGAGCTGGTGGCTTACCCCACGTGGCTCTCCAATGTCGTGATGGTGCAGAAAAAGAGCGGGAAGTGGCGAATGTGCATCGACTTCACCAGTCTCAATAAGGCATGCCCAAAGGACAACTTCCCGTTGCCGCGGATCGACAAAATAGTCGATAGCGCGGCCGGATGCGAAGTCATGTCACTCATCGACTGCTTCTCCGGTTACCACCAGATATACATGGAGGAGGAAGACAAGGCCAGCACCAGTTTTATAACACCCTTCGGCACATATTGCTTCATCAGAATGCTAGAGGGACTCAAGAACGCCGGGTCCACCTTCTCCAGGCTTACCAAGACAGTGCTCGAAGGGCAAGTTGGCAGAAATATATTCACATATGTGGACGACATCGTCGTCGCCAGCAAGAGCAAGGTGGACCATCTCACTGACCTTGCCGAGACATTTGCGAACATGCGAGACGCACGACTCCGCCTAAACCCGGAAAAGTGCGTCTTCGGCGTTCGCCAAGGCAAAATATTGGGCTACCTGGTATCACACCGCGGCATCGAGGCCAACCCAACCAAAATTCAAGCCATCATAAACATGACGCCTCCGCAGTCCGCCAGAGATGTCCAGCGCTTGACGGGGAGATTGGTCGCCCTCAACAGATTCATCTCCAGGTCCGCTGAGCGAAGTCTCCCTTTCCTCAAAACTCTCCGTGGAGCAAAAGACTTCGCTTGGGGACCAGAGCAGGCAGCGGCCTTCGCCTCATTAAAACAGTACCTGTCGGAGTTGGCAGTCCTTACAAGCCCCGACTCTTCACTACCTCTGTTACTCTATGTTGCGGCTTCGCCGCATGCGGTCAGCGCGGCGCTGGTGCAGGAGCAGACAGTTGAGGGCGTGATCAGGCAGTGCCCAATTTATTATGTCTCCGAAGTGCTGACGCCGCCCAAATGTAACATGACAGAGCTGGAGAAGATTGCCTACGCAGTCGTTATGTCTTCGCGCAAATTGCGCCATTATTTTGAAGCATTCAAGGTCCGGGTCACCTCAGACAGGGGACTCAGCGAACTGTTCAGAAACCCGGAAGCATCGGTGAGGATTGCCAAGTGGGTGGCCGAACTCTCCGGCTACCACATCAATTTCGAGCCCAGGACAGCCATCAAGTCACAAGTCCTGGCAGACTTCGTCATCGACTGGACTGGCCCAATAACACAGCCGGACCCGTCCGCAGAAAAGGTTTGGACGATCCACTGCGACGGTGCATGGTGCCATGCGGGGGCAGGCGCCGCGGCAGTCATCACCTCACCAACCGGAGTCAAGCACAGATATGCGGCTCGCCTCAGCTTCGCTCTGGAATCCGACAGATGCACAAATAACATAGCAGAATACGAAGCAGTCATCCTCGGTCTCCGCAAGCTGAGGGCCCTTGGGGTCACCACCTGCATCATTAGAACAGACTCCAAGGTAGTTGCCGGCCAGGTCGAGAAAGACTATGCAGCAAAGGACCCCGCACTCATGCAATACCTCGCGGCCATCCGAAGTCTCGAGAGACAGTTCAAGGGATTCACTTTGCAGCATGTGGACCGGGCCAAGAATGAAGAGGCCGACGCATTGGCCAAGGCTGCCGCCAGAGGCGAGTCCCTGCCCTCCGACGTGTTCTACCACGTCATCGGCACACCAGCCGTCCGGAGCCCCGAAGGGCTCCAAATAACCAATGACAGCGAGGGCCACCGAATAGTCAACCTTATCATGACCGAAGACTGGCGGGCACCGATAACTCTGTTCCTACAGGGGTATTATCACCCAACCGACATCAACGAGGCCAAGCGTCTCAAACATCGAAGCCGGGACTTCGCACTGATTGAGGGCCAACTCTACAAGAAGGGGGTCAGTCAGCCAATGCTCAAATGCGTCACCAAAACCGAAGGTGTCCAGATCCTCCGCGAGGTCCACAGTGGTACCTGCGGCTCTCACGCAGGGCCAAGGGCCCTAGCTGCTAAGGTGATCCGCCAAGGCTTCTACTGGCCCGCAATGATCTGCGCCGCAAATCGGGTCACAAAGTCCTGCGAAGCCTGCCAGAAGTTTTCCCCTCGATCAGGCAGCCCTTCGCAATTTACAAAGCTGATCGCCCACACATGGCCTCTCCAGCGCTGGGGCCTAGACATCGTCGGGCCCCTACCCACGGCTCAGGGGAACCTTAAGTTCGCCTTCGTCGCTGTCGAATACTTCACCAAATGGATCGAGGCAAGGGCTGTCTCCACAATAACATCAAAGACTGCCCAAAAATTCTTTTGGCAAAACATTGTTTGCCGCTTCGGAGTACCGTCCGAACTAACAGTCGACAACGGCAAGCAGTTTGACAGCCAAGACTTCAAGGATTTTTGCTTCTCCATCGGCACCAAGCTTGCCTTCGCCTCAGTCTATCACCCGCAGTCCAACGGAGTTGTGGAACGCGCCAATGGAAAAATCTTCACAGCTGTCAAGAAGATGCTCCTCGACGAAAAAAGGGCAAGTGGGCCGATTTGTTACCTGAGGCGGTCTGGGCACTAAACACGACTGAGTGCAGGGCGACCGGATTCACTCCTTTCCGCCTTCTATACGGATCGGAGGCCATGACCCCACAAGAAATAAAACATGGGTCCCCGCGAACAGTTCCTTCAGCCGTCCCCGACGTGGACGAGCCCACTTCAAAGGATCTCATCGATGGAGACCGAGTCTTCGCCCTACAAGCTCTAAACAAATACCAAGCCCAGACAAAAGCATGGCGCGTCCATGCAGTCGTCCCAAGGGAATTCAACGAAGGGGACCTCGTACTCGTCCGTACAACTCGGACAGAGTCCAGGGGCAAGCTAGAGCCCAGGTGGGAGGGCCCCTTCATAGTCAAGACGAAAGCTTCCCCCAGCGCTTACAGGCTCACAACGCCAAACGGTGAAGACCTGGAGCACTCCTGGAACATCGACAACCTCTGCAAATTTTTTGTTTGACTCATTAGGGCTGATTCGCCCTTGTAATTCGCAAAAACAATCTTATTCTGGCCCGCACTCTTTTCCTCCCGGGGGGTGAGGTTTTTAACGAGGCGGAGCCATGTAATATACAAGCGAAAAATCCCCCGCAAAAACATGCGTCGAAAAAAGACCGCGACGACGGTCTTCGACATTCGACCAATACGAAGTCACCGCGAGGCTCAGTGCTAGCCACCCTCGCGTGCGACAACTCCGCGCAGAAGTCGCCTAAGGGTGCGGCCGGATTAGCACAATAAGTGCGAAAAATCGAAGTCTACCGCGAAGACTTACCGTGCAGAAGTCGCCTAAGGGTGCAGCCGGATCAGCACAATAAGTACGAAAAATCGAAGTCTACCGCGAAGACTTACCATGCAGAAGTCGCCTAAGGGTGCATCCGGATCAGCACAATAAGTGCGAAAAATCAAAGTCTAACGCGAAGACTTACCGTGCAGAAGTCGCCTAAGGGTGCAGCCGGATTAGCACAATAAGTGCGACAAATCGAAGTCTACCGCGAAGACTTACCGTGCAGAAGTCGCCTAAGGGTGCAGCCGGACTAGCACAACAAGTGCGAAAAACCGAAGTCTACCGCGAAGACTTACCGTGCAGAAGTCGCCCAAGGGTGCAGCCGGACTAGCACAACACGTGCGAAAAACCGAAGTCTACCGCGGAGACTATCCGTGCAAAAGTCACCTACGGGCGCAGCCGGGCTAGCGCGATAACAATTACACCTGTCCATGCAACAGTCCGCGCAAAGACCTACTACACGCACACCAGTCCAGCATAGCAATTACACCCGACCAAGTGTGTAACGCCTTCGCTAGCATAACCAAATGTGCGAGGGCACACAACTTCATCATACAAGCCATTACACATGTACAAGCGAGGGCATCACACTCTACATCGGCTCAGCCTTCGGAATAATTCCCATCTCCCTATAGTTGAATAACATTATCCTAAGCTCCTCACCCGCAAAAAGACTCTGCAATTCCCCCTCACCCGTACTCACGGCGGCCGGCAAGGACAACAGTTCCTGCCGGCCGGCCCTACTCACACGAAGTCGACCGCCGTCCGCCCCACTCACTCTACGCTTCGCAACCGCCCTTCGCCGCCTACGACCAGTACTCGGACCAGGCACATCCTCTGCATCCGCAGCGCGCGGTGACGCCTCCGCCGCTGCCACATCCAAGGCCGCAAAGTAGTCCAAGTCCTCATCCGACGACTCCTCAGTCCACTCAACCGAGCTCCCGGAGTCACCAAAATCAGAAAACTTAGATGTAGACCCATCTGATTTATTAACATCATCCACGGTCGAAGCCGCCAAAAAATTAGTAGTGGCGGTTGCGTGCGCAGGCCCAAAATCTTGAACCTGCGCATAACCAAGATTCAGCAACATATCCAAAATTCCGTGACTACCCACACCCATTACGCCACCTGCGAGGACCCAGCCATTGCGGGAGCCTCCGCCGTCGCCTCCACCGCCACCGTCGCAGGATCTTCAACCCTCGGCACAGCAGTTGGCGGCGGGCCTTCGCCGGCTGCAGCAGCTGCGGGGGCATCAGAAACGCTTTCGGCGGTCTCCGGGGGTGGGCCTTCGCCGGCCGCAGCGGCTGCGGGGGCATCAGGAACGCCTTCGGCAGTCTCCGGGGGCGGCTCCAGGGCAGCCTCGGACACGGCCTCCGCCGGGTTCAACTCCGGGTCAGGCAACGCGCTGTTCAACGCCCCGAAATCGTCCACCCTCTCGCCACGCGCCGCCTAAGACGCAGCACACAAATTCAGCAAATTCACACATAGCCCACATCCAGCAAACGTCAAACAAAAGCCAAACGTTACCTGAGCCCTCGCCGTCTCGGCCCGCTCCCTGACCACCTCTCGACCGTGCGGGCCCCACATCCGGTCGTAGATGGCTCCGGCGGACTCCTTCACTATAGGGTCCTCAACCTTGTAGATATCTCACTCAAAATCCTCATCGGCCTGGTCGAAGACCTCAAAGTGCCGGCACCCTTCGCGAGAGAGCGCGTTCATCGCCCCCTCGCAGGTGACCAGGGAGGCATACGACATAAACCCCTCCACGATAGTGGGGAGTGCCTGCAACTCCTCCTGTACCCACTCCAGGCAGCGAAGTCCAGGCTCTCGGTCCGGCACTTCGAAGTCACCGGTCTGCGCGCCCAGCTCATGGTATGAATCCATAAGCTGTTTGCGCGTCCGCTCAGCCTCCGCGCGCGTCGCGGCCTCGGTCCTCTCCACACGGCTCTGGAGGGCGTTGAGCCGCTCCTCCAACTGCGCGGCGCGCTCCCGGGCAAGACTGCCCTCCGCCCGCGCCAAATTGGCCTCCGCCAGCGCAGCCTGTGCCTTGGCGAGGGCCTCATTGGCCTCCCTCCTCTCCTCCACCAATTGGCGCCGGAGGTCAGTCTTCTCCCCCTCCAGCGCGGCCACCTTGTCCGCCAGCTTGCGGCACTTACTGTCGGCGACCGATTTTTCCTGGACGGCGTCAGCATGTTGCGTCCGAAGTCTCTCGACTTCGGCAGACACAACTGCCGTGAGGGCCCCCGACGCCGCGCGGTTTGCGAAGGCAGCTGCCTGCAAAACACACGTAAGACCATGGACTCAACGAATTAAAAAAAACAAAAAAAACCAAGTCTAGCTCAGCGTACCTAACTTAGTGCCTCCTCCATCTCCTTCAGCCGGCGGGACACAGCGCCCACCTCGTCCCTGACAGCAGCGAGTGCCGGCAGCTCGCCTCCGGCACTAAGGGCACCGCCCTTCGCCTTCGGCATTACGGCGGCCGCCGTGGTCGCCGCGGCAGGCGCAACAATAACAAGTTGGCCTTCGTCCGATCCTGCGATGCATCAACGAATTAAAAAAAAGAAAAAAGAAAAAAGAAAAAAAAATCGAACCAACGGCTTACCACCAAGATAGTCGTCCACACTAATATCGGTGGCGAAGTCGGCGACGCGTTTGCCCGGCGGAGGCAACCCTCGGGCCGCCTTCGCAGCATCCGGCACCCTGCTGGACGGCGGCACAGTCTTCGCAGACTTGGAACCACCGGCGCCAGCCGCAGCCTCCGCCGCCTTGCTAGATGCAGGGACGGCCAACTTCGCCGCCGGCGGCGGCTTGCCTCCGTCGGGGGCAGCAGCTCTCGCAGCCCCTCGCTGCCTCTTCGGCCTGGCTTCATGAAGCCTGACGACCGCCTGGCGTTTCTGTGCAGCTCCCTGGCGGTCCTTGTCCATCACTGCCGACACAACAGCAGCAATATTCCGCTCGTAAGGAAACACTTTCCACTCACGAACCATGCGAGATGTAAAAAAGTCTTCGCCTGCCGCGCGGGGGATAGGAACATTCCTAGGCCACCAACCCCTGGTAACCCTCAGCATCCGCGCCGAAGACTCCCGGAGCTCGGGCGAAGACATCCTTCCCCCCGGGGCCGCGCATGTCCTCATCAATTCTCTAGCAAAACCATCGGAA
Organism: Zea mays; assembly: GCF_902167145.1. Lineage (NCBI taxonomy): Eukaryota > Viridiplantae > Streptophyta > Magnoliopsida > Poales > Poaceae > Zea > Zea mays. The sequence continues at coordinate 47,349,343 of NC_050097.1, read as the reverse complement.
ACCCCAAGTCCTCCCACAGCAGTACCTAGTTTCCTCTTCTTAGAGGATGGGGTGACCGTCGGCGCAGGGTCGTCTCCAGACTCTACCACCGGCTTCTTCCCGCGGCGGTCCACATCGTCTTGGCCGGGATAGCCGTTATACGGCAGTCGATTCAATTCAAAAACCCTGTTCAAACGGTCATTCGACCCGTGGATATCCCAGCTACGCTGACCCTCTGTCCTCGGCACGTACCGACCAACGATCTGCACCGCCCCATCCTCCACCTCACGCACGAAGGCGGCCGGATCGCGGCTTTGCAGATCCAGCGCGAAGGTAGGACTTCGCACCAGCTTCCCACCATGGGAAGGCATTTGGCGAGGGCACACTTCGCCCAGCGCCCAGCCATGCGCCAAGGGCCATACCCCGTACGCCACAAATTCTTCAACCAAATCGCGCCCACTGCTCAGGCCGGCGGCGCACCGGAGGGCCCCTTTGTCCGCATCCTCCTCTGCCACCTCAAAGGGCGGGTATGCTGAGTAAAAATGCGAACACATCTCAGACACGGGGAGCCCCTCATGGTCTTCGACGGTACCCTCTGCGACATAAAACCAAAACTCATTTCAATTGCCCCACTTGTTGCGGGCGCAAGGGACTAGCTCGACTACCTCCATCGTGGTCTTGCCGGTCTTCGGCGTAAACGTACAGGACCCAAACTGAGCAACTTCATCTCCAATCATCCTCTTCTGCCAGTGCAGGCAATAGTACTCCGCAAAGACTTCGACAGATGGTCGCCCGTCGTACGAAGTCGTCGCCCAGACATACTTCGACAGGGCCACCACGGCATTCGGAGTCAGCTGATGTATCTGAACATTAAATCTGCGCAGGACTTCTCCAACAAATCGGTGCGCAGGCAGGCGGAGACCGGCGGCGAAGAACGCCTCGAACACAACTAACTCGCCCTCCGGCTCGGGGACTTCCTCCGTCCCTGGGACACGAGCAACTCCGCCGCCAAAGTAACCCAACCGCTGCATATCTTGCACGCGGACCGATGACATCCTCGACACACCAAAATCCACCGTATCGCCGGCACGCAACTCCTCCGCCACCAAAGTACTCAGCGTCTCCTCAGACGAGGCATCGGCCGGCGGCGAGACGTCGGCCGGCAGCGTAGCGGCAGCAGAAGAAGAGGAGGTCGGCATCGCTACGTACCGTCGGCGGCGGCGGGCGGTCTGCTTCACTCGAGCCAGATCTCCGGCGAACAAGAGCAAGGAGGGCAGACGAGCAACAAGACGGTGGAAAAGGCGGCTAGGGTTTTCACGGAGCGCGGAAAGTGAAGTTCAAAAAGCACCGACCCATGCCCCCTTTTATACACAGGGCGCGGCGCTTCGGGAAACCCGCAGTCCAACAGTACGCTGTCAATCAACGGTCATGTCAAAAACCCCCGTGGAACCACTTCGAGCGAGGGCAGCGTCTCCGCCATCTAGCGACGTCTTCGGCACCAGATGACTTTGTCGAACTGGTCCCTCGGAGGGCAAATGTTGGGGCGAAGGCAAAGACGCCACCCTTCGCTCGAGGCCTTCGCTGCAGTCGTTGGTCCTACGGAGATAAAACGGGCGAGGACGCCCTTCGCCCCTTATGACATCAGACGAAGGCCTGCGACGAGGTCATCCCACCGTGCGGCCTTGTCCAGCTCGGAGGCCCACGCGTGATCCGGCCCATTGTAACGGGCCCTGCGTGGCCGCTGCGTGTTACGGGCCTAATTTGTAAAGGTGTCCCTGTAATTACAGTCTATAACCCTGCTTTATGGGAATATTCTGGAGATAACCTAGGTGTCTGAGGGCACATGCGTCCTTAACGCAAGACGCTGGGCGCTCAGGTACCTATAAATACCCCCGCACAGTGCCCGTGAGAGGCTAGATTAACAGAGCTTTTGTCATCTTGTGCGAGAACCCTGTTTACGTCAACTCTCATCCCCGTTGGATCCCCTTGCGCCTGGTAGCAAGGTCCAACAGTATGTTGCTTGGGCTCCCACACCTTCAAATGGCCGGTTGGGGTGTATTTATAGCCCCCAACACAAGACTAGCTATTGGAGTAAAGTTGCTGCTCTTCTGTGGTATACCGGACAGTCCGGTGGTGCACCGGTCAGTGCACTGTTGAAAGGGAAATGAGCTTAACCATTTCCTATAATCGATTTTGGTGTTTGACGTCCATCACAAACCATATGGACTAATTAGTTTGCCTAGTTGCTTATTTTCTCAGGTGCATAAAGTTCAACAAAAACATACAAATAAAATGACTTGAGGGAATTCTACAAAGTTTGGAGCATACAAGATTTGGTGCAGCATGTGGCGCACCGGACACTGTCTGGTGCCCAGACCGAGCGCCTCGCGAACTGGTCGCTCTCGGGTTTTCTCAGAGCCACTCAACTAAAATTAACCGGACTGTCCAGTGTGCCACAGGACTGTCCGGTGAGCCAACGGAGCAACGGACAACTTCGCCAACGGCCGACTGCAGAACAGTCTGGCCGTTAGAAGTCAGAGTCAGTCTGCAAAGTCAGAACGCAATGGACTGTCCGGTGTGCCACCGGATTGTCCGGTGCCACAAGAAGACAGAAGAATTCAACGGTCAACAGCTCCAAACCCCAACGGTCGGCTGATGTGGCACGCACCGGACAGTGAACAATGCAGTGTCCGGTGCACCACCAGACTGCCCGGTGTGCCCATCGACAGCAAAGTCAGCCAACTGCTAGGAAGTGGTTGGAGGCTATAAATACCCCCAACCACCTCCATTCAAGCCATCCAAGCTTTACAACCTTCACATTGAATACTAGAGCAAAGGCATACACTCCAAGACACAATCAAAGGATCAAATCCTCTCCAAGCTCCAAAATCAAATCAAGTGCTTAGTGACTTGAGAGAGGGTGATTCATGTTTCTTTTGTTGCTCTTGTTGCTTGGATTGCTTTATTCTTCTCACTCTAAACTTCTTAAGTGTTTTGTAAAGCAAGCAAGAGACACCTAAGTGTGTGGTGATCCTAGCGGGGTCTTAGTGACCCGTGTGATTAAGAAGAAGCACTCGACCGGTCTAAGTGACCGATTGAGAGAGGGAAAGGGTTGGAATAGACCCGGCCTTTGTGGCCTCCTCAACGGGGAGTAGGTTCTTTGGAACCAAACCTCGAGAAACAAATCGTTGTGTTCACTTGTGTTAATCTTCACTCGATTTGTTTCTCCCCTCTCCTCTCTCTAAAGTTCTCTTGCTCACATCGTTTTGAGTTTGCTCCCAAAGTTATCCGCATTGATTGAGCAACTCATAGCAAGAGAAACTATCTTCCGCACTCCAAATTATTTCTAACACTAACTTCGGGTTTGGTGTGTGTTCAAATTTTATAATTTTCAGGTTTCGTCTATTCACCCCCCCCCCTCTAGGCAAATTTCAACTGTTCACTGTCCGGTGCGCCTAGCCATTGATCTAACACTACAGCCGACTGTTGGCGCGCAGGCTTTTTACACCGGACAGCCCGATGGACTTCTCTCCACAGTGCCACCTAGAACTAGCTATTGGAGCTACTGTTCCTGGTGCACCGGACAGTCTGGCGTGTGGCACCGGATAGTCCGGTGCTCCAGACCAGACAGTCCGCAGGCAACACTTTCTTTGTTTCTTGGACTTCACTTGATCTTCATAATGTCTTCTTTGAGGTGTTGTTTTCCTCAATGCCTTGGTCCAAGTAACTTTAGCATCCTGTGAACTACAAACACAAACAATAGCAAATACATTAGTCCACAAGTTATGTTGATCATCAAACACCAAAACCTATTTAGCCAAATGGCTAGGGTCCATTTTCCTTACATCCTTCCCATTCTCTTTATTGTGAAGTGAGGCAAGAGACTCTGTTATTTGTGTGGAGGTCCTTGCGGGACTTGTGTCTCTATGAAGTGAAGAAAAGCTCAACCGATCTACGTGACTGTTTGAGGAAGGGAAAGGGTTGAAAGAGACATGTCCTTAGTGGTCTCCTCAATGGAGACATACGTTATTCGGAGTCGTGTTCATTGTGTTGGTCTTTACTTTGTGATTTTATTCTTCCTCTCCCCTCTCTATTGTTCTCTTGCTTGTGATTGATTTGAGTTGGCTCAAAAAGTAATCCCGCAATCGATTGAGCAACCCTAAGCAAGAAGAACATCTCTCTCGTACTCCGATTAACTTTATATTCCTTCTAACGCTAACCGGGGTTGAAGTTTGTGCTTAAGTTTGTAAATTTTAGGTTTTGCCTATTCACCCCCTCTAGGCGGCTTTCATACAACACATCAATATGCAACATACCGCTATCACATTACCCTTACGAACTTTGTGTGTTTTTTCAACAACTAGAGGACCTTTACAAGGCTTCACAACCCAATACATGAGCATAGTAATGATCCACAAATAAAGTTTCATAGACCATCTCTTAAAGTTTGATCCATCAAACTTCTCTTGTTTTATTTTATCAGCGAAGCCAATACACATCTTTAAGTGCCTATAAGGTTTTTAGATTATTAGATAATAGCACACTTTAAATATTAAATTAGTCCTTAAAGCAACTACTAAATGAATAAGAGATAGACCACACATAATGAAAAGCAGATTAAATTTACAACAAACTCTAGAGGACGACTCATTATTTGTTATAGTGAGGATCACTCTAGCGTTGTTGGCGATGAAATCGATGAAGGCTTGATGAAGACCGTAGAATGTTGAAGTGTATATTATCTCAACAAACAGTTGGATAATTGTTGTCCAAAAACCTGATTCACACTAACCCATGCAGGTTCTTCATTTGAGTGAGGTTTCAGAGACACTGGTCTCACCACACAACGTCGTGACGCTGGCATCACAAATGAAGAAAGCATGAGGTCTCTCAGCACCAAGGAACATATAGCTCTCTCACCAAAATCTAGTGGATTGTTTTTTCTTCTTTTTAGGAGAATGATGTTTCCCTAATCTATGTGTGAGTGAGCAAGATAAACTCACACAAAAGGAAGAAATCTGACTCACCCATGATCTACATGATCTGGTTGATCCAGTTCTAAACTTAACAGACAAGACATAGTCAAAATTAAAGTGAAAATTGACACAAATGTCAAAATCCTAAAGATCGCTAGTCGCCACGTTGTAAGTCGTGCAAACAATACACGAAATACTCACACGTTTACCCAACTATAGCTTTCTCTCCTACGACTATTCAAAGAGTAGTAACTTACTCTCTCTGTTCCAATTTATAATTCGTTTGATTTTTTTATCCCAATTTTGATTGACTCGTCTTATTTAAAAAATCATAATTATGGTTAATTTTTACTGTGATATTGTTTAGAATATAATATAATTTAAGTATGACTTTGAATTTTTTATTTTTTTGCAAAAAATGAATAAGACGAGCCGGTTAAACTTATCAAAAAAAAGTCAAATGAATTATATATTGGGATGTAGGGATTATTTAAGTTGGTTGTTTTCCATCTCTATTATCTCTCTATTGTCTATGTGATATTAAACTTTCCACTATGCCACCTTGAAGGATGAGTCTTTGAGCTCAATTCCCATTTTATTATAAAATAAATGAACTTTATTCTATAAAATTTAACGCGCCCATATGTTTGAGCTCAGCTCCACGCTCGAGGCCATAATCTCGTACTAGCACTGTCAGTCTCCTCTTCTAAACACACTTCCCCTACACTACAGAAAAAACAGGAAAAACGTTGCCCACATTAAAAACGTCGCTGAGGTTCTCAATCCCGTTAAGAATGACGGTTTCTATTGCCGACGTACTTACCAACATGCTGACATGCACGTCGGCTAATCCGTGGCCGACGTTCTTAGTTCTTAAGAACATCAACCATCGGCCAGGATTTGATCAACATTCTTAAATAAGTAAGAACGTAGGTTTTAACCTAGCCGACGTTATTAATAAATTTAAGTACTCGCGCGCTCATCTCTTCTCTTTCCTTGTGGTTTCATCCAATCCGCACAGTATTCTCACAAGCCGCCGCCTTTTTTTCCTGGTTTTCCTGTTTAGCTAACATGTTTCCAGTTTTACCATCATCACAACATATAATGCCGAACACTAAAAGTCTGCTGGACGATCCTCATGCCTGTGTCTTCTGTTCGGTGTTGTAAACTGGATCACGAGTATTTTCGTCGGTGTATGCGGCTGTCCTTTTGTTCCTGGCGGTCGCCATATGCTTCGACTGTTTATGGTGTGCCACTATCCCACCTTCCCCGTTAGCTTTTTTTCCGTGCTTCTATGAATATGTTTTTTTCGTAGGATTTACATCTATTAAGTTGTTGCGCCTACACATTAAATTCCTCTTAAAAACATATATCACTCGTGTTTTTTACCGAATGATATATGTTGATATAGTTAAACCATGTTGTTTTGTGATTCTTATTTCGTATAGAAATGTGTGATTTACTTACACCACAAGTTCGAAAGTGTAGCTGCATTCCCAATACATCCAAATATATCTGTATTTCCTCTTAGATACTCGTAAAATTTTCTGGACGAGCAGCTGTTCCAAACTCCCAAACAGGTGATAATCTTATCAATTTCTAATAAATTGTTTTGATGAAACCAATTCACAAAGGGTATATTTGCTCACAATTTATAACGAGCGCAACGTCCCCTAAATGCAGTATACGATGATTTGAGGGTGTGAGCTGAAAAATCTCCACATCACCAGATTACGGCCGGCGGCGGCCCGCTCTGTTCCATCGCCCCCAAGCGGCGGGCCTTGGCTGCGCCGCCTAAATCCACCGGCGAGAGTAAAGGGCGCCCCTCTCTCACACGATGGCCTCGAGCTCCGCAAGCGGCGCCGGGGTGGAGGGCGGGGTCGGGGAGGGGCCGACGACGCTGGACGAGCTGTACCAGATCAACGTAGTGCCGGCCGAGCTCCACTTCAAGTTCCGCAAGGAGCTGCAGGGCCTCCGCGTCGGCCTCAACCTCGAGGTCTCGTCCGGAGGATGCATACTGATTTCTAAACCTCGCCATAATCCCTAGAGCGCTGGACGTGAATTTTCGTCACTCATTGATTTGTTTGTCCATTACCTCGTTCATTTCCCTCTCTGATAGTGAAATTGATTTTCCCATGGGCTCCTTGGGTCCGGAAATGCTAAATCCTAGCCATGATTGCGCATTCGAAACAAGTGTCTTCATAGCTTCCCTCTCCTGCACGCAGGGACAACCTCAAACCTGATGAAAATCGTATCGATGTAGTAGAAACTGTAGGGCTACGTCCTTGGTTGTTACTGTTCTGTGCTGTGGTTAATCGTTTCTGCCGCTTCATAATGTATAAATGTGATATGTTGTCTTTGCAGTTCTACAATCTTGAGGTCAATGACTTTGAGGCAAAGATAGTACTGAAGCCTCTAGATTACGAGCGGAAATGGAAGTTCCAGTACAAGCCCATCAGTGGCGACATACAGCTGCTTTCCAAGAAGATACCAGTCACAAAGTTTCTAAATCTACAGGTTATTTTTCTTCTGCAGCATCCTGTTAGTTGTAACAGTGTTAGTTTTGTACTTGGAAAACCACAAGTGCAAGATAATTTGATATTTTCCATGAAACATGCGTCTAATGGTGCACCCATCAATGTTAATTGAATAATTACTCAATGTGATTGTGTGACTACAAATTATGCATTTGATGCTTACCTTAGTGCATAATGTAAGTTCAGGTTAGTAATAGAAAGATTAAGAGTGGTAAAAGCCTTAATCTTATTTATTTTCTGCCATGATTCTGATAGCATAAATAATGTTGATTGAAGCAAATATCTCTTTACACCCCAAGTAAGGATAATCACTGTTGGTACAAAGTATAAGCTACCACTACCGCTCTAGGAACTGTTACTAGTTACATGAAGTGTGAATCTACCTAAATGACGAATAGATGTCTAATGTCTCTCGTTTGTGATTTAAACATTTCCGTAGTGAAAATTTATTTGATATACTATTCTTCTATATGTGTGATTTGCTGATTTAAGGACTGTGCTCAGTTATTTATGGCAGCATTAAAATGGTCACGGAAAATGGTTCAGAAAAGATTTGTGTGCTTCATCAGAATAGAGCATAGACCATTTTCCTATCCAGGAAGTCCATTGAACATGTTAAGGTGTGCTGTAATCATCTGTGTCAAGTATGATGCCAACATGCCATAAACATGTTAAGGTAGAGAGGTTACACTAGCTGACATTGTCAGATAATCAACATGGCTGAACTCAAAAATGGTAATGAGTTAAAACTAAATGCTCTGATTGAAGTTCACTTTGACTTGGAGAAAATTTGTTCTGTGGCTTTGATTGTGCATAAGGTTTGACAGCAATGGTTCACAGGTTGGCATTGGCCACAATTTTCAACTGAATGCAACTGGATGGAAGTGGAAGCTTTCTACTTGCCTGGGGGGAGATGGTGTGTCTCAGATAAGAAACAAGTCAAAACTCAGCTTGTTCCCAGGGTTTGATTTGAGGATTGGATGGAAAGCAGAGTATGTGCTTCCTGAGATTCATGGGTAAGTCTAAATCTGCACTAACGCTACTTAAATAAATTACTTATAATTATTAGAAGCATTTGAGCAAAGATCCTAGTTCCTGAGCACAATTTGAACTCACGAACACTATGATCGGCATATTTGCTCTACACAGGGCTGTTGGCACAGGAGAACCAGCCTTCAGTATGAACTATGGAAGGTTGCATGCATCGATAGATCGGGTCGAGGCTATCGTTACTCAGTCAGATCAGTATTGATCTTCCAGTGCGGAAAGGCAAGGGAGTTTCTTGATCAATAACAAACACGTTGAGTAGATCCCAGGGTTACAAGAAGCATTCTGAAGCTCCGTGCCTGATGTACAGCAAATACCAAAGTTTAGGACCACGCTTTGAGAAGCTGTTTGAGTTCTCCAAAGCTTTTGACTTTGAGCGGCTTCTGTTGCTTCTGAAAGCGTAACTATAAATAATGTTTATCCTGCTTGTGTACGAAACACCAGAGTATCAGTAATTCAGTATAGTGAGCGACGTCAAAGCATGATCTCTATGCATCAAGATTTGTCTTCTAAGCTATTCGGAAGTACGCTTAAACCCTGCATAAGTGGCCGCAGTAACGAAATAATGTGATTTAACGATTTGTTTCATTTCTCTTCAAAATCTGCTCCGGCGTATGGAAGCACCAGAACAAACAGGTTACAAGCACGGACCACGTTTCTAGGATTCGGACGGATAGTTATCCATGGACACGACAGAAAGCTTGGAACCAAAGTTAATGTCTAGAACATCATTCATTCACTGGTCAACCGGTACAGTATAGCAAAAATGCCTGTTCAGATTAAGCTAAACTTTGACGGATTTCTCTAGACAGCGATGTCTCCCCAGATGGCCAGAGACACGAGCTACCAATTCATTTACTCTTGCGCTCACTGTTGTAGTCATCAATCAGCTTCTCGACATCCTTCCAGAACAGGCCCTCCACAAGAACTCCTTCCTTTGTAAACCTGCACAAGAATAATGTTAGATGTGTACAAATGAACATCCAGGAGAAAAGAAACCGAGTCATGTCATAACTCATAAGGACGTAAAATTTCAAGCAAAAACTGACAGACTGCATTTCAGGAAAACTAGGTCGTCGTGTTGACAGTTCGAACAATAAATTATTTATATGCATCACTATAATCCAGATTTCCACAAGAGATGCATCTGCTCGAGACTCAAAAATGTAAGTCTGCTGAACTAAAGACTACTGGGCACATACCACTTTGTTACGCTCTTAGTGAAATGAACTGGCTTGTTTGCAGAGATAGACTGTGGATCCGCACTTGCTATTGTGAGAGTGTACATGTCCGAGAATCTTGGTAATTTAGAAGAAATAGTGAGGCCAGTGCTGCTGAAAGAACCCTGAGAGGAAACCCATAAGTTAGCAAAGCTATTGACACCACGTCGTTAATAAATACTGAATCAAACAAGAACAGACATCTCACAGAACTGCTGATAACAATTACCTATAGTTAAAATAAGATCACATCAATATCTAACAAGGCATTCAATTCGGCATCAATTTCAAGGCAATGTGTTCACCAAAAAGAATTATTGGGCAAATAACAAGCACTGCTTTTGAAACATATGCTTTAGTGACCACTAGGACTGGATATCACAGTAAATTTTGAAACCAATGCAGATTTGGTGCCCTCGTTAGATAAAATATCATTTTGCAACGTTTCAAAAAAAATCACAACAATGGTGGTGTATATAGGACAGACAAGGTTAAGTATAGTTGCAACGATTCAGTTTCAAATTCAGCCTAGATGTCAAGAAACAAAATAGGGCAACCAGACAACCTGACACTGCTCATCATGTGCTGACAGCGGCACTTGTGATTTTAATCTCAATGTCAAAGATGAATTTCAAACTGAACTCTTCAAAATACACCTAACTTTAGGTGTACTACAATACTACATACATGTTTATTTTTGAAAAATCGGAGTGATAATTTAGCTAAAGAGGGTGCCAGCCCCACAGGGTGCCATATAGTTTTCCATTTTAAATTGGGGTAAAGGGCCTGAAATCAAAATATAGTCAAGTAATCTACCTAAAAGAATCTGGTGACAAAGCTGATGGATGGAGATCGTATCTTTACAAATCACCATAAGAAGGCAGCCCTGGTGGATGAATTCTACGCTAAGCTTATTGGACAGTCTGGGGTTAGAGAAAGAACAATTGATCTGGAGGCCCTTGGTCTAGTAAGGCACAATCTTTCTGACCTTGACTCTCCTATACCTGAGCAGGAGGTGTGGGAAACCATTGGTTGCCTACCTTCTGATAAGGCCCCAGGGCCGATGGCTTCCCATGGAGGTTTTATAAGGTTTGCTGAAATATTATCAAGGATGATGTGTCGGCTGCAGTATCAGCAGTTTGGAGTAGGAATTTTGTAAACCTTAACAGACTTAACACAGCCTTTATGACGATGATTCCAAAGGAGGGAGCTGATCAGGTTAAAGATTTCAGACCAATCAGCTTAGTGCACAGTTTTGCAAAATTGATCACAAAGGTCCTCGCCAATAGGTTGGCAAAAAGATTGAATGACATGGTCTCTCCAAACCAAAGTGCATTCATAAAAGGAAGGTTCATTCAGGACAATTTTATGCTCGTACAACAGACGTCAAGGTTGCTTCACCAACAAAATATGGATCGGCTCCTTCTCATACTAGATATAACTAAGCCTTTTGATTCTGTGTCGTGGCCCTTCTTGCTTGAAGTAATGCAGCAGTTGGGTTTTGGACCAGTCTGGAGAGACATCATCTATGGGTTATTGGCTTCTACTACAAAGGTGCTTCTAAATGGGTGTCCAGGTACAATTATTCAACATAGAAGAGGGCTCAGACAGGGTGACCCCCTTTCCCCAATGCTTTTCATTCTGGTTATGGATGTTCTTGGCCTTCTCTTCTCCAAGGCTGAGGCGGCAAGTTTACTCAAACAATTATCAGGAAGAAAGAAACTCCACACGGTCTCTATATATGCTGATGGTGTGGCTCTCTTTTTTTTTGCATCCTAATGAAGCGGATATCTCCATTACTCTTGATATCCTTCAGTTGTTTGGAGATGCTCCTGGACTTCAAAACAATGCTCAGAAGTCCAACGTATATCCTATCAGATGATCTGAGGAGACCATTTTGGAGGTACAAAGCATGCTTCCATGTGAATTTGCTTATTTTCCCTGCAAATATTTGGGCCTTCCTCTTTCTCTGCACAAATTATCCAAGCATAACTTCCTGCCCCTAATAGAGAAAATTGCTGATCAACTCCCATTCTGGAAGGCAAATTTGCTTAACAGGGCAGGGAGAAGAATCCTTGTGTAGCATGTCCTTACTGGGATGTCTAATTGTCTATCTATGCTGCAATGGCAATTGATTTCCCCCAATGGGACATTCATGCCATTGACAAGATAAGAAAGGGCTTTCTATGGAAAGGGAGAAAAGAGGTAAATGGAGAACACTGTTTGGTCGCATGGGGCAAGGTATGCCATCCTTTGCAGTTAGGAGGGTTGAGAATTTCTAGTCTCCCTGAACTTCGTTGGGCTCTTCGCATGAGATGGTTATGGCTGCAAAGAACTGATCCTAACCGCCCATGGGCAGGGCTCCCAATACAAGTTCCAAGCAAATCTAAGCTCTTCTTCTCTAGTGTGCTAATTACTGAGACTGGCAGTGGGTCCAACACTTTCTTCTGGACAGATAGATGGATCAATGGAAAAAAGGTTTCAGATATTGCTCCAAGACTGTTTGCCACAATCCCAAATAGAATAACACGTAAAAGGACTGTGCAAGAAGCTTTGTTGAACAGAAGATGGATTACAGATATCAAGGGAGCACTCACAGTTGGAGTTCTGATAGATTTCTTATCTCTCTGGGATGCTCTTTCTGTCATTGTGCAGCAGCCTAATATTGAAGACAAACGCATCTTCTCCTTGGCACCTGATGGCAAGTATTCTGCAAGTTCAGCATACAAGGGTCTGTTTGTAGGGTCAAGTTCCTTTGGGCACTACAAAAGAGTTTGGAAAGCTTGGGCTCCACCAAAGTGCAGATTCATGCGGTTAGTGGCCCAGAATAGGTGTTGTACTGCAGACAGGTTAGCAAATAGAGGATTGAATCATCCTGCAAGATGTCCTCTTTGTGATCAGGAGCCAGAACCTATCAACCATCTGTTGGCGTCCTGTGTATTCACAAGAGTATTCTGGTATAAGCTTCTAAGGAAGCTGAGCGCTCTTTAGCTCCACAGCTGGCTGCTATTTCCTTCCTGGATTGGTGGGAGAGGACAGCTGTTGTTGTTACTGGAATGACCAGGAGAGGTCTGAACTCCCTCATCACTCTTGGAGCCTGGATGATCTGGAAACATCGGAATAGAGTGGTTTTTGATGGAGTATCTCCAAACCTCACTCTACTCCTTGAGTTGGTAGTCGAGGAAATGCAAAAATGGCAAATTGCTGGGGCCAAAGGTCTTTGTTTCTTGCCCCCCTCATCCTGCTGCTTAGGGGCTTCGACTAGGTGGTTTTTAGTTTTTGGCTGGGTTATGGATCCCTATCTGTATGGTTGTTTCTGGCCTCCGTAAGGAGTGCATTGTATTTCAGGTCTTCTTAGACCTTTTCTTCCCTGCTAATATATTTATGGGGCGCAGTTCTCCTGTGCTTTTCGAGAAAAAAATAGCCTATACATTGTATTTCCATTTCTTATATGTTGAATAATATCTGTAAGGACTGAATAAAGCAGTTATCGCCAGCGCACCCCTGCCCGTAGACGCAACCTCTAGGGTTGAAGCACCCCTATGGTGGACCACCTTCACACGCAGGTGGAGGCCCACGGCCTATAGTAGAAATAGATAAACACAATCTAACATTATCATTCAAGCAAAAGTGAGCATGAGTTGAGTAATTAGGAAGCAAATGACACATTTGAGCATAGCTTACTGAACCTGAGAGAAGGATGCGAATAAAATTCAAGTTGTCGAACAATTATAAGAAAAACCACTCCATCGTCAACAAAACGTCTAATATAAGAATAGGAAACACATCACAACTTTAAAGGCTAAAAACTTCCGTGGCAGTTGAAAATAGATAGCAGTAATTGGGTCACCAGGAGTTTGCGACAGGCGAAAACTTTTAAAGAAATGTTCGAAGGGCAAACGAATTCCCCACATGAATACTTGCTGAAAACAATCTCTTCAGTTGGTTGAATATAACATTCATCACACATTTTTACGAAGCAAACTTTGACTGCTTATGATTTTATTAAAACAAAAGCACTTCAGTCAGAATTTTAAGGAACATATACCAGACAAGCACTCATGTAGTTCTAATGTCCTAAACATGATCAAGCATATATCTAACATATGCAGATACTCAAGCCGAAGCAAACTGTTTGATTTCATTCAGCTACAGTGTAGTCAGAAAGAAAGTAAAATAGGCTGCATATTAACAAGTACACTTGGAAAGTAGGAATTCAAGAGCAACAAGTCCAGATGGAGACAAACCATAGGAGGGTGCGTGAATAGGATGGCATCCTTCTCCTTGGTGTAGCTAAGGATCAGCAGCACCACATTCAGCACCACATACGTATCGAGTCATCTAAGTCAAGGATCAACAGCAACAAGCAACAATTCCACACGATTCTCAACAGAAATCAGATCTAGCGCCGATTCATCATAACCAAAAGATAGGGCAAACCAATGAAGAAAAGGATATAGGGCGATGCAGCCAAGGAGGAAATCGCGGTTCTGCGGGAACTTCTTGGGGTAAAACTGAGCGAGGAGGGCGACAGCAATCACGGCGGCTCCGATCCCCAGCTTCCAGTTGCCCAGCCGCGTGTCCTCGGTGTAGCCCTTACTCTTCACGACCTGATGGCATCACGAAACCACATCGTTGGATGATAAATCTAGAGGAACCAAGTGGTAGGAGCGATCGAGGAGGGGGGAGGAGAGGGAGGAGGTGCTAGGGTTTAGGGTGAAGCATAGTACCTCGGAGATGGTCTCGTCGAGAAGGTGCTTGATGGAGTGCGGGTCGAGGAGATTGGCCTTCTTTGGGGTAACCTTCGCTGGCGTAGCCGCCGCGCCGTCGCTCGCCATGTGCGCCGCCGCTACGAGATCGTCGACGAGGAGGGACGTGGTGGTACTGGTAGACGGAGCGAGGGAGTGAGAGATGAGAGAAGAGGGCCCTGTGAGTATTGCGGGATCTGTCAATGACGGATGGGGTGGATGTGCTGGGACCGGCAAGTCAGTCACACAAAGGGCTGCTTCTTGGTACACGGGCAGGGTCGGCCACGCGGGCAGTGGGTGGACCAATGGGAGAAAAGCAGCGCGTCACTGGAGTACCACGTCAGCACTGAGCACCCAAAAAGATTTCAAACCATGTTTGATATGCCGATTTTTTTTGCAATTTCATCCTTTTAAAAAAAATCATGTTGGGCCCCTAGACGAATTAATGTTGTTTTGCAAACTTTTACTCGGCGTCATGTCCTATTGCACCGAGGTGACACGTCTTGGCTCCATAGAACATGTCGCCCGAACAAAATGACGCGTTAGCGTGAACGCCATGTTCGTGGATGACGTGACCTAGATCGGTGCCATAGGTCTTGGTGTTGAGCTAGGTAGTACACAGCTGTGTGCACCTTTCCTCTTTCCCACGTTATTTCATTTCTCTCGTGTGCATTCTCTCTCCTGTGCCCATGCTGCGCTATCGTCGTCATGTTCCTCGGTCTAGCTCACCGCAGTCACGCCCTTCCTCATGCCCTAGCTCGTCGCTCCGCAATCCCGATTCTGAAAGGGAAATGTGCCTTTGGGCCATTTCTATAAGTGTTTTGGTGGTTAGATGTCCAACACATATTGTCGGAGAAAAAATCCTCCGGCCGGGTGGCGGAATGCACCCGCCCTAATCCTAAGATGAGGAGGGGGCCTAAGCGTTTGCCTGTTAGGTGAGTTGTCGATGAACATAAGAACACTCGAGGGTTTATAGTGGTTCAGGCTGCAGGAGCGTAATACCCTACCTCCACTGTATGTAAGTTGTATCGAGCGTGTGTCCCTTGTAACGCTGTGTCCCTTCCCTTTTATAGTTTAAGGGAGGTACATACAAGGATGCTGAGCCCCGACATGCGGGCCCAGGAGCATAATGGTAGGAATACATTATGTGAATAGTAAATGCTGACAGCACACAAAGATCCTCCGCCTTAGTAACGCATGAGTAATCAGCAGGAGTCATGATGACCGCAGTCCATGCAGCATTGATAGTCAGTAACCCTTTTCTTGGAAACGTGCGAGTAATGGTGAGTAACAACACGGCCCACGCAATGTGGACCGGGCGTGCCGCCTGTCACTGGAATGGACAGGCGCACGTCTTATCCGTAATAAATGCAAAGACGCGCGTAGCCCAGAGGCTTTATGCCAGGTTTCGCCTGTTGGCTTACACCGCGCGCAGTAAGCCATGTGGCAGCATCGGGCCTCCACCTGAGCGGGGAGCAGGAGTACATGCGATTAGGTCCGGATCCCACCAGACCAGGTCTGGACACGTGTCGGCACCGGACCCCCGCCTGGGCCCTGGTTAAGGCCCGGGTATGTTCTGTCCTAGAACCAGGGACCCCACCGTGGGCGGCCCGGACCCCATACAGGGAGGTCCGGATCCATTCCAGGGGTCCGGTTCGCACACGTGGAGGTCTTGGACCAAACTTGGAGGCCCGGACCATATATACAGGGGTCTGGCACCTTCACATGGGGGTCAAGACACGTGGCGGCACCGGACCCACCCATGTGGTGGGGTCAGGTGCTGTTGCTGGCCCAGAGTAGTCACCCGAGGCTGGGGCGAGTCATGGCCTGGTCCCACATACAGCTCTTTTACCACGCGACTAAAAATAGCCGCGTGGATACTGCATCTTTGTACAGTAGTAAGGGGTACCTAGTTTCAGGGTACCGATAGTGGCCCCCGAGCCCACCTCAGGGGAGGATGCGAGCCTGCAGGTGGGACCAAAGCTTATACCTTGCCTCAACATGGCCTGATTGGTGATTGGCACATTGTTTTAGCATGTCTGCTGATGCGCCCACTATCAATCCGCCTTAGGTCACGTCAACTGCCATATCTGTCCCCGCGGCTGACTGACCCATGGCCCCCACGCCTGGTGGTTTCGTTGGGCCACTGAAAGGGAAATAGGGTCAAACCTTTTCCTAAATGATTTTCGTGGTTGAATTGCCCAACACAAATAATTAGACTAACTAGTTTGCTCTAGATTATATGTTCCATAGGTGCCAAAGGTTCACAACAAACCAATACAAAGTTAAAAGAAAGGGTTTAAAACAAAGGAGCAAAGAAAACCGAAGGCTGCCCTAGTCTGGCGCACCGGACTGTCCGGTGTGCCACCGGACAGTGTCCGGTGCACCAGGGAGATCAACTCTGAACTTGCCACTTTCGGGTTTTTGGAAATTGCTCCCCACTATAATTCACCGGACTGTCCGGTGTGCCAGCGGGAGTAACGGCTAGCGCACCAACGGTCGACTGCAAAAGTGAACAGTCAACAATGCGGACTGCGCGCGTAGAGTTAGAGCAGGCGCCAGAAGGCGCACCGGACAGTGAACAGGACCTGTCCGGTGCACCACCGGACTGTCCGGTGGCCCAGCTGTCAGAAGCTCCAACGGTCAAACCCTAATGGTTGGGTGACATGGCTGGCACATCGGACAGTGTCCGGTGGCGCACCGGACTGTCCGGTGCACCCATCGACAGCAGAGTTCCCCAACGAGCATTTTGGTGGGTGGGGCTATAAATACCCCCCAACCACCACACTTCAAGGCATCAAAGTTTTCAGCTATTGCATTCAATACAAGAGCTCTAGACTTCACTCCAAGATATAAACAAGAGATCAAATCATCTCCCAAGTCTAAAGTTCACTCCAATCAAATAATGACTAGTGAGAGAGAGATATTTGTGTTCATTTGAGTTCTTGTGCTTGGATCGCTTTTCTTCTTCCTTCTTTCTTGTTCCCAAGTCATTTGTAATCAAGGCAAGAGACACCAATTCTGTGGTGGTCCTTGTGGGGACTAAGTGTCCCAATTGATTGAGAAGAGAAGCTCACTCGGTCTAGGTGACCGTTTGAGAGAGGGAAAGGGTTGAAAGAGACCCGGTCTTTGTGACCACCTCAACGGGGAGTAGGTTTGCAAGAACCAAACCTCGGTAAAACAAATCACCGTGTCACACTCTTCATTTGCTTGTGATTTGTTTTCGCCCTCTCTTTCGGACTTGATTTTATTTCTAACGCTAACCCCGACTTGTAGTGTGTGCTTAAGTTTATAATTTTCAGATTCCGCCTATTCACCCCCCTCTAGGCGACTTTCAATTGGTATCAGAGCCTGGTACTTCATTAGAGCCTAACCGCTCGAAGTGATGTCGGGAGATCACACCAAGAAGGAGGTGGCGACCGGCGAGAAGCCCGCCACAAGCCACGGGAAGACTCCATCGGGAGAGTCCGGCAAAAAGGGGAAGGGATCCCCTTCACACACCAAGTCACATCGGAGCAGCGACAAGAAAAAGAAGATGAAGAAGGTGGTCTACTACGAGATCGACTCTTCGTCGCCATCTACATCCGGCTCCGACGCGCCGTCCATTACTTCTAAGCGCCATGAGCGCAAGAAGTTTAGTAAGATCCCCCTACGTTATCCTCGCATTTCAAAACGTACTCCTTTACTTTTCGTCCTACTAGACAAACCACCCGGTTTTGAGGGTGAAGATTATAACATGTGGAGTGATAAAATGAGGCATCACCTAACCTCACTCCACGCTAGTATTTGGGTCGTTGTTGAGTTTGGAGTGCAGGTACCATCGCCGGGGGATGAAGATTATGATTTGGATGAGGTTGCCCAAATCCGGCACTTCAACTCTCAAGCCACACCTATACTCCTCGCCTCTCTAAGTCGAGAGGAGTATAATAAGGTGCAAGGGTTGAAAAGCACCAAGGAGATTGGGACGTGCTCAAGACCGCGCACGAGGGAGATGAAGTGACTAAGATCACCAAGAGGGAGACAATCAAGGGGGAGCTCAGTCGCTTTATGCTCAACCAAGGAGAGGAGCCACAAGCCATGTACAACCGGCTCAATACCTTGGTAAATCAACTGCGCAACCTCGGGAGCACAAAATGGGATGACCATGAAATGGTCAAGGTTATTCTAAGATCACTCGTTTTTCTTAATCCTACACAAGTTCAATTAATTTGTGGTGATCCTAGATACAAGCTAATGTCTCCCAAGGAGGTTATAGGAAAATTTGTGAGCTTTGAATTGATGATCAAAGTCTCCAAGAAAATCATTGAGCAAGGCACCTCCTCCGTACACGAGGCACAACCCGTCACATTCAAGGCAACGGAGGAGAAGAAAGAAGAGTCTACATCAAGTAGGCTTCCCATTGACACCTCCAAGCTCGACAACGAGGAAATGACGCTCATCATCAAGAGTTTTCGCCAAATCCTCAAGCAAAGGAAGGAGAAAGATTACAAGCCCCGTTCCAAGAAGGTTTGCTACAAGTGTGGTAAGCCCGGTCACTTCATAGCAAAATGTCCTATTTCTAGTGACAGTGACAGGGGTGACGACAAGAGGGGAAAGAAGAAGGAGAAGAAGAGATACTACAAGAAGAAGGGCGGCGATGCCCATGTTTGCCGGGAGTGGGACTCCGACGAGAGCTCCACCGACTCCTCCTCCGATGAGGACGCCGCCAACATCGCCGTCAACAAGGGTCTTCTCTTCCCCAATGTCGGCCACAAGTGCCTCATGGCAAAGGACGGCAAAAAGAAGGTAAAATCTAGAGCCTCCACTAAATATGCAACATCTAGTGATGAGGATAACTCTAGTGATGATGAAGAAAATTTGTTTGCTCTTTTTGCCAACCTAAACATGCAACAAAAGGAATAATTGAATGAATTAATTAGTGCTATTCATGAGAAGGATGAACTCTTGGATAGCCAAGAGGACTTCCTTATTAAGGAAAACAAGAAGCATGTTAAGGTTAAAAATGCTTATGCTCAGGAGATAGAAAAATGTGAAAAATTAACTAGTGAGCTTAGCACTTGCCATGACACTATTTCTAACCTTAGAATTGAGAATGCTAATTTGATTGCTAAGGTTGAGAAGTCAATTGTTTGTGATGATTCAATTACCAATCTTAGAAATGATAATGCTAGTTTAATTGCTAAGATTGATAAATTGAATACCTCTCTTGCTAGCCTTAAGATTGAGAATGAAAAATTAATTGCTAAGGCTAAGGATTTAAATGTTTACAATTTCCAATCTTAGAAATGAAAATGTCATGTTACATGCTAAGATTGATGAATTAAATGCTTGCAAACCCTCTACATCTACTGTTAGTCATGTCTTTATTTGCACTAGATGTAGAGATGTTAATGTTGATGCTATCCATGATCACATTGCTATGATTAAACAACAAAATGATCATATAGCAAAATTAGATGCTAAAATTGCCGAGCATGAATTAGAGAATGAAAATTTTAAATTTGCTCGTAGTATGCTTTATAATGGGAGACGCCCGGGCATTAAGGATGGCATTGGCTTCCAACAGGGAGGCAATGTCAAGCTCAATGCCCCTAAAAGATTGTCTAATTTTGTTAAGAACAAGGCTCCCATGCCTCAGGATAACGAGGGCTATATTTTGTATCCTGCTGGTTATTTTGAGGATAAGATTAGGAGAATTCATGCTAAGAAGACTCATTCTGTTTCTCACCATGCTTTTATTTATAAGAATGAGGCTTCTAGCTCTAGGCGTTCTACCCATGTTAAAATGCCTAAAAAGAAATCTCCTACTGCATCAAATGACCATAACATTTCA